>NC_134354.1:560150137-560750137 GCF_048569485.1 Anomaloglossus baeobatrachus | reverse complement strand
ATCACATATATATTGTACACATGTATAATAATGTCACGTTATATCACATATATACTGTACACATGTATAATGATGTCACGTTATGTCATGTATATACTGTACAAATGATGTAATGTTATGTATATACTGTACACATGTATAATGATGTCACGTTATGTCATATTTATATATTCTGCATACATGTATAATGAGGTCACATATATACAGTACACATGTATAAGGATGTCACATATATACTGTACACATGTATTATATCATGTATATACAGTACAGATGAATAATGATGTCACGTTATATCGCATAGATACTGTACACATGTATAATACTGTCCTGCTATGTCACATATATACTGTACACCTGTATAATGATGTCACATACATATTGTATACATGTATAATGATGTCACATATATACTGTACACATGTATAATGATGTCACATACATATTGTATACATGTATAATGATGTCACATATATACTGTACACATGTATAATGATGTCACATACATATTGTATACATGTATAATGATGTCACATATATACTGTACACATGTATTATGATATCATGTATATACTGCACTTGTATAATGATGTCGCATATATACAGTACACTTGTATAATACTGTCATGTTATGTCACATATATACTGTACACATGTATAATGATGTCACATACATATTGTGTACATGTATAATGATGTCATATATATACTGTACTCGTATAATAATGTTGTATATATACAGTACACTTGTATAATACTGTCATGTTATGTCACATATATATTGTACACATGTATAATGATGTCACATACATATTGTACACATGTATAATGATGTCATATATATACTGTACTCGTATAATTATGTCATATATATACAGTACACTTATATAATACTGTCATGTTATGTCACATATATACTGTACACCTGTATAATGATGTCACATATATACTGTACACATGTATTATATCATATATATACTGTACTCGTGTAATGATGTTGCATATATACAGTACACTTGTATAATACTGTTATGTTGTCACATATATACTGTACACATGTATAATGATGTCACATACATATTGTACACATGTATAATGATGTCATATACTGTGCACATGTATAATGATGTCACATACATATTGTACACATGTATAATGATGTCATATACTGTGCACATGTATAATGATGTCACATACATATTGTACACATGTATAATGATGTCATATACTGTGCACATGTATAATGATGTCACATACATATTGTACACATGTATAATGATGTCATATACTGTGCACATGTATAATGATGTCACATACATATTGTATACATGTATAATGATGGCATATACTGTGCACATGTATAATGATGTCACATACATATTGTACACATGTATAATGATGTCATATATATACTGTACTCGTATAATTATGTCATATACAGCACACTTATATAATACTGTCATGTTATGTCACATATATACTGTACTCATGTATTATATCATAAATACTGTACTCGTGTAATGATGTTGCATATATACAGTACACTTGTATAATACTGTCATGTTGTCACATATATACTGTACTCATGTATAATGATGTCACATACATATTGTATACATGTATAATGATGTCATATACTGTGCACATGTATAATGATGTCACATTATGTCACATATATACTGTACACATGCATGGTACATGTGTATACTGAGGTTCCATCATTCCTGCTTTCCCACAGAATAATTGTAGATGTTTGTTGTATTTGCAGATGTTCTTGCTTTCCTATGCATACATTTCCATGTGGAGGTAAAACATGAGAAAATGTAGCAATTGCCTGCACTAAACATGTTGTTCATTTGTTTTAAATATGGAACAATCCTAAAGTCTTTCCTATGTCCATTGCTAATCCTATAATCCCTAGGACTTGGGGTATTCTGACGTATTGCAGCCTATCACTGTGGTCACTTCTTGCCGGCCTGACGCTGCTGGCAGTGCATACCAGTGCGGGTAGATGGCAGGGTAATCCGGGGTGGCAGGGCGCACAGGTGGAGACAGTCGGGGCTGACGCATCCTGCCGCCGCGTCTTGTTGTGTCTGCGCCATATGAAGTGTCGCAGCTGCGATCTCTTTCTTCTCCGCGGGTGGATCTGCAGCCTGTGCGCCCGCTTTGGCCCCTGTTTTCGCCCAGATATGACGCTTTTGTTAGGTTGAGCTGGGGCTTCCTGTGTTCCCGGCTCGGCCACGTTTGATCTCTGCTTGGAGGAAGCTTCATTGTATGGGAATGTGCTGCCTCACCAGGTCCCTGCATTGTGGGGTGTGTGCGGGATAACCCCGGTCACTAGGCTGTGGAAGAACCGCACATGATGGGCATTGTCACATTATGCGTTAACTGCGCGTATTTTATCGCTTCCATTGAGCCGCACATCTCCCTGTATTACTGCAACAGCCTGGCACCCTCTATACCCGCTCCAATCTATGCTTTATCATGGATAGCACACAAATGCGTCCTGTCACTGAGGCCATCCTCAGCCAAGGAACAGGTTATAGAGGAAAGGTTACAGATGATATCAAATACTCAGAATAACAAGTGATATGCTGGGTATGAAGAACATGAAGCACAACGCAAATATTAGTATTAACGAAATTAACCATATCATTTACCTTACTTGTATAGCGCCATCGATAACACAGCGCGGTACAAACATCATCATGTATAACGTGCATATATATATAAATAGCAGAATACATAGGATTATCTGCATGTAAATATTATTTTCTCATCACTATATTGCCAGCTGTATATAAACACACACACACACACACATACATATACACACACACACACACACACACACACATATACACACACACTCATATATGTGTATATATACTCATATATATCTATATCTATCTATCTATCTATATATATATATATATATATATATATATATATATATATATACTCACACACAGAAATATACACACTCATATATGCATGGATATACACATAAATACACGCACACACACGCACGCACACATACACACACACACTATAGTTATAGTATTGCATATACATTGTTGGGTAATGTTTAATGAAAATTCTTTGTACATTAATTGATAGGTTACATAATATGACAGAGCTGTACTGACTAATATACCATATTGTACAGACGGTTATCCGGGAAAGACTGAGCAGCCAAATTAATATCTGATCATTTCAAATTAGACATATTATTTGATTATTGTATGTAGCACGTACATCATCACTCCCACACGTTTTCTTCTTGACAAATATTTACATATATATATTACATTTATATATATATATATATATATATATATATATATATATATATATATATATATAAAATACATACTTTTTTTATTAAAAATTCTAATAATAGTAGTAATTTATCAATCTATTATCTATCTATACACAAATGTTTGTGTGTATATAGATAGCTAAACATTAATAATAATTTTAATAATAATAATAATTATTATTATTATTGTACATTCACATTGTACAAATGTGTAATAAAACAAAGGATATAAGCTTTGCTATGAACAGCTGATACGCGGGTAAATAACACTTATTAGTCGCATTACCTGGGATTTAACAGTCAGATTTAAATTAAACGAAATATTGCCCAAAGTGCCAGAAAACGTAACATTTTGGATCATAAATGAGTCCATCATAAATATGAAGACAACATTGTAGTACCCCACAAGCACTGAGCCCGTCACACTAGGCTGCCGCCGTTCCCTCCACGCTGGCCGCCGCCGTTCATATTCTGCGCCATTCCCCCGGAGCGCTGCGCCGATCCGCAGTCCTGGCTCCTGACATGCAGTCGCTCTCTCCATTCCTGGATCAATATCAGCTCCGTCTGCTGCAGCCATGAGCCGAGCCTGGCACTGCATGGGGCTGACCTTTCACTAGTCTTTCCCTACAGGTCACCAGCAGCTCGTACCGTCCACGCACAGCACAACCTCACGGAAGGCATGGTGACACTAAGCCAAGGAGGAACATTCATTTAACAAGGTTTACAGTGAAGTGGAACGAACCTGTGGGACCGGTCACAGCCTGGACTTCTGCTGAGCCATCTTACTCTTGTGCTTGTTTTATGCATGTGCTCCCAGAAACAAAGTATTCCCTCCTCTAATAATAAGGTATTTGTGAGAAATAAAGTATTGTTTCCAAATTAAAGCGTTATATATAACACGATCTAACAAATCTGAGACATTCATTGAGTAGAGAGTTACATCAGAGTCTAAGAGGCAGAGAGCCTGAAATCACCATGGCAATAAGAAGAAAATGCTCACTTGCAATAAAGGGTTAAAATTAGTTCACTAAACTGATGATAATTACTCTGGTACCTGGTCTAATTGGGGAATATTGTGTACAATCAGAATGATGCAAGATGTGGACATATCCGTGTATATATGCATGTGTTTTATATATATATATATATATATATATATATATATATATATATATATATATATATATATATATATATAAATATATACTGTACTCGTATAATGTATATATACTGTACACATGTATAATGATGTGACATAGGTATATTCATGTATAAGGATGTCACATATATACTGTACACATGTATTATATCATGTATATTCTGTACACGTAGAATGTATGTGTGTGTGTGTGTGTGTGTGTGTGTGTGTGTGTGTGTGTGTGTGTCTGTGTGTGTGTGTGTGTCTATGTGGATATTATCTGTGTGTGTATAAATATAGATGTTCCTGTTTATATGTGTGTATAAATATAGATGTTCCTGTTTATATGGTTTATATGTGTGCATATATATATATATATATATATGTGTGTCTGTGTGTGTATGCGCGTGTGTGTGTGTGTGTGTGTGTGTGTGTGTGAGAGTATGTGGACATTTATGCGTGTATATGTGCATATATATATGTATATATGTGTGTTTATGTGTGTACATAAGTGTATTTATATGTGTGTGTGTGTGTGTATATATATATATATATATATATACATGCACGTGCGTGTGTGTGTATATATTTATGTGTATATCCATGCATATATGAGTGTGTATATTTCTGTGTGTGTGTGTGTGTGTGTGTCTGTGTGTGTCTGTGTGCGTGTGTGTATATGAGAGTATGTGGACATTTATGCGTGTGTATGTGCATATATATATATATATATATATATATATATATATATGTGTGTATATATGTGTGTTTATATGTGTGCATAAGTGTATTTATATATGTGTGTGTGTGTGTGTGTGTGTATACATACAGTGCAGGTGTATGGGTATTTATAAGTGTGGGTATATGTATAGACGTAAATATATCTAAACATATATAAATATAACATATATACGTAGATGTGTGTATATAAATGTATTTGTGTGTATATGCTCACACAGATCTTGCTGCTCGTAACAGACAACATAGACCTCTCTGATAATGGGGTGAATTGCAGCAGGTTCCATCCCCATTTCTGCAGCACATGACCCCAGACTACAGACATGAATCCACCTTGCGCACCTGTGTATTTCATGCGATAAGTGCGCTGATATCTGTCATATATATGATATAGTTAATTTAAAGGTACATGTCATATATAAATCATGGAGTTTCAGATCTTGTTGTTCTTCTAAAATATACATGACCCCTCTGTGTGGAGCTGGGCTCTGCGGGGGCTGCAGGTTACTGACCATGCTCAGCAGGGTGCAGAATGTGTAGGTGTTTCAATTATTAATAGGAGTAGGGGCTATGTGTGGATGTCGGATATTTGAGGAATAGTACAGAACTGTGCGCAGAGGCAATGGCCAAGCCTTATAGAATTGCCCTACAGAAGAATAGCATTTTACAGCAATGTGTGACCCTTTGTTACAGAAAACTCCCCAATAACAGCCCCAAAAATGTCACCTTCTCTTAGCCCTAAAGACCAGCGGTGATTCCACGGCTGACAGCTGCAGTCTACCTGGGAACGTCCAGCAGCAATGAGCTTCCGACATGATTATTTGTAGCCCTTATGCTCCCTGAGGGTAATGGAGGTGATAACTATGGGAGTAACACAAATGTAATTGCGAATTTTTATGGATGAAAACGTTTGTCTTGAGTGAAGAAATAAATGTGTGATTTAAATATCTAGCTATATCTTTATGTATCTATCACTTTCCTTCTTTTCACCATGTACCCAATAAGCAGACTGACAGGCAGAGCGCTGGGCTCATTGTATAGCAGTGAATATCGCTTGTGGCAAACTAATGCCACAATTCAGTCTGGACAATGAAGAACACGAGACATTTGTGTGTGGCTTTTCCTATTACATTAGACGCTTTTTCAGGGAATCTGCAGGTATATGAATGACCTTAATGTGACACTGCTGATAACCGCACCCCCAAACGCGTGTATGTGAATTATCCCTATGGAACTGTGCCGCGAACAAAAGATATGGATTAAAGCAGAGGTGTCCGCAGCGCCATCAGTGGCATGATGCCCGGGCAGAGGCTGGTCCTGGCACAGCTCCGTGCAGTGTCTGCAGCAGCAGAGAGCAGCGCCCTCGTCTGTAATAGATGCCCCTACGATAGGAAAGTGGAGGCTGCCAAGCTGACGTCCATGGCAGACACTGGGCTTCTCACAGGAGGCATTAAAGGTCACTGCCAAGTTCAAGGTCACGGCCAGTCTGAACTGTGACACTGGATCCCCCAAAGTGCAGGCGCGGGAATCCAGTGGGAGCGGCACATGGTCCGATTATGGACTCCAATTAATGGAGGACTGTAGTCCTCATCTCCTGTGTCCCTAGTTATGGGGGTACACCACTCCAATTCTCTCTAATTTCAGTCTTCTCTATTATTCAGTTTAGTTATCAGAAACCCACGGTATTGTTTGAAATGAGTGACGTTGCACTCCGGAAAATGCTAGGCTAGGATGGTGGAGTACTCGGGGATATCTCTCTAGGTTCATTGCCCCCAGCTTTATTACAATTCTCCTATCCTTCTATATTATACACACTCTGTAATCTGATCTCCTGGCTCTTTTTTTGTTATGTATTTTATGATATCTACCGAGTTGTAAAATTAATTTTATATATACATATGTATTTTATGAATATATGTATATTTATATATATGAATACATGCGAGAGATAGATCTCTATAGATCTTTGTGTAATTATATATATTATATATATATAAATATACTATACACACACACACACACACACACACACACACACACATAGATCTAGAGAGATCTATCTATATCACACACAAAATTTAAATAGTACAAAAGGCAATGGCATTGTATAAATGATCACATAGCCGAATAAAACAATCTGATATCAGAGCATGTTCTTGATTTTTTATTTTCCATAAAGTAAAATCAGGACACTGAGCAGTCTCATTTTTATTACTCTTTCCCCATTATGTGCTTTCATCTGCTTAATAAAAAGACAATTTGTTAATCAAGAAAACGTTATCTAACATTTATTTCCTCTTTCGCGTGTTCTTTTGCACCTCATGTTCAGATGACAAGTCAGACAATTGCTTTATGCAGTTTCAACACAATTTATTATAGGTCTGTATGCATTACTCTCAAAAACAGGGTACAGAAATGATGAAACCACTTTAAATAAGAAAAAGAAAAATCTGAAATCAAAATTTCTGCTCACAATTGTACATATTTATAATTAAGAACCATTCTTTATAAATAGTGTTCCTCTGTAGCAAGTTAATAGCATAATTTAATTACAACCGGATAAATATGGCGGGGAGGGGGCTAATGTACAGGGAAGAGATGCAGACTGCGACGTTCGTCCCGATCGTCCTTCATACAGTAAGCAACGATTGGAACTTGGAAAAAAGTACGAACAACATCACGTGGAACATAAAGTGACATTCACGGGCCTGTGTCAGCTCACTGCCTGCATGGCGGAGCCTGAAGGAACAGAGTGAAGACTTTGGCACGGAGTTTTATTATTTCCCAGCCCACTTGCATGGAAATTTACAATCAGGTTTCCTTTAGAAAGAGGAGGACACAATACCAAGAGCACAATACAAAAGGAGATAAAATATAATAAAATCAACTCTTTCTTCACCTTATGTTAATGAAGAGTGAAGAGAAAAGTCCAGCACTTGTCCTGCAGCCGGATAAGATCCTGACCAACTGTGTAAGGTCCTGTGCCCTCTGGAGGGGGGTGATCGCTATGTACAAACAGGGTGGGGGCTGCAGAGTAAAATCACTTGCTCTTTGGGGTAAATATTGGGGGAATAAATAGATTCTGTTAGCTTCTCTCACTCTTCATGCTTCATTTTCAGAACTGTGCAGCGTTTCATCCTCACTGTGCTTCTTAATTTAGGATTGTCCACACACAGCAGGCAACTAGCTGGTAGATGGGGCAACCTTATATAGTCTTTGGTGGCCTCCACAAATGGCTCCTACACATACCATTCGTTAAAATTTGATGAGATGGGACCCCCAGCTCCACTGGTTACACTGTGCACTCCAGAAACCGATGCTGTGGCTGGGGACAAGTTGGTACTTTGTGTCTCAGTGTTGGGGGACACCAGACCTGGGGGGGTGGAAGATTCATAGCCAGAGCTGGCTGCAGGTGAGGACTCTGACCCTTGAGGAGAAGACTCATGCACCTGGGGAGAAAATGAAGATGTCAGCACAACAAAAATTATAAATTTTTCTCTAAACAAAGAAATCCCATTAATACACATCTCATTATACCTACCTACAAGATAATGCCTAATACATCTCTTTTCTTTGGAAGCACACCAGGATATATAGATAAATTCCATAATTTTTTTATTATATTATTTATATATCCCATTACACCTACCTAAAAGATAAAAGCCTAAAATATAGATTTATATTTATTTATATATCTATACAAATACTTATCATATAAACACATACATATACACACATATTTAGGTTTTATCTTTTAGGTAGGTATAATGGGATATATAAACATAATATATTAATGGGATTTATGAGTATATCGATACATGCCAATGTACCTACCAAAAAGATAAAGCCCATTAATATATCCCAGTATACCCAACTAAGAAGCTAAAACTCTCTCATATATACAATATATATATATATATATATATATATATATATATATATATATATATATATATATATATATATATATACACACACACACACACACCATTATACCTACCTACGTGTACATAAACACCAGCAACAAAAGACCAGTATACTGATTATTTCTCTACCACATACCAATATTAAAAACAGAGCCTTTATTATTCTTCCTCCAAACTAATGCTATTCTGAGTTTAGCCCTTTACCTTCATGTGTTTCCTTAAGGAGCTGGGGTGAGTGTAAGACTTGTCGCACATCTTGCACAGATATGGCTTGTCTGAAGTGTGGACATGCATGTGTTTTTTCCTGTCGCTGCTGTTGGCAAACCTCCTGTCACAGCCCTCAAACTCACACTGGAACGGTTTTTCTCCTGAAAACAAAAAAAAATAAGAAAAATTGGCACATAATAAATAAGACTCGAAAACAATTGCATGTAAAAGTATTTCAGAAACAAGTTTAAATATTTCCTTATCAATACCACTTTATTAAAGGAGACCCTCTAGGTATAATGTGAGGTAGAGACCCTCCCAGCAGTTTGGAGATGAATCCACAATTAGCAAGTATCTCCAAACTGCTCAGGAGATTGTGTTCCCAGGTGGGGTAAACACCACATTAAGATGCATCCATCTGATTTTCACAGCCTCCCCTTCCCCCAGTCACTACATATCCAAATGTTATGCTGTTTGGAGCAATTTAGAGGTGTGATCGCTCAAATATCCCCCATTTGGAGGGAATCTACTTAGCATTAAATTCCATTAGCACCTAAATTGTTTATAAGCGACATCTGCTCAGATCGGAGTGTAATGCCGACTTTCCTGGTAGAGGTGCCCTTCTTGCTAAACCTTGCTAAATCTCGTCTGGCACCTTCCATCAGTCCTCACACATCAGGAGAAGAAGATTTAGTATTTTTCAAATCACAAATATTTACAAACATTGAAACCCAAAATATCCAACAAATTTGTAAAAAGAAAAAAAAAATCAAAACACCAAAACAGAACATACTACTGGTAACAAAAAACAAACCAAACCTAAAGTGACATTACATTAAAACCTAAAATATCCGTGTTTGGCAGATGTAACTTCAGGGCTGCGCATTATTCCATTAGAATTAATAATCGTATTGGTAATATTTACAGCAATCTACCAGACATTCGTTATCATTAAATATTGCACTTATTTACAGGGTGACCGATTCTGCCCTTATTGTAATAAAATTAGGGGAATTATCACATCTGTAAAGAGCCGTGCAATTAATAGCACTATACAAGTGAGAAATAAAAATTCAAATGAAAGGAAAAAGAAATAAAAAATAAAAACTAAAATATTTGGCAATAATCGGATTCACAAGGACCAATGCACAGTGCTGCGGCTGTAAGGATGTCTCCAGTGTGCCAGGATAAGAGGATAAGGACCTCTGTGTGCCAGTCTAAGGACCTCGCTCGTGTGCCAGGATAAGGACCTCTGTGTGCCAGTCTAAGGACCTCTGTGTGCCAGGATAAGAGGATAAGGACCTCTGTGTGCCAGTCTAAGGACCTCGCTCGTGTGCCAGGATAAGGACCTCTGTGTGCCAGTCTAAGGACCTCTGTGTTCCAGTCTAAGGACCTCTGTGTTCCAGTCTAAGGACCTCTGTGTGCCAGTCTAAGGACCTCTGTGTGCCAGTCTAAGGACGTCGCTCGTGTGCCAGGATAAGGACCTCTGTGTGCCAGGATAAGAGGATAAGGACCTCTGTGTGCCAGGATAAGGACCTCTGTGTGCCAGGATAAGGACCTCGCTCGTGTGCCAGGATAAGGACCTCGCTCGTGTGCCAGGATAAGGACCTCGCTCGTGTGCCAGGATAAGGACCTCTGTGTTCCAGTCTAAGGACCTCTGTGTGCCAGTCTAAGGACCTCGCTCGTGTGCCAGGATAAGGACCTCTGTGTGCCAGGATAAGAGGATAAGGACCTGTGTGCCAGTCTAAGGACCTCTGTGTGCCAGGATAAGGACCTCTGTGTTCCAGTCTAAGGACCTCTGTGTGCCAGGATAAGAGGATAACGATCACTCCTGTGTGCCAGTATTCGCTATAACTCGTATTAAAAATCGATCGTATTGGTGCAAGTTTCCCTTTAGATCTACCGAGTCCACCTACCTGTATGAGTTCTCTTGTGGATTTTTAGGTTCTCGGAGCGGGCAAACACCTTGCCACATCCAGGGAAGGGGCACGGGAAGGGCTTCTCCCCCGTGTGCACTCGGATGTGGTTGACCAGCTTGTATTTGGCTTTGAATGGCTTTCCCTCCCGGGGACATTCCTCCCAGAAGCAGATGTGGTTGCTCTGCTCGGGTCCCCCCACATGCTCCACAGACACATGGGTGACCAGCTCGTGCATGGTGCTGAAAGTCTTATTGCAGCTTTTCTTGGGGTTACTGAGCTGCTCAGGGTCTATCCACTTGCAGATGAGCTCCTGTTTAATACATTGTTGCCTCATGTACCTGAAGAAGGCCCCAGGGTGGTGGTGGTGATGGTGGTGGTGGTGGGCTGCCATGTTCATTCCCATATTCATCGGTCCATACTGGTTGTGAAGCTGGGCTGCCGTGTAGGGGTCTCCTCTTGGGCTGGACACCTGTCTGTATTGCTCTGTCCTGCCGAACACCTCTCCGGGCAGCCCTAGCCTCATCTGGCCACCAAGTGCGTTTTGAGAGGCTGCCGCGTGCTGCTCGTGGATGCTGGGGAAGATCAGGTGGCCCTGCGGGTGCTCCCCATGCGGGAGCTGGTGATGATGGGGGTGGTGATGAAGGCTACCTGCTGGGGGACCAAACAAGCCATGCTGCCCCCCACTTGCAGCCGTAGCCCCTTCTGCAAAACCGCGTCCTCGGAATAAGAAGTCCCGCGGGCTGTTGAATGCAGCGCCCGTGTAGGCTGCGTGCGGAGCAAGTGCAGATGTCGGATAACCAGCCTGGGAGGTGAAAGCCGAGCTCTGCCCCGGTGGGGACAAGTCATGTGGTCCGCCGCCTCCTGCTCCCCCAGCAGATCCAGATCCCCCTCCGCTGCTGCCTCCTCCGCTTCCCCCGGAGCCGCCGCCGGGGTTGAGCTTGAATGCGCCCATGTGCGCCGGCTCCACAAAGCTGTTCTGCGCCAGACTCAACTCCCGCTCCTGCATCTCCGCTGCCGCCGCCGCAGCCGCTGCCACCGCAGCATGATGATGGTGATGATGGTGGTGATGCCGCGCAAAGGTACCTACACCTAGGGCCGGGAACTGGGGGCCGGCGTCCAGTAGCATCTCTGCACTAAAAGGGTGAGCTGTGATCTAATGGAGCCGAGAAGTAGACGAGCAATATAAGAGATATCCCGGAGAAGTCAGTGCACCTCCCGCATCATCAGAGTCCTGCTCCAGACTGAGTATTATGCACTGGGGCTCCCTGCACCGGTACCCTCTGCACTGGGGCTCCCTGCACCGGTACCCTCTGCACTGGGGCTGCCTGCACCGGTACCCTCTGCACTGGGGCTCCCTGCACCGGTACCCTCTGCACTGGGGCTCCCTGCACCGGTACCCTCTGCACTGGGGCTCCCTGCACCGGTACCCTCTGCACTGGGGCTCCCTGCACCGGTACCCTCTGCACTGGGGCTCCCTGCACCCTCAGATTCTCCTTTCCTGGTGTGCGCCGCTCTGTCGGGGGACTGCGCTCACATTCCCCCCAGTTGACGGCTCGGGCGGCAGATGCTCCTCTTTCTCGTTTTCTTCTTTCTTTAAGTTGCAGCTGAGGGAGGAGGGAGGAGGAAGACGGGGGAGGCGCAGCCCCACAATCAGCAGAGCAGCAGCGATCTCAGCGGCGGCGCGGGTCGGCCGGGCAGTGTGCGGCTCATTGTAGTCGGGCTCCTTGTCTTCCTTCCCGGGGCTTTTGTTGGCTGCTCGTCCGGTCAGTGGCGTGGTCTGTGCGGGCTGCTGTACGGATGGTTTTGTTTTGAGTGCATTTTCGCCCCTATCACAACCCCTCCTCTCCCGTTACTCACTCTGACTGGCCTACCGTGTCCGCCCCCTTTAACAGCTGCCCGACCATGCTCTGTCAGCTAGCCCATTGGCTAGAGACACTGGAGACATGTTTGGAGCACTTCCCAGTCCTCCTGCCAATCAGGTCTGCAGCGCCCAGCCAGGCTCCCCCCTGACTGCTCCCCGATCTATTGGGGACCCCTCTCTAGAAGCAGCCATGTAGTCCGGCACCATGGCATGTTATTCTTCTGCCCTCATTATAAGGTGAATGGTCTGTTCCCTTAGTTATATGTAATCCCCAAATGCCAGAAGTGGGAATCCTGCAGCATCCAGTTACTTCATAGCTGTGATATCAGATGCTCTATGTCCAGTCACGTCCTGGTGTCACAGTCTGGCAGCACTATTAGTCCACAGGATAGACACTGCATGCCGTGGATTTCAGCATTTGTGGGGAAAAAAAACTCCTTGTGGAGCAGATTCTATCTACACATCAGAATACATATAATACAAATACACACGCTGCACATACACAACCCTGCACATACACACCCAGCACATACACAGCCCTGCACAAATACACAGCCCTGCATAAATACACACCCTGCACAAACACACACTGCACATACACAACCCTGCACATACACAACCCTGCATATACACAGCCCTGCACAAATACACATCCCTGCACATACACAACCCTGCACATACACAACCCTGCACAAATACACATCCCTGCACAAATACACATCCCTGCACAAACACACATCCCTACACAAACACACATACACAACCCTGTACAAATACACACCCTGCACAAATACACATACTACACAAATACACACCCTGCACAAATACACACCCTGCACAAATACAACTCTGCACAAACACACATCCCTGCACAAATACACAACCCTGTACAAATAAACATACTACACAAATACACAACCCTGTACAAATAAACATACTACACAAATACACACCCTGCACAAACATACAACCCTGCACAAACACACAACCGTGCACAAACACACATATACAACCCTGCACAAATACACATCCTGCACAAACACACAACCCTGCACAAACACACATACACAACCCTGCACAAATACACACCCTGTACAAAAACACAACCCTGCACAAATACACACCCTGCACAAATACACATACTACACAAATACACACCCTGCACAAATACACATACTACACAAATATACACCCTGCACAAACACACATACACAATCCTGCACAAACACACAATCCTGCACAAATACACAACCCTGCACAAATACACATACTACACAAATACACACCCTGCACAAATACACAACCTGCACAAATACACACCTTGCACAAATACATTGCACAAATACTCACCCTGCACAAATACATTGCACAAATACTCACCCTGCACAAATACATTGCACAAATACATACCTTGTACAAATACATTGCACAAATACGCTGCACAAATACACATACTGCAAAAATACACTGCTTAAATACACATGCAGCACAAATACACTGCACAAATACACACCCTGCACAAATACACATACTGCACAAATGCACTGCAGAAGTACACATACAGCACAAATACACATACTATACAAACACACTACACAAATACACACCCTGCCTAAATACACATACTACACAAACACAATACACAAATACGCACCCTGCCTAAATACACATATTTTACACAAATACACTGCACAAATACCCCACACAAATACCCTGCACAAATACACACCCTGCACAAATACACTACACAAACACACTGCATTAATATGCACACTACACAAATACATACCCTTTACAAATACACATACTACACAAATACACTGCGCAAATATACACCCTACACAAATACACTACACATACACACCCTGCACAATTACAGTGCACAAATACCACACTACACAAATACATACCCTGCACAAATACACATACTACACAAATACACATACAGCAAAAATAGACCACAAAAAACCCCCACATACTGCACAAATACACATACATCAGAAATACACATACTCCACAAATTCACACCCTTCATATCACAGACATGTGAGACCAGGAACCTAAGAAATAGCTTTATATTATTTATACAAAATGTCTACTAAATATAAGATAACACCTTTCTCCTATTAAATTTTAAATGTATTTCATCTTCATCTATCTATCTATCTATCTATATAAACAGATTTATATATACTGTATATATATATATATATATATATATATATATATATATACTGTGTGTGTGTATATATATATATATATATATGGTATTTAGTTCAAGTCTATCATGATTACATCATGTATCTAATTTTTATTCATCTTATTGCATGTATCCATGATCTGTACAGCATGTAGTTTTCTCTCCATTCAAGTATACAAATCTTTGCAATATCAGTCAATGTTAATTTACCCTATCTTATTTATGGTATAAATCTATGAATGTTCAGTTCATATATCTATGATATATCTTTATTCATTTGTGTATAGCTATAACATTTATATTAATATTTATTACCTCAACTAACCATGTATATATCGTATTCATAGATTTGTTTCTATTCATACAATATCTATCTATCTATCTATCTATCATCTATCTATCTATCTATCTATCTATCTATCTATCTATCTGTCTGTCTGTCTATCATCTTTCTCTGCAGTGGAGGATGAGGGTGCCTGGGTAGTGTATGTGACTGTGCACCATTGTATTGGTATGTCTAGTAGTGGTGGTGATAAATCATTTGTAGAGCTCTCACTGCAGAGTATAGAGAACAAGCCGCACCCCCAGGTCTCAATGTACAATACAGGGGCACAATGCGGACTGGCTGCTTTCCAGCGAGATTTTTCATGTTAACTTGTATTCCTCAGGAATGTTGTCGGTATACAAGTAAATGTGAATTTTGACTAAGTATGATAGACACAACCTAACACCCCCATCCCCCAATATATTGGAAGAGGCTCTCAATTAGGGGTCCAATCTAGACTCCCACAAAATCATGTCCTGTAGTCATGCCTGTAAAGAGAGAGCGTATGGGTATACATGGAGGGTTGGGTATACATGGAGGATTGGGTAGATTTGGAGGATTGGGTAGATTTGGAGGATTGGGTATACATGGAGGATAGCGTATACATTGAGAACTGGATATACATGGAGATTTGGGTATATATGGAGGATTGGGTATCTATGGAGGATTGGGTATTTTTAGAGGATTGGGTATATTTAGAGGATTGGGTATATTTAGAGGATTGGGTATATTTGGAGGATTGGGTATATTTGGAGGATTGGGTATACCTGGAGGATAGAGTATACATGGAGAACTGGATATACATGGAGGATTGGGTATATATGGAGGATTGGGTATACATGGAGGATTGGGTATACATGAAGGATATGGTATACATGGAGGATAGGGTATACATGGAGGATTTGGTATACATGGAGGATTGGGTATCCATGGAAGATTGGGTATATATGGAGGGTTGGGTATATATGGAGGGTTGGGTATATATGGAGGGTTGGGTATACATGGAGGGTTGGGTATATATGGAGGGTTGGGTATATATGGAGGGTTTGGTATACATGGAGGACTGGGTATACATGGAGGATTGGGTATTCATGGAGGATTGGGTATACATGGAGGATTGGGTATACATGGAGGATTGGATAGACTTGGTTCAGTACACGAGGGCACAATAAGTCTGTCTTGGCAATACGGTTTGTTTTCTAAGCTACACGCACATAAGCCATTTTTGCACGTCTGCCCTCTAATACCAGCATAACCAGGATCTGGGCAGCCTCACCAGTAGGTTTAGTACTTCCCTGATGAGGTACAAAAAGTGGTAACTCTTCCTCGGGCAGTGCCAGGAGTTCTTCACTCTATCGATGCCAAAACCTTCTGAGTTCTTTGTGCACCTCCCAAAAAAAAACAGTTGTGTAGTCCACAGCTCATGCATCCACACCGCCATAGATGCCATTGTTGTGCTCCCAGCAATACGTGCTGGGCATTCCATGTACTCTGGCATTCATAGTGCCATGGCCAGTGCTTACCTTCCAGCCTCTCCTCTCCTTCTGCCAGATTCCCACATCAGCCGCTGTATGGGGCAGGGTGTGCAGCTTCAGGAGGCTGCAGATAAAGTTTGGGGTGAATTCCTTAATTGCACAGAGACCCTGCGGGCTGGTCGCATTCTGCTATTCTGTGAGAGCTGCAGGAAACACAGGAGCTGATCCAAGTTCAAAGTCATTCTGCCGTCCCTCTAAGAACTGCTTTATTTCTTCTCAAACCACAAACCCCCTTTCCCCCATGTCACAGGGTGAAAAGGGAAAAAAAACACAGAGTCTGCAATCATTTATACAGCAAATGCCAGGGACTTAAGCTGTTTTGTGTAAAGGAAAGAGCCGACCGTTCACTTCTCATAGCTTCTCTTTAGGTTTAGTTTTTCCCAAGTTTCCTGAAGTCCAAGTAATACCAGATCTGCAGATCCCGATCGGGTCTATATGGGTAAAGCCTGTGATTTCTTTTTCTATCACCATTGTTTTCTACTATTATTGTGGAAGTCTTCTGTTTGCTGTATGTGTTGCTCTATTTTTTTGTCAAAGGTCGTTGATCTGAACGAACAAAAATATATTCTGTATATGTTATGCCTATCATAAACATGGCGTAGACTAGAAGAAATACCAATCCCGGCTCCTTCATGTAGCCTCAGTATGCCTGTGTGCTGGATATTATTTTTTCACTGTTAAATGAAAACCATGAATGTGGAATATTGCATTGTTTGTTGATTGAGAAACAGAATTAGGCCGTTTTGTAGATTTTCGGGAATGAGATTTATTATAGAGACATTTTCTGGCGTTCCCCATATGGAATATATTGTGCTGCACACTGGAGATGAAAAGCAGAGCAGGCCGCACCGTTGTCTGTGACATGGTCATCCTGGCATATTACGTTACATGATACCTCTGATTTGGCTGACCTTAGGGCACTCCTTAGGTGCCCGACCTCTCACCGCGGACAGACCACATATGATGTGCCACAGCCCTGCAATACCCTGCAATACAGAGAGTCACCAGACTGTAAAATGGAAGCAGGAACTTGTGAAAATCTCCGCCAAAACTGTAACGTTTTAGAGACTGCTTTTAAAGGACATAAAACAGCCCGGGTTGGCGTAGCTGCCATAGAGGCTGTACACGAAAAAGAGCAAGACCAGTCACCTGCTGCTCAGATGCTTTATGTCACTTATTAAATTGTCGCATTTTACACCCTCTCCCACTCTTATAGATTTATTGTCATTGCTATCATTAATATACATTTCCTATTCCTCCAGGGGATACATAAAGAATCACAAAAACATTACTCATATTTATATTTTATGGCATACATAGCCCATTATGTGTACTGACAACTATCTTTATATGACACAGACAATGAGATAGATTGATAGATATATAGATAGATAATAGAACGAACAATGGAAATTCAACACCATAGATAGATACATACATACATACATAGAACAATGGAAATACAAAAAGATAGGTGGATAGATGCATAGATAGAACAAGGGAAATACAAGAAGATAGATAATAGATGAATATAACAATAGAAATACAAGAAGATAGATAAATAGAACAATGGAAATACATGAAGATAGATAAATGGAAATACAGAGGATAGATAGTAAAATGGATATAGATAGATAGATTGAGAGATAGATAGAACAATGGAAATGCAAATTATATATACACAAATAATATATATATATATATATATATATATATATATATATATATATATATATATATATATATATATATATAAACAGTACTCCAAAGATTGTTTGTTGAAAAACTACTTTTAAACAGGCCATGCAACGTGGCGACGTTTCGGTTCCTTGGAGCCTTTTTCAAGACTTCCTTATTTTTTTCTAGATAGGTGAATGGATGGATAGACAGACAGATAGATGATAATGCAATGTGGTGGATGCGTAGACGGCTGGGTCCAGGCCTATTAAGACCTCCAAATGAGTTTCAGGGGGTTAGAGGCACAATTTATTCTGTCATTCATAAATAACAGGACATATGTTGCCCATATTGCTGCTTCACGTAAACCCTTCAACTTGTCACTGTCTGATACATCTTCACAACTTCCTTAAAAAAAGGCAAAGTGAATTAGATGATGTCCTGACACCGACTCCAGTAATGGGAGAATGATAATAAATAACAGCACTGACTGTGATCAGGTCTGCAGCTGACCCTGGAGCCAAGTGCTGGCAATAATCACACATTATACATTATGTTATTAGAATATATTAGACTTTCCTTGCAATCTTGCTGCAGTCAACAATGAGTTATCCAGCACGATTTCAAAGCTGTTTCTTTTCACTGGATAATCTATATTAATGATGCTCGATGCTTTTTATGACATATAAATTCGATCGTTATCCGTTAGAATGGATTGGTGTCACTTTAGACTACCATTTACTAGTGTATTTATGACACACTGATACACCCTGGTCACCTCCGGGTACTCCTGCAATAAAGTGACAAGATGCCCATTCTCCAGGAATATAACCACTCCTTAATACCATGTGGTGGTAGTATCATAAATAAGAATTTAAACAAGAATTCTTACACCAGCACTTTATCAGTTAATGATGGAATGTGGAAGAAAAAAATCTTAAGAAGTCTGTTTCTCATAGCCACAGACTCCCCTGACTTGTATCCATATAAGACCAGTATTCATATACTGCTGACTTAACCTCAGTACAATGCAATTGATATATCCAGATTCGCCATCTCATCTACTCTTTGGAGTCTGAAACCTTGAAGAGAAGCTTACTTTTAATTCCTGTGCTACAAAACATAAAAAAATAAATAAATAAAAAAAATAGAAACGCACAATGTAAACAGTAGGCAGCATATGACATTAAAGGCTGTATATTTTTTTTTATATGTGCGCAGTATTTTCTAACTATTTTGTTATCACAAATCTCAGTCTGGATACTATTCACCAATTCACCAAGGTACAGACGCCTTGGAAGGTTTGCGATTTATCCGCCATATAGACAGAAGCTGATCAGATTTATTGGAATGAAGACATATAAATCGATGACAGATCCGGCATGCTGAGTTTAACTAGAGGTGTACAAGAAGGCGTAAGCCAGGCCCAGCTCAACCTGCTTCAATCATTTAGTTTTACAAGTTTTCCATTACAAATGGAGCCATTAAATTTTCAGTAATTAAATAAAAGTAAAGGCAATAGAAAGGGCAGAAAAGCAAAATGCTGTGCGTGTATAAGAAAAGCGAGCCAACTTGTAGAAAGTCTCAAGAGTATAAAATGTACAATAAATACTCATTGTATGAAAACTAATAATATATACATATATATGTATGTATATATATATATATATATATATATATATATATATATATATATATATATTGCCAATAAAGTAATTATTTCTTGAATTTTTTCACACTATTGAAGTTCAGGGCTGCAACACTTTCCTAAGCACTTAACCCTTTGCAGACTACAGTTTTAAGTATTTTCGTTCATTAGATTTTTTATTTTATTTAATTGCCTACAAATTGCGTAGCAAAGCCACAATGTAAAGCAAAAAAAAAAATAAATAAATGACAGTTTAAGTTTCTGTAAAATGTATATAAATAAAGGGAATAAATAAGTAATAGCTAATCCGTTCTGTTCTTGTGTACAGTCTGAAGCAAAATCTTCAATTTGTGTCATTTTCTTATTTTTTTTTTATAGCAGACTTGCTTTATTGTAACGACTAGACAATTCTTATTACTAATCGCCTAAACACATGATGGCCAGTATGTGTGCAGGTCTACGGATTGTAAACTCTGATCACTGTGTATACAGATGTCACCCCTTCCATCTGAGTGTTATATACCCTGTGTATGATTGTGTGCAGCTGTAGGGAATAGTGTAGGGATCACATCCTCACTTGAAATGACCCCCTGAACAGTTACTGGGGAAGATGGATAGATAGTGATAAGGCAGAGTGCAGATTTGGGGGCAGAGTGCAGATTTGGGGGCAGTTATTGAGAAGATTTACATAGTGATAAGGCAGAGTGCAGATTTGGGGGCAGTTACCGGGGAAGATGTAGATAGTGATAAGGCAGAGTGCAGATTTTGGGGCAGTTACCGGGGAAGATGTAGATAGTGATAAGGCAGAGTGCAGATTTTGGGGCAGAGTGCAGATTTGGGGGCAGTTACAGGGGAAGCTGTAGAAGGCAGAGGGCAGATTTGGGGGCAGTTATTGAGAAGATGTACATAGTGATAAGGCAGAGTGCAGATTTTGGGGCAGAGTGCAGATTTGGGGGCAGTTATTGAGAAGATGTATATAGTGATAAGGCAGAGTGCAGATTTGGGGGCAGTTACCGGGGAAGATGTACATAGTGATAAGGCAGAGTGCAGATTTTGGGGCAGAGTGCAGATTTGGGGGCAGTTACAGGGGAAGCTGTAGAAGGCAGAGGGCAGATTTGGGGGCAGTTATTGAGAAGATGTATATAGTGATAAGGCAGAGTGCAGATTTGGGGGCAGTTACCGGGGAAGATGTAGAAGGCAGAGTGCAGATTTGGGGGCAGTTATTGAGAAGATGTACATAGTGATAAGGCAGAGTGCAGATTTTGGGGCAGAGTGCAGATTTGGGGGCAGTTATTGAGAAGATGTATATAGTGATAAGGCAGAGTGCAGATTTGGGGGCAGTTACCGGGGAAGATGTACATAGTGATAAGGCAGAGTGCAGATTTGGGGGCAGTTACCGGGGAAGCTGTAGAAGGCAGACTGCAGATTTGGGGGCAGTTATTGAGAAGATGTACATAGTGATAAGGCAGAGTGCAGATTTGGGGGCAGTTGCCGGGGAAGCTGTAGAAGGCAGACTGCAGACTTGGGGAGGTGTTGGGCAGAGCAGCACAGGTGTAATGGCTGTTCTGCACGCTCTTGCTGCCATAAATAATAGCGGGGATTGATTAGCGCCGCTTTGGTGCTGCACAGGCCCCAGGAGTATAAGGCATTTTTGGAAAGAAGTCGGATCTTGTGAACATGCATTGCCTCAGTAACGTTCCAGGTACACATGGCCTGCCCAGTGATGCCCTGGCATGGTGCCCCTTGCTGCTGGCTCGGCTCCAGGCTGCACAGCCGCACCAGGCTCGGGGGTTCAGGAAAAGTTTGCACAAGTAGAAGTTTGAGAAGTGGAATGCGGCTGAGAGCATGGGGGCGGATCCCCGCTGAGCAGCGGCCTGACAGCCAGCCAATCACAGGCCCGGGCCTCCTGCCAATCCTGGCAACCCGTCCAATCCCGGCTGTGCCATTGCTAAACTCTATGCCCCCACTGTGCGCCTCCAATGCTGCGCTTTCTGCCAATCGCTGGAGGACAGAGTAGGAAAAGGACTATGCAGAGTTGGAGCCAGACAAAAGAAGTTAAAGAACGCTTAATCTACCCATGTTTTTGAAGGATGGTAGAGGGGGAAAAATCACACCAGTGAGTGTGGATGGACGTGATTGTGTAGTGATGGAGCCCCCTTTGAGCAAGAGGAGTCAGACTCTGAGGTTGTCGGATTTGGCAGCGGCTCAAGCCCATCCTCATCAGACTATGACAGGCTTCCCGGGGTTGGGGAGTCATCACGCTCACTCCCACCCTGCCCACCTCCACCCTGGGGAGTTGGGGAGTGACCCTGGAGTTGCCCTGACTCCATTCGGACCTGAGCACATGGCCCAGGCTGGTGCTCTGAAACTTAGCCCCTCGCAGCACATGCCAGCCCACCCTGAAGCCCAGACCGCCGCTGCATTCGGGGCTCCGGCTGCAGTCGCCTATCCCGGGGCTCACACTGGCTACACTAGCGGCAGGGACTTTCTCCTCAGGAGGGAGCTGGCCACTTCTGCCATGTTAGGCGAGCAGCACCCGGCCACCGGCTCCCCCCACCACCACCACCACCCTCACAGCATGTTCATTTCCTCTGCTGGCACCTACGGACACTCTGAAGGGGCAGGCCACCCGCTCTTCCCTGGCATTCACGAGCAGACAAGTCCAGGAGTCCACCACCCGCTCAATGGGCAGATGCGGCTCGGCCTGGCAGGAGAGCTGTACGGCCGGGCAGAAGCCTTCAGACCCGAGCACTATGCTGCCTCCTCCATCCACAGCTACAACTCTATGAACTTAAATGTCAACCTGGCTGCTGCCGCCCACCCAGCCGCTGCAGGGGCGTTCTTGAGGTACATGAGGCAGCCCATCAAGCAGGAGCTCATCTGCAAGTGGATCGATCAAGACCAGACCTCCAAAAACACATGCTCGAAAACTTTCAGCACCATGCACGAGCTGGTGAACCATGTCACGGTGGAGCACGTCGGGGGACCGGAGCAGAGCAGCCACGTCTGTTACTGGGAGGAATGTCCCCGGGAAGGAAAGCCATTCAAAGCCAAATACAAGCTGGTCAACCACATCCGCGTGCACACGGGGGAGAAGCCCTTCCCGTGCCCCTTCCCTGGATGTGGCAAGGTGTTTGCCCGCTCCGAGAACCTAAAAATCCACAAGAGAACTCATACAGGTGGGTATCCTCACTTCCTTCCATTCTGCACACGTCCATAGCCATGTGACTGTTCATGAATAAGTTATTTAGTGTCAGTCTCCGCTCACAATCAATAGATGCAGGGAATCTCCGAGGACTGTAGTTATTCCACACCAATATACCCACTGTGTTATCACTGCCCACGCTCCAAGCGAAGGAGATCTCGTGTGGACGGTCAGTAATGGGGAAACAAAAGCACCAGAGGGCAACTGCTAGCCACAGACACACAAAGGTACTAGCCTACACTTAGGTCACAAAACACTGAGGGTTTCTGGCAAATGGGCATCAACCACGTGCTCCTAAAAGCTTTAGCCATGTGTGCCTGTACACAAGGGGTTAAACCCTCGTGGCCGCCACGTTTTCTCTCTCCTTTACATGCCAAAACAGAACCTAACATTTTAGGTTGATGTGAACACAATAATCAATGTACACATAGCAAATCAATGCATGGAGGGAAACGTTTACAGGCGCCTTACATATTAATGCATCAGATCAATGGGAGCTGATCCCTGAAAGCAGGAGACTGAGGCTGCAGGTCATTATCAACTCTGTACAACTCTACACAACTCCTGGGATCGGGCACTAACACCTAGGATAGGGCACTCACAGCCTGGAACAGCTCCTGGGATCGGGCACTAACCCCTAGGATAGGGCACTCACAGCCTGGAACAGCTCCTGGGATCGGGCACTAACACCTAGGATAGGGCACTCACAGCCTGGAACAGCTCCTGGGATCGGGCACTAACACCTAGGATAGGGCACTCACAGCCTGGAACAGCTCCTGGGATCGGGCACTCACAGCCTGGAACAGCTCCTGGGATCGGGCACTCACACCTAGGATAGGGCACTCACAGCCTGGAACAGCTCCTGGGATCGGGCACTCACAGCCTGGAACAGCTCCTGGGATCGGGCACTCACACCTAGGATAGGGCACTCACAGCCTGGAACAGCTCCTGGGATCGGGCACTCACAACCTTGCACAACTCTTGGGATCGGGCACTTACAGCCTGGCACAACTCCTGGGATAGGGCACTCACCGCCTAGCAAAACTCATGGGGTTGTGCACTCACAGCCTGGCACAGCTCATGGGATCGGACACAACTCCTGGGATCGGGGACTCATCGCTAGGCACAGCTCCTGGGGCTCGGTCACTCACAGCCTGACACTGCTCCTGGGATCGAGCACTCACTGCCTCGCACAACTACTTGGATGGGCACTCACAGCATGGCACAACTGCTGGGATTGGGCACTCACTGCTCGGCGCTGCTCCTGCGGTCGAGTACTCACAGCTCCTGGGGTCGGGCACTCACTGCTTCTGGGGTCGGGCACTCACAGCCTGGCACAGCTCCTGGGGTCGGGCACTCACAGCCTGGCACAGCTCCTGGGGTCGGGTACTCAAAGCCTGGCACAACTGCTGGGATCGGTTTCTCATTGCCTGGCACAGCTCCTGGGGTTGGGCACTCACAACCTGGGAGGGCTTAGAGGCCCAAATCCTTCATTTATCAAGAGTGGATTGTAATATTGCATGACTAATTATATACACATACCTAATATATGGATAAATAATAACAAGAACATTACTAATTATTATTCTTTTTTTCATATGATCATTATTATAATTATAACTACTACTACTACTAATTTTTATTATTACTATCAATAATGATTTTTATGACTGTGATTATTATTTTTACTACTATCACTAATAAATGCTTTGCTTTCCTATAATGAGGTCCTTTCTCAGATGAAACTTTCTGAGATTCACACTGCATTTTAGGCCCTTTTTCATGTAGATGTGAACGTTTGCATAGAGACAGCCCATTTTGACGACACAGCAGTCATGACTTCCTTTGATGAGTAGGACATAGGGAATCCAAACACTGAGGCTTTGCCAAAATACAACATGGAAGAAGTAGTAGTAACTCCCCCACCACCACCCCTCCCCCACGGTCATAATAACACTGCAGAAACTGTAATACATTCCTGTATTGCTGTGAAGGAATATCATTGGGACAGCACTGCACATGAAAAGGACCTGGCTTTATTTAATGCTATGATTTCTCGCAATGTCAATGAAAAGAAACATGTAAATGCATTTCTCTATGACTGTCTTTGGTGCCAAAGAGTTTTGAAGCTACTTATGTATACCAGAAATAGGATAGCTCAGCAGGAGCTGCCTGGTTTATACCTGAGGATATGGGTCTCATTTAGTTGATAAAACAGGAGAGGCAGGGAGAATCCTGGTCACTCTTCCTAAGGAAATGTGGTGTTGAATGCTCTTTTTGTACTCTGCAGTCTCAGATGTCTGGTCAGATAGCTGGAGAATACTATGTTACAGATTGTCATATAGTTGTGAATGAGATAAAAAGATACAAAGTGTAGGCTACAGCTATGCAACCAGGAATACTGATTAATAGAATACATCCCAGTGAAGCCTTACTAGAACTTTTGCCCTTCTGTTCTGGGCTGAAGAGTGTCCAGCAGCAGAGGAGATGGAACAAGGTCGTGCAGGGCTCCAGAAGCATACTCTAAGGGTATGTGCGCACGTTGCTTTTTACCTGCTTTTTACCTGCTTTTTTGCTGCTTTTTCTTCTGCGCTGTTTAATGCCAAAATGGATGTGTTCTTCTATTCAAGCAAAGTCTATGGGAATTTGGGTTTCTTGTTCACACTATGTTGTTCAAAATGCTGCCTTTTTGAGGCAGAACTTTGGTCAAAAACTCAGCTTTTCAAAGAAGCAACATGTCAATTGTTTTTGCCATTTGGGTTTTGCACTGCAAAGCTGAGTTTTTGACCAAAGTTCTGCCACAAAAAGGCAGCATTTTGAACAACATAGTGTGAACAAGAAACCCAAATTCCCATAGACTTTGCTTGAATAGAAGAACACATCCATTTTGGCATTAAACAGCGCAGAAGAAAAAGCAGCAAAAAAGCAGGTAAAAAGCAACGTGCGCACATACCCTAAGGGGCTGATACATTTCTCACTATGTCCTGACTTTTAGAGATTTGGAGGGACAGATATTAAGTATTCTAGGACATGCAGTGATAATATAATAATGTTTCTACGGAAAAAAAGCCCCCCAAAAAATAAAAAAATGGATAATTGAAAAAGAAAAAAAGATGTTTGTGCTGCATGGTGCAAGAATACGCAAAGGGGGCGCATGTATATTCTGCAACTTGTGTGATGCAAGCAAAGGGGTCTGGCACTTCTGGAGGAAAAGGTCTTGTGTTCCTTATTAGCAGGGGTAATGCAGAGATGTATGGAGAGTCTACTTCTGGCATTTAGTAATGGCAGTCACATCTCCACCTGTGCAATTATAATAATTGGTGTGCAAGGAATATGTGAGTGTATATATATATATATATATATATATATATATATATATATATATATATATATATATAAAATGAGTAGATTAGTGACTCAGTCTTGATGATCTGTCGCTGTAGATCTATATGTCTTCTATAAGGACTGAGAAGAACTTTAGAGGTAATTGATGTCTTCTTGCCAGGTTTCATGGTCTGGAGATGCAGGGGGGATTGTCGGAGCCGTATATTCGTGAGTGGGATCACGGAGTGGATATTAGTGGTAAAGGTGGTGACATGTTAATGGCAGACATGACGATCTGCCAGCCGCAGAAATGATGAGGTGTTACTGGGAGAGCTGGGATGGTTCAGTGGTGAAGCTGCGGGATCACTGGTGACATCCTGCAGTACACACTGAGGGGCCATGTACAGCACGGCTACATACATGTATTGTGGAAATACTGGAATCCAGAGGAGCAGAATGTGATAATCGAGCTATAATTTGCATTAATTATCACAATATTTTGTAAATACCGTGCTCACTCCTTGATATCAGGGACAGGTATAGGACCATTAGTACAGTATGAGGAGCCATTGCAGGGTGGCTGGGGTGGGCATAGGATGGCACAGTGGGTGGTGCACCAGTGATTGGCAGGAGAGTGCTGGGCCATAGGAAATGGAAGAAAATAGGGAAAGTAGAAAGGACTTGTAAGGTAATAGGGTAGGATTCTATCCATATCTCTGAGGGGGCTAATGAAAAACGTGATAAGTGACGTGTAAGGGGGCAGCCTCGGCTCACATTACATGGGGGTATAAAGCGAGTGCTGCCCAAGCAACTGTGTGGGTATGTTCATCTGCCAGGAGCCAGAATGGAGCACTGAGGCCAGGGATCTGTGCGGGATTGTCCGCCTTTGGCGGCAGTCATCTGTCAGACAGTCAAGACTTAAACACAGATCGAATAAAATAATAAGTCCATGAGCCGGTCCTGTCCGACATGACAGATCACCCTGCCCCATGTGCACAGAGCTGATCGGCCACCGAGCTCTGTCCCGGACACTTATTCCTCCACCTGATTACAGAACTGGTGTAGCAGTATGTGTGTGCATATACTGTATATGAGAGATATACTATATACTGTATACGAGAGAGATACTATATACCGTATATGAGAGAGATACTATATACTGTATATGAGAGAGATACTATATACTGTATACGAGAGAGATACTATATACTGTATATGAGAGAGATACTATATACTGTATATGAGAGAGATACTATATACTGTATATGAGAGAGATACTGTATATGAGAGAGATACTATATATATATATATATGTATATATATATATACCCGAATTGAGGCAGCACAATTTACGTCTATCTATCTTCACATGGATTTATAGGAATGGAGGCAGCACAAGCTTACACAAATTATTAGTACTAGTGTCCAGTAACCATATCATATAAAAATCCAAAAAAGTTAGGCAGATTTATATATATATATATATATATATATATATATATATATATATATATATATATATATATATACATATATATATATATATATATATATATATATATATATATAAATCTGCCTAACTTTTCTGGATTTTATATATATATTCTAAACAAGGTAGGCAGCACACTGCATCTAGAGGTGCATGCAAACATTTAATCAACGCTTCTTCAGAAACACATGGTTTGACTAAACGTTTGTATGCACCTTTGATATGTACATGCAGTGTGCTGCCTACCTTTTTAGAGTGTGTGTGTGTATATATATATATATATATATATATATATATATATATATATATATATATACATATATATATCTCTGCATACTTTATTGTTGTTTCTGTATATACTGTACTTCTGTCTTTCTATGTGCATTATTTTGGAGTACCAGAGCACACACATGCCATTCTATTAGACCTGTCTGGAAGTGTGACCCTATCTCAGGCAGTGTTGTTATATATATATATGAAGCGAGACTCTATTTGAGACAGTATATATATATATATATATATATATATATATATATATATATATATATATATATATATAGTGAGACCCAATGTCTGGCAGTGCTGATAATATATATGAGGTGAGACCCTATTTCATGCGATGTTGGTATATATATATATGAAGTGAGACTCTCTTTGAGACAGTATATATATATATAGTGAGGCCCAATGTCTGGCAGTGTTGGTATATATATATGAAGTGAGACTCTCTTTGAGACAGTATATATATATATAGTGAGGCCCAATGTCTGGCAGTGCTGGTGTACATATATGAGGTGAGACCCTATTTCATGCGATGTTGGTATACCTGTGACAGGTGGCGCACCATAGCCGCACATTGCTGCTTAGCCCCGCGGTGAGCCTGTACATGGACCTGAGGCCTGGGTGGGCGGTTGTGCCCTTCTATAAGTCTCCTGTGCCGTTATACAGAGGTTGCCCATAGTGATACATGACTCTTCTGCCTGGTGCACTAACACAGGTCTTCACGCTTCTTGTTTTCCTTTCTACAGGGGAGAAACCATTTAAGTGCGAGTTTGATGGCTGTGACAGGAAGTTCGCCAATAGCAGTGACAGGAAGAAGCACTCCCATGTTCACACCAGCGACAAGCCCTATTACTGCAAGGTCAGAGGCTGCGACAAATCGTACACGCACCCCAGCTCCCTGAGGAAGCACATGAAGATCCACTGCAAGTCCCCTCCGGGGTCGCCCTCTGCCCTGGGGTACTCTGCTGGAGCCACCCCCATAGACGAGTCCCCCCCTCAGGACCCAGGCAGGGGGCGCGCTGCCGCGCTCTCCCCTCAGGTCACCAACCTGAATGAGTGGTACGTGTGCCAGGCCGGCGGCGCCCCCAATAACCTGCAGACTCCTTCCAGCCACGCAGAGTCCACAGATTCGGAGGAGGAGGGCGCTTACAGGAACTCTGAGAGGACGATGCGGTAGGACCTCGCCTGCTCCAGTCTTCACACATGGATAGCTCCTTATTTATTTTCTAGAAGACCACAAGGTCCTCATACACTTGAAAACCTTACAATGCCGTGTGCATTAACCACAAAGTGGCATCCTCAGCAATCCGGACGGGCTTCTGGGAGAAATGCCCGGCAATGCCAGGGGGATAAACAGCTTCTCGTTCACTGCCAATGCAATGCCCCCTGCTAGCAGGCTGGGCCCTGTACTGCCTCATGTGCCTCTCACCGAAAAACCCACCCTGGCACCTGGACTGGCATCCAGCACTGGCTGAACTGGAGCAAGGTTGTGCCCACAGTTTACAACACTGAGCAGAAGACTCTCAGGGCAGTGGACTCAATGCCTCCCTGACAGACAGCCATTCCTTCGTGTACACTGACACATTCGTCTCCTTTTACCTGTGAGATCCTGTTTTCTATCCTGACTTGAAAAAGATGTCCCCCCCCTTTTTGCTATGTTATTTATTATTGTATAAAGGTACCGCTGCCTGGCAGCTCCGGGGTCACACCATGATAGGTCTGACCGGGGGCACATTCATGGGTAATCAGAACCCCGAAAATCCAATACTGTGTCACCATGCACTGCAAAATGGTGCCAGAGAATCACACACCGGGAAAACCAGATAGCACCTTTTATTCTGTTCTCATAAGGCTGGTAAACCTGGTTTAGAATATAATTACAAGCTATAATGAAAGTGAGTGGAACTAATTAGTTTGTAAGATGGTATTAAATGATGCATTAAATGATAGAAGCATAACAGAAGCAAGAAAGCAATACACAGACACATACAATGACATACACATAGAAATACACAGACACATGCAAAAACAAATACACAGACACATGCAAACACATGCACACACAAATACACAGACACATACAATGACATACACATAGAAATACACAGACACATGCAAAAACAAATACATAGACACATGCAAAGACATGCACACACAAATACACAGACACATGCAATGACATACACACAAATACACAGACACATACATGACATACACACTAATACAGACACATGCAAAAACAAATACACAGACACATGCAAAGACATGCACACACAAATACACAGACATAGAAAGACACAGACACACACTCAAATACACAGACACATACAAAGACATGTACAAAGAATACATATACAAATACACAAAGACATGGACACACTAATAACACAGACACATACAAAGACATACACAGACACAAACATGCACACAAAAATACACAGAGACATACAAAGACATGCACACACAAATACACATACACATAAAAAGACATGCACACACAAATACAAAGACATACACAAACAAATTCACAGACGCATACAAAGACATGCACACACAAATACACATACACAGACACATACAAAGACATACACTCAGAAATACACAGACACATACAAAGACATGCACACACAAATACAAAGGCATGCACAGGCAAATTCACAGATGCATGCAAAGACATGCACACACAAATACACAGTCACACCATAAACTGTATGTGTGTGTGTATATATATATATATATATATATATATATATATATATATATAAAAATCACAATGCCCGTATATGTATGTGTATATAAATATATATGTATGTACATATATATAATTTTTTTTCCCTTTTTTGAGCTTACATATAATCTTCACACACACACACACACACACACACACACACACACACACACACACACACACACACACACACACACACTATAAGCTGTGATTATATATAATCATAATGTGTGTGTGTTATGTGTATATAGACGTTTATAGACCTACAATATGAACTCTGATTATATATATGGTTAAAGGTAAATACACAGACAGTAAGCTCTCACTATATATATGCTTTTATGTATAGACATATGCACATGGACAATAAACTCTCACAGTGTGTATGTATATATGTATGTGTATATATATATATATATGTATATATATATATAAATACAGCATATATGGTATTTATTGAGAGCTTATTGTATTGTAATCTCATGGAAGGAAAAAAAATAGATTAATATATTTTCTCATATTCTATAAGATTACATATACACACACACACAGAGTATATAACAACTCTGTGTATATTATTTAGATAACCTTTGTCTTTCCTCTAAATCTAAATCTACACACACACACACACACACACACACACACACACATATATATGTGCACACATATAAACACACACACGCAGAGACACACACACACACATATATATATATATGTCCACACATATAAACACACACACACACACACATACACACACACACACAGTTCCAGTAATATATTTTACAGGAGTATCTCCATTTGGCAGTTGAGGGAATGGACACTTGATGTGTCTGCTGGTACTGGATATGACTCAGAAATTCTGCTATGCCACTGGCCATGATGTAGATTAACCCAGTCCTATTATTTATTAGCTCACAGAGTCGGTACAGTCTGTGCACGGATAGATCCGTCCAGACAGAATACAGCAGCTGTCTACTGCACTTGCTATACAGTAAATAATATTCCTGACTATTCCCACTTCTCAGGTGAAATCTCCATGTAAGATGCCGATCAGCAGGTTGATCTCTGGCTCTGACAGTTTGCCGGAGCTCCTGCACCCGAGCCTCGGAGGTCCTATAGACTACTACCAGCCCTCAGAGAGCAGCAGATGCCCTCTCCGGGGATAGAAGCCTGTTGTGTGTGCCGTGATTGCTTGTGCCAGTCTTGTCGTTGTTGATAAAGTGGATGTGAATAATGTGATTTTGTAATAGTTTAATTAATTTATTTTCAGTCTGGACTTTGTTATTCTGGAAGGGCACTCATACACCAAAGACTTCTATGACTTGATGACTTTATGGTGAAATATTGGTGTGTGATCGTGTATCATTTTATAAAATAAGCAATGAAGGTGAGGAGAGAATCTATGACACATAGATAAATAAATATATATCTATATTTTGCATTTTACTTGAATCGGTGTGATGTGACAGCTAGTCCTGCATGTGTCCTGTGCAGTGTGACCCTGATCTCGGTGCTTGCTGTAGTTCTGTGCTAGTGCAGTGCCACTGTCACCCGTGTGTGTCCAGAGGCATCTACTAAAGAGCAGCTATACTCACTTCACGGTGTTCATTTCCATTTTTAATACCATTTCAATAAACAAAGTCAAACGATAAATAATCTTGAGTTGTGTTATTAGAGAATGAGAACATAGAATTCTGTGGTATGTCTATATATATTTTTTTTCTCAGGTGTGTGTACATATCTAAACATATATGTATATGTGTTTATATTTTTAGGTGTGTATATATATATATATATATATACGCATATATGTGCACGTAGTGTATATATTTACAGATGTGTTGTGTGTGTACATGTTTATATTTTCAGGTGTGTATGTATATATGCATGTATCTGCTGTATATATTTTTAGATGCGTGGTGTGTGTGTGTGTACATATACATGCATATATTTCCAAGTGTGCACACATAAAAGCATATATGTATATATTTTCAGGTGTGTGTGTGTATATAGATATGAATTTATGTATATATTTTAATGTGTATGTACATAGATATTCATATATGTATATATTTTCAGGTGTATGTGTGTGTGTACATAGATATGAATAAATGTATATATTTTTATGTGTGTGTGTGTAAATAGATATAAATATATGTAAAAATGTTCAGGTGTGTGTGTGTGTGTGTGTGTGTGTGTGTGTGTGTGTACATAGATATGAATATATGTATATATTTTTTATGTGTGTATGTGTAAATAGATATGAATATATTTTCAGGTGTGTCTATGCATAGATATGAATATATGTATATATTTTCAGGTGCGTGTACATAGATATGAATATATGTATATATTTTCAGGTGTGTGTTTGTACAGAGATAAGAATATATGTATATATTTTCAGGTGTGTTTGTACATAGATATTAATATATGTATATATTTTCATCTGGGTGTGAATAATTGTGAATTTATGTATATATTTTAACATGTGTGCCTAGATAGGAATATTTGTATATATTTTCAGGCGTGTGTACAGATATGCATATATTTTCAGGTGTGTGTGTATAGATATGAATATTTTCAAGTGTGTGTGTGGATGTATATGTATATATATATATATATATATAAAAAAATATATATATATATACACACACACACACTATATATATATATATATATATATATATATATATATATATATATATATATATATACATATATATGTGGGTATGTTTTCAGGTGTGTGTGTGTACATGGATATGAATATATGTCTATAGTTTCAGATGTGTGGTACATCAGAAACAAAGTGACTTAGCTGCAGACCACGGAGAATCCTAGTTCTGGGCTTGAATAGACCTTCCCTGTAATCTAAACTAAAGCACAACATTTCCAGCTCCACCTCAGCCTTGTTTTATATTTGCTCAGCTAATAAGCCGCAGTGTTATTTATGGCAGCACTTAAAGTGAGTTCTCCAAATGTCAATAGCAGCTTGATGAGAAGGTTAGTATGTGCCTCTGTCAGTTGTACTGGAGGTGCTAAAGGTGAACGACATGGGTTTTCTGGCAGATTGGTTGCAGCCAAACAGAAGAGACCAAAGAGGACTTGTAAATGGAGCCTGTAATCAATAGAGAAACTTATAGCTCTCTAATGAAGTTTCCTGTGAAAGGGAGGGCAGCACAAAGCCACTCAGACATGAATCATCCATGGGAAATATAAAGGGTATAAAAGATAAGTGACAATGCCTGCAGCTTGTATAGAAGAGAGAAAACAAGTTTCCCTTTTCTGCTTGTGGCCCCTGTTGTTGTTGTCCAGCCTATGGAGCCCCCAGTGACCACTGCATATCATGCCCCACTTCAAAGTCATTGAGTCCAGAGCGGAAGGCTTGGCGCTTGGACAATCTTCATGGTGTGTTAGGATTTCTATGGCAATTGGCAAGCAAGACGTTCCCATCTGACTAGCTCCCAATGAAAGCCACTTTCTGACACTAAGCTGCCCATCATCAAAGACTTCATCTCCACAGAATTTACTTCCATATGGTAAAGGAGGCTGGGTATTATGATTTGTACAGAAGGATAAGGCATAGATAGCTTCTTGGAACCTTACAAGCAATGTTCCATCAGAAGCATTAATATTCTATAGGCAGAAGATAGAATGTTCCTGCCTCAATGTTGCATATGTAACTTCTTCATCTAGAAGTGAAGGACCCTTCCAAGCAAAGACAAAATATTCTAAGTTCTTCCCGTTGCATAGCTAGCTTTTTTTTTATCTAGATATGAAGGACCCTTCCAAGCAATATTCCATCATAGGCATTAATCTACAGGCAGAAGACAATGTTCTCAGTTCTTGCCTCAATGTTGCATAGATAGCTTCCTGATCTAGATGTGAAAGACCCTTCCAATCAATATTAAATCATAGTCATTAATATTCTATAAGCAGAAGACAGAATATTCTAAGTTCTTGCCTCAGTGTTACATAGATAGCTTCTTGATCTAGATATGAAGGATCCTTCCAAGCAATGTTCCATCATAGTTATCAATCTACAGGCAGAAGACAGAATATCCTAAGTTCTTGCCTGAATGTTGCATAGACTTGTGTGACAAAGTCTCCTGTACACGAGGTGCACACAATGCAGACACACACGGCTACACAAGTGTGAAATCGTCCAGGAGAGGGTTCACAGGCCGGTCCATCAGGGTGGAGATCACATTGCTGATTCACGATTCGAGACACTCTATTAAGATACAGTCGCTTTGACCTTTGCTTTCATGGCGCATTAGTGCAGTCAATTTTTACTCTTCAGATTTTGTCTCTGGTTCCATGCGATCTGAATCAGGACGATCTCCCTGGCCAGCTGCACTCTTCCTGTGCGCTGTAGAACGATCGTTCTTTGTTTATTTAATACAAAGTACTGGTGAATGGTGAAAAATAAACACCATGAAAAAATAAGCAAACAGAGTGCACAGCGCACTTCATAAAAGTGAGGGGCTGAATGGGGAAGCTTCTCAAGTGGAACTTATTACAGCAAGAATACTTTCTGGTTGCCCTAACGACACCGCTGAATTGAAATCTCTCTCCTTTGTCAGCGATTTGTTCTCCTTTGCTGGGGAGGCTGCAGAAGTGAGGGACACGACTGCCTGAACATGCAGCCTGCAAAGCAGTCACTTCCCAGCTCAGACATGCAGACGCCTCTGTCTCCAGGACAAAACAGAAGTCAGGGAGAACACATCCAGCTCCCTCATTCCTGGTCTTGATGTCCTGGATCCATGTGTCCTAAACTAAGAAGCCATATCCTTCAGCCACTAGCCCAATTTCTGACCCTTGGTTATTGTTCAGAATTACTCCACAACTATCAGGCTTGCCATACTGCTACAGTCAATTTTGATTTTATTTCATGTTTTCACACATTATAGGCCACATTTACTATTCGTTCTAAATAGGTAAACAGCACAAATGTAGAAAAAGTAGTAAAAAAAAATGCACCAGAGGAATATATCATATGTTTTGTGCCAAAATTTATAATTATTATTATTGATATTATTTTTAGTTTTTAAACACTTTAGAAAAGTTGGGCGCCATTATTAAATAATTTTGTGCCAAACATCTCATATTTAGTTGGAAATTGTCAAAAGAGGGGGACCCTAGTCCATTTTTGATTGTGTTAACCATAATTATGATAGGCCACTATTAAAAAATTAATGTAAATAACAACAAATATACATCTATATATATACATTTATTTATATATATATATATATATATATATATATATATTATAAATGTAAAAAAAAATTCTCCAATAATAAATTCATCCTTGGCACATGTTAGACACCAGATTGTTTATTTTTCTAGTATTGCTTGGATTTTTTTTGTTTTTTTTTGCACCTAACAAGTGGCACACATCAGCAATACATTTGGTTCATTTTGCAACTCAGAAAACCAAAACCAAAAAGCCTCAACAAAATGCTTTTTATAAGACACTTTTGAAGTGTCAAGAATGGAGCAAACTCATTTTTTTCTTACACATTTAAGTGATAAATGTATTTAAAATGATTTACACTGAAATTCTGATACCAGATTTCTGGACTCTTGCAACTACAATTTTGTCAGTTTTTTTTTTTTTTTTTTTAAAAAACATTGTGGGCCTGATTCATTATTATATTTTCTTCTTGTTTTTTTTTGGCAGGTTTTTCTGGTGTTGTCTCCTGATTTTAATCGACACCTTATTTTTTTCTTTTTAATTTGTGCCTTTTTTAAAGTCTATGTTATGTTATATGTCTTCATCTGTGGTTTATATATATATATATATATATATATATATATATATGTGTGTTTGTCATCGTGGAGGGGGTTTGGAGATGTTTTCAGTTGTCTCACCTATTGCAACGTTTTAAAAAGCAGGCAATTTGTGTTTTTTTTGTTTAAAAAGGCACAATAAAGGGAAAAGATAACATGAAAGGTATTTTTTTAAGTTGTGCATAATTAATTTATCCACGTGAACCATTTTGAAGAATTTGGTAAAAAAAAGGTCAACGAGTACCACAAGCCAGATTAAGAAAAGTTTCTTAAAAAAACATGTAAATTATGAATTGGCTGTTTTTTTCTTTTCATTTGTTATTTTTTTTTCTTGACTATTTTTCCAGAGTTTTCTTTTGTGACAAAAAATTCTGCAGCCTAGCCTAAGACCAAGTGGAATAAGAAAATTGGAAATATAATTAAAAGGAAAATGGATTGCAAAAAATATACATCCGCACCTATAATAATACATATATACATATATATATACAAAATATATATATATATACATATATATATATATACAAATATATGTACTGATGCATATTTTATGTATATATATATATATATATATATATATATCACACACACACACACACCGGTATATATAAAATATATATATTATTTAAATGCATCAGCACTAACCATTGTGTAGGCAGCATATTCCCAAATTCCACTCTTATTACACTCATAAAAACTTGCGGTCCTTTTAATTATGCTCAAGTTATGTAAAGTCATCTAACCAATGAAAAAGTGACCTATTTATTTATTTTTTTTTAAAATAAGAGGTAATAATATACTCATAGAACACTTCAAATATTTATTATGGCTAGATCCATTTTAGATTTTGGTAAAAAAAAATGACAACTAAAATAAGATGGATTTTTTTAATTGGTGTGTGTGAAAATGACAAAAATAGATTTTTTTAATGCATTTTCATTCAAACTACTGTACGTCTGTGAACAAACAATGAAATGAAAAAGGAAAATAGTCCTGTAAGAAAAAAAATATAAAAAAACACATTATATTCATTTTTTTTCTGTTTTTTAAAGTTAGAAAAAAGTAAAAAAAGGTAGCATATAAAAAAAGGTTGGTCTCTAAATTCAGTTTTAATGTCATGTGTCTGTTTTCAAATGTGTTTAAAGAAAAACACAACAAACAAAAAACACAGGTGAGTATATGCAATTAAAACATTACAAGTGATGCGATATATCAATTATGTGATTCCAAGTTTTCCCATAACATAACAATGTCAAAACATCGCAATCCACTTTAACACATGCATGAAAAAAAGGGAAAAAATGCTATGCACACAAGCTGAAAGATTATGTTACAGAATTCGGTCAAAAAACGGAGCCAAAATTCTGGCGAAGATGCCAAGTGTTCCATTTATGAAGAGTTTTAGGCACATTTTGCATCTCACTAGAAACGTCTAAAAAGTGTCTAAGAAAAAACCTATGGATATTTTTTTCTGTAAAATTAATCAAATAAGTGGTCAAATGTTCTGCTTACTCTGAGGTTTTTGGAGTGGATCTGCTTCAAAATGCTCCACAAATACTGTTTAAAACCCCTTGAAAATGCTTCCTACTTATTTCGATCAGATATCTATTCTGCTATTCATATGATGAGGTTTTTCTTTCCCATCAAGAGATTTTAAAAGATGGCAGTTGGAAAAATAAAGTACATGTCACTTCTTTAAAGTGGATTCTGATGTAAACCTCCTGTAAACTAATCAAAAAGCTGCAAGAAATAAACTCTTTCAAAGACCTAAGAAAATACTTCATAAACAAAAAAAAAACTGCTTTAAAAACTCCCCAAGAAGGAAGCGTTTCCTAAAGTGGTTTCCACTAGAAAAACTTGTCATTTTTCAATGCCTCAAAAAAACCCTGTCTGAACAAAGCCTAAAAGGATGTACACATGTTTATTTGTTTCAGAATCTGTTCCTAATACATCTGCAACGGACCCATTTATTTCAAGCAACCTCTGACAAACAAATGGAACTGGTTTTGGGTTACAGAAATTTCTTCATTAAAATCTACAGCCTAGTTAAGTTCATATTCAGACCCCCCCCAAAAAAACAGATTTTTCATGTTTTCATCCATATAGTGTCTGTTTTTATACATCAGCAGTGACTAAATTTACATGAACAAAAACAGTTCCAATGTTAAAGCATTGCACTATATCTCAACATCGGATGCAATGCAGTTGATCTGTATGGGATCCGATGTTGTTCACACCATAGGGTCCATCTTCTATGTAAGGCCGGCTTCACACTTGCGATTAACTCACATGAGTGCAATGCGAGAAATTCTCGCATTGCACCCGGACCAATGTTAATCAATGAGGCATCTCCCATCTGCTATTTTTTTCTCAGTCAATATGGGACTGAGAAAAAAATCGCAGCATGCTGCGTTTTGGTGAGTTTCTCGCATGAATCTCTTCAAAGCAAGTCTATGGGTGCGTGAAAAAAAAGGATGTCACACGAACGGCACATACACCATCCTAGTGACATGCGTTTTTCTCAATACATTTCACGCATGTAGCAGAGAATAATGAAAATGCTCCTGTACATAACAGTACATGAATTGCAGCTGCTGAGGAAAAATACTGATTGCACACTGACAGCACACTGATGAAAACTGAAAAGAAATTGTCCTACTTTCTAGCATGAGAATCGGACCGATTTTACACACACAAGTGTGATTCCAGCCTAAGGCCTGCGACACACATCCGTGCCGCCGGCATGTGTTTGTCATTTTTTACACGTACCGGCGGCACGGAGACACGTTAAGCAATGCTACCCTATTGTAGCAGGCACACACACGTAAAACCACACGGAACGTGTGTCCGTGTGCGTTTGTACGTGTGTGCGTTTTTCAAAGCGCTCACATGTCAGTGTTTTCTCCCGCAGCACGGGTGTCACACGGCCCGCACCCGTACCACATGGGTGTAGTGTGGATGCGGTCCCGTGTGACACGCGCCGGAGAAAACACACGTGTCAGTGAAAAAAACCCAAAACATTAACTCACCTTCTCCAGCCCTCCTGCCTCTGCCGCTGCTGCCTCTTGCTGCCGACCGCCGCTCATTATTCTCATTGAATATTCACTTCACTGCCTGGCAGCAGCAGCAGCGGGGAGACGGGAGTGCTGGAGACCGAGGATCAGCACCACGGACAGCAGGAAAGACCAGGTGAGTATGTAAATTACCGGTTCTACGTGTGCTATCACGGATAGCACACGTAGAACACACGTGTCCCGCACGTACCAGAGACACGTACTTACCTGCATGCAACACGCAGGGGAAATACGTGTCTCTCGGCACGTGCGTGAATTTCACGTGAGTGTGGCAGAGGCCTAAGAGAGATATAAACCAATTATTCTGTTCAGACTCTGATCAAAGTGCGTTATGGGAGTCATCTGACTTTTTCGTACATGGAGAAATTAAAAAAAAAATGTCTCCACCTTCTCCATTCTCATTCTCCATTCTGATAGTCCATTTCATCCAATTGAGATCCGACTCTTGGATCAAAATTGGATGTTTTTAATTTTTTTTCCGGAAACTACTCGGTCTGAGGAAAAAAAAACAGACATGTGCACAGGCCCATAGAATATCATATGTACTCATACATAAAAATCAGATGTGTGAATAAGCCCATACACTTAAGTAGAAGAGTCTCATCTCAAATACATAGACTAGTGCATGGAGCGATTTTTTCATGAGGACTCTCTGTAAAAAATACTGCACACTGCACAGCCATATTGAATAACATTGGTCAGATGCGAACATTTTTTTTTTCATGGATACCACTTGAAAAATTTACCAGATTTATCATAGATTTAGACCACATCTTGGTTTTCCTTTCTCTTTTTGGTTGTACAGCTTAATCATGCACAAATAACACTGTAATAAATTGGTGCATTTTAGCCTTTACCCAACACAAGACATAACAGTACATCTTATGTTGGGTGTCGGTGAATATATAAGGTTCCGGAGCTGAGCTAGTCATTTTAACTGTATACTGTCATACTGCAGTATTGTAGTATATAGTGCAAGCAATAAATAAAAGCTCAAGTTCAAGTCCTCTAGGGAAAGGAAAAACAAGTGAAAACTATAAAAAAAAAAATATTTTCAATATATTAAAAAATGAAAAATATAAAAGTTTGAATCAACCTCTTTTCCCAATTGCAAATTAAGAAAATAATAATAATAATAATAATACATATTTTGAATTAAAAATTAATTAAAGTCCAATATATAAAACTGTTAAATTAATTAACCCATTTGGAAAACTTTTTTGTCATCTCTCATAAAAAATAATAAAAACAAAATTCAGAAAATTGCATATTTGCCCAGAGTGAACCAATAAAAAGTATAGCTCACTAGGCAAGAGACCAGCCTTTACACAGCTTCATCAACTGGAAATTTAAAATAGGGGTCTCAGAAAATGGCAGCAAAAAACATTTTTTTTTAACAAAGTTATTAACTAATAAAATAGAAAAAAGGAGCCGTAAGTACACTGACATGGGAAGCCAGGATGCCGGTTCAATTTTAAAGCACAATGAACATCATAAAAACTGACCCCCTAAATCAAAGGCAAATATTGCATATTTTCACCATGTTACCGCCCGTGGTTTTTTTTCTTGTTTTTCAGTCCATTATATTGTAAAATTAGTGGTTTAAATCAAAACTACAAGTAAAGGTAGCATACCAAGAGCTTGCTGCATTCTGAAAAAAAGGAAAAATCCCCTAAATGTAGTCCACGGGGAAAAAAAAACCCCAGTTCCTGATTCATGAAGGTGTTTTTGTAAATTTTGCCAATTTACCGGGTGTGGCTAAGCTCACCCATCTGATACATGAAAATGAATATATAGTTCATGAAACTTTGCGCCAACAGTGGTGTACATTTCGTCAGATGCCAGTTAGCAGATGTCAGTTGGTGTGTGCCTTTTAATGAATTGGGTATACCTCACTCCATTTGCCACTCTTCAGGAATTGGGCCACATGTATATTTTGAATTTGATATTTTCCATATTGACTCCTAGTAAATATCTAGGTGCAGTGTTGCAACAAAAATGTGGTTTGTTTTCCAAGAAGGCTGAGTATCAATCTTCCATGAAGAATGATCTTTTCAAATAACATTTAACAAATCAATTAATCACTGGATATTACAAAGATTGCTAAATACAAGTCACAAAACATCACCACAGCTTCAATGGCATTGTCTTTACTAAAGCTTCAGCGTTAAGTTACACTCCCACTAGCCATTAATTAATCGGGAATGAGTATTCCAAGGAACTCTTGCTTCCCAATAATTGTCAAATATAAACAGGCTGCCAATCACCATATGAGTGAAGAAACAGCTTATTGGTCAGGTGAATTGATTTTTAAGCTTGCTTCAAAATCATCATTCTGTGCAGTGTCTCGTCTTGTGTAAATCCAACATGCAAAACAATAGTAAGAAAAAGGAGACAGTTGCACTCTGTAATGCTAAGGTATGTGGAACAATGAATATCGTAATATGTACATTGCATAACTGGTATGAAAAAACATGTAAAAATTGAGATACTTAGCACACAAAAATGGCCAGTTTGTTGTGAGCCCAACAGCCAATGGCAAGGCAACCTGTTTTGTTGGGTCCCTATCAAACATAATGCCTCTCTTTGGGTCAAAAGATCTATAATTTATGGGTGGCTAGGAAGCTGCAAATGGAGAATTAAAATAGCCTAAGGGTACACTCATACAAGTGTATGACTTGGACGAGTGCAATGCAAGAAAATCTTGTATTGCACTCAGACCAATGTTAGTCAATAAGGGAGAGTAGATGGTCAGCTTTTTTCTTATCCAGGTTGTGGATGAGCGAAAAGTCACAGCATTCTGCGATTGTCAGTGAGAGACGTGTTACACCCATTCAAGTCTATGGGTGTGAATGAAACATTGGACTGCACTTTGCTGACATAATCACATCAGCTGACAATGGAGGCGATGGGGAGAGTAATCCCTCCCTCTCCTCAGGATCAGATCACAGTTGCATGACACTCTGCTCAGGCTGGCAGCACAGTGGGAGCTGAGAATCATTAGCATATCATCAGCATATCATCATAGCATCAAATGCACTTGCATTGGATGCCCTACCATCATGTGACTCCAGCCTAAGGCTGAAAAGCAGCAGTGCTGAATCAGAAGGTATGACCCTGTAACCTTAAAAAAAGACTGATGGCACATCCTAACTTTATAACGTGAGCAGGTGCAAACTGAACATGAAATATAGTAACAAAAAGGAAACAGTGCTAAGACATGTGGACCAATGAATATGCGAATATAGACATGCATTACTGATATGAAAAACATGTAAAAATTGAGATACTTAGCACACAAAAATGGCCATAGTCAATCGGCGGTCATTTAATGTCCGCCGTTGGCCACCCTTACAGTACAAATTAGGGGGAGATTACAGTCAAAATACAGGATATATTGTTAACAAAGCAATCAGAAATAATTGTGTAAAAATTATTCAAATGTATATTTACAAGAAATTAGTTTAGTAAAATCAATGTAAATATTCTTCTACAGAGATATAATATCTGACATCAGGAGAGCAGGACAAGGGCATCCAGAGGGACTAAACCCCGCTGAAGTGGCCATCATGTCAGTGCTTAGTGTGGTTTTATCACCTCACATGTAAAAAAAAAAAAGACTCCAAGTCCCGCGGGACGTCCATAGCCTTCCACAAGTCTTTCACTCCTGAGGTTTTAGGCTCGCTCATCGACCCGTTGGGCAGATACGTCTTTCTAAGAGTTTCTTGGGCCTCCCACAATTTTGTGATAGCTAATGTGTACTTTCCCAACAAGGACCAGCAGGGGTTCGGAGCCAGATGTCGGACATTACTGGAGGACTTCACAGGTCCCCTTCCTGTGATACTCGGTGGTGACTTCAATTTGCCAATGGATCCGTCCATGGATGTCTCCTCGGGTAAGTCCTCATATCCTCACTCCTCTATACATAAAGTTAAAAGACAGCTGCAGGGCCTGAAGCTGGTGGACGCCTGGAAGGTTCTTCACCCAGACACGAGAGACTACACCTACTACTCCATGCCACACCGACTTTACAGCAGGATTGACTATTTCTTCATATCCCAGACGCTCCTAGATTTCCACTTAAACACAAAGATAGGTGTCACGGCCGGGCGGTCGGGCCGTCCCAGGAGGTGGATCCACTGGACCGAACTCTCTGAGATGGTGGTAGGGAGTCCGGCAGCTGAAGCACTGATGGGCAGTAGAACAGTCCGTGCAAGTGAAGGCAGCGGAGGAGTCCCAGGGACCACGGAGTCACAGAAGGTGGTCTTGGTGACGTAGCTCAGGTTCGGAGGCCGAGGTGATATCAGGCGGGGTCCGGAACCTCTGGAGCAAGATGACGGGTCACCGCAGGGATCCGGGATGGTACGGACTGTCAGATGGCAGACGGACAGCGTGCGGGGATCAGGACACGGCAGACTGGATGGCGAAGCAGGCACGGCTCTACAAAGAGAGATAGGTGAGTACGAGCACAGTAACACCAGGAGACCTGACTCCTAGCTCAGGGAACACGAAGATCAGGCCCCGCCCCCTTGGACAATGACCCCTTAAATACCCTGTACCTGTGCAACCTCATTTCCTGTTAATGGACGCTGGCCCTTTAAGAAAGGGTCAGTGACCGCGCGCGCGCCCTAATGCGCATGCGCGCCGCCCGGGTGCCAGAAGCCAGGGAAGGAGGCTGCGAGGAGGACGCAGGGGAGCCGGCCAAGTCCAGGGAAGCTGTCGGGCGCCGGGATCGGGGGCCCGGAGCCCTGGGACGGACGGAATCCGGTGACTGGGGAGCGGAGAGCGTGGCAGGTGAGCCGGGGAACGGGGGTGAGGACCCGGGGAGCGTGACAGTACCCCCCCCCCCCACGCCCCCCTCCCCGCAACCGGGACATGAAGGCACGGATAAGAGGAGTGCCCACGTTCTCCCTGGGCTCCCAAGACCTATCCTCAGGACCATACCCTTCCCAGTCCACCAGGAAGAACTGTCGACCTCGTACGGTCTTCATGGCCACGATATCCCTTACCGCATAGATGTCATCATCGGCAATAGGAGGAGGGGCCGGACTGGCAGCAGCGGAGAAGGAACCAAGGACAACCGGCTTGAGCAGAGAGACGTGGAAGGAGTTGGGTATCCTCATCGTGGCCGGGAGCTGTAGCTTGTAGGATACCTCATTGATCTTGCTGAGGACCTTAAACGGCCCGATGTAGCGAGGACCCAGCTTGTAGGAAGGTATCTTCAATCGGATGTACTGGGAAGCAAGCCAGACCAGGTCACCAGGAGAGAAACACGGAGGATCCAGACGTCTCTTGTCAGCGTGTTTCTTCATCCGCTGGGAAGCGCGCCCAAGGGACGCTTTGACAGAGTCCCAAATGGTAGCAAAGTCACGAACTGCAGAATCATCAGCCGGAACATCCGATGAAGGGGATATAGGCAACGGGACGGAGGGTTGAAGTCCGTAAACTACATGGAAGGGAGATTTGGAGGACGACTCACTGATGTGGTGGTTATGTGAGAATTCAGCCCAAGGTAGAAGCGTGGACCAGTCGTCGTGATGGGCGTTGACGTAGTGACGTAAGAAGGAGGTCAAGATTTGATTGACCCTCTCCACTTGGCCATTAGACTGAGGATGGTAAGCAGAAGAAAAGTCCAGAGTCACACCCAGATGGTTACAGAGCGCCCTCCAGAAGCGGGAGGTGAACTGAGTTCCTCTATCGGACACGATGTGGGATGGAAAGCCATGCAAGCGGAAGATGTGATGGATATAGGCTTCCGCGAGTTCCTGAGCAGAGGGCAGTCCAGCCATAGGGACGAAGTGAGCCATTTTGGAGAACCGGTCCACCACGACCCATATGACTGTGTGTCCAGAGGATAATGGCAAGTCCGTAATAAAATCCATCGCTATGTGTTGCCACGGAATTGTGGGTATCGGCAGAGGCAGAAGACGGCCATAGGGCAGGTGTTTGGGCGTCTTGTTCCTGGCACAAGAGGAGCAGGCAGAGACAAAAGCAGCGACGTCCGTGCGAAGGGATGGCCACCAATAATGGCGTACAATCGCACCCCATGTTCTCTTCTGGCCTGCATGACCGGCTGTTTTCGAGGCATGACCCCAGTGTAACACCTTTTGCCTGTCAGTCTCAGAGACATAGGTCTTTCCGGGCGGTATCTGGGCCAGGGTGACAGGGGCCACCGGAATAATCTTGCTAGGAGGGATGATAGGCTGGGTAGTCTCTTCCTCCTGCTCCATGGGCATGAAAGACCTAGACAAGGCATCCGCACGTACATTCTTGTCTGCGGGTCGGAAATGGAGCTGGAAGTCGAACCTGGCAAAGAATAAGGACCACCTGGCTTGCCGTGGGTTCAGTCGCTGAGCGGACCGTAGGTATTCCAGGTTCTTGTGGTCCGTGTAGATAATCACGGGGTACACTGCTCCTTCCAGGAGGTAGCGCCATTCCTCCAGAGCCAGTTTGACCGCCAATAGTTCTCGGTCACCGATGGTGTAATTACGTTCAGGTGCAGAGAAGCTCTTGGAGAAGAAACCGCATGTAACCATCTTCCCGGAGGAGGACTTTTGCATGAGCACTGCTCCGGCTCCCGAGGAGGAGGCATCCACCTCCAAGGTGAACTGGCGGTTTAACTCCGGACGGTGGAGTACAGGAGCGGAGGCAAATGCTCGCTTCAGTGAGCAAAACGCGGCGTCGGCCGCAGGTGACCAGTCCTTTGGATTAGCCTCCTTTTTGGTCAAAGCGGAGAGAGGAGCAGTCAGGGCAGAGAAGTGAGGGATGAACTGGCGGTAGTAGTTGGCAAATCCCAGGAACCGTTGGATTGCCTTTAGTCCAGAAGGGGGAGGCCAGTTGAGTATGGAGGACACCTTCTTAGGATCCATTTGCAGTCCAGTACCCGAGATGATGTATCCCAGGAAAGGGAGAGAAGACTGCTCAAAGACACACTTCTCATATTTGGCGTATAGACGATTCTCTCTCAGTCGTTGTAGGACCAGCTGGACGTTCTCTCTGTGGGTCTGGAGGTCCGGAGAGTAGATAAGGATGTCATCCAGATACACTACTACACAGACGTAGAGGAGGTCCCGGAAGATGTCGTTCACCAATTCTTGGAAGACTGCTGGTGCATTACATAGGCCGAAGGGCATCACGCAGTATTCATAGTGCCCATCGCGAGTATTAAACGCGGTCTTCCATTCGTCCCCAGAGCGGATACGAACTAGGTTGTAAGCACCCCGAAGATCCAGTTTGGTGAACACACGGGCTCCTCTGAGCCGGTCGAACAATTCGGGGATGAGCGGCAGAGGGTACTTGTTCTTTACGGTGATCTGATTCAGACCCCGGTAGTCGATGCAGGGGCGTAGGTCACCCTCTTTCTTCTTAACGAAGAAGAAGCCCGCTCCCGCAGGAGAGGAGGATCTCCGGATGAATCCCTTAGCCAGGCTCTCTGTGATGTAGGTAGACATGGCCCTGGTTTCGGCTGGGGACAACGGATATATCCGTCCTCGAGGTGGTGTTGTTCCTGGGAGCAGGTCGATGGCACAATCGTAGGGACGGTGTGGCGGAAGTACCTCAGACTCCTTCTTGTCGAAAACGTCTGCGAAGGACCAATAGGCCGAGGGCAGTTCCGGTAGGTTCTCTGGAACCGGAGGTCGTCGGATGTGTGGTATGGACTTCAGACACTTCTCATGACAAGAAGGGCCCCATCGGGTGATTTCGCCAGTACCCCAGCTGACTGAGGGTTCGTGTGTCCGCAACCAGGGAAGTCCCAGCAGGATTTGATGGGACATGTGTGGAAGGACGTAGAGAGAGATGTTCTCGGTGTGCAGGGCACCGATACGTAGTTCGACCGGTCTGGTGACCCAGGAGATGGTATCAGAGAGGGGTCTCCCATCCACAGAGGCTATCACGAGGGGTTTGTCAAGTGGAGTAACAGGCAGCTGGTACTTGTCCACCGTGGCCTGCTGAATGAAATTGCCTGCTGCCCCGGAATCGAGGTATGCCTCAGCCGTGAACCGTGTCTCTCCCGTTGACACTTGCACAGTCCACATAACCGGGTCTGAGAGAGTCCCAGCACCTAGGGTGGCCTCTCCTACCAACCCTAGGCTTTGGAGTTTCCCGGCCTCTCTGGACAGGCGCGTAGCAGGTGTGTGCCCTCTCCGCAGTAAAAGCAGAGGCCCTTGGCGAGCCGCTCTGCTCGACGCTGTTCAGACTGTCGTACTCGGTCAATCTGCATGGGCTCGTGGACGGGAATCCCAGCTGTTGATGACTGAGGTGCGGAGGGCTTCTGGGGAGGTGAGGAATGCCGTACCGGTCGTCTCTCACGAGACAGCTCTTTAGAGCGCTCCTGAAAACGAATGTCCACTCGAGTAGCCAGGGCAATCAGGGCATCTAGGGTGGAGGGCAAGTCACGACCCGCCAACTCATCTTTGATGCGACTCGAGAGTCCCTCCCAGAAGGCGGCTGTCAGGGCCTCATTATTCCACCCGAGTTCAGAAGCCAAAGTGCGGAAACGGATGGCATATTGGCCCACCGTCAGTGTTCCTTGACGTAGGCGGAGAAGTGATGAAGCAGACGCAGAGGCGCGTCCCGGCTCGTCAAAGGTACTGCGAAAGGCCTGCAGGAACTCTCGAAGGTTCTTGGTCACAGGGTCCTCCTTCTCCCACAAGGGGTTCATCCACGCCAGTGCCTCGCCCTCTAGGTGGGACATTATAAAGGCGACCTTGGCTTGGTCGGAGGCGAATAGATGTGGCAGCTGCGTGAAATGAAGGGAACATTGGTTGATGAAGCCCCTGCAGGTCTTGGGATCTCCAGAATAACGAGGTGGTGAAGCCAACCGGAGTTGGGAAGCACCCGACGAGGCTGCCACTGGTGCGGGAGCCGTGGATTGTCCATTGGAGGACCTGGGTGCCGCAGGCGTCATGGATGCTTGTAACGTGTACAGGCGGGTGTCCACGGAGGTCATAAATTGCAGCATGCGGGTCTGGACTTCACGCTGGCGTTGGAGTTCCTCTTGCAGGGCCAATAGTGCTGCAGCGGGATCCATGGCCTGATCTTACTGTCACGGCCGGGCGGTCGGGCCGTCCCAGGAGGTGGATCCACTGGACCGAACTCTCTGAGATGGTGGTAGGGAGTCCGGCAGCTGAAGCACTGATGGGCAGTAGAACAGTCCGTGCAAGTGAAGGCAGCGGAGGAGTCCCAGGGACCACGGAGTCACAGAAGGTGGTCTTGGTGACGTAGCTCAGGTTCGGAGGCCGAGGTGATATCAGGCGGGGTCCGGAACCTCTGGAGCAAGATGACGGGTCACCGCAGGGATCCGGGATGGTACGGACTGTCAGATGGCAGACGGACAGCGTGCGGGGATCAGGACACGGCAGACTGGATGGCGAAGCAGGCACGGCTCTACAAAGAGAGATAGGTGAGTACGAGCACAGTAACACCAGGAGACCTGACTCCTAGCTCAGGGAACACGAAGATCAGGCCCCGCCCCCTTGGACAATGACCCCTTAAATACCCTGTACCTGTGCAACCTCATTTCCTGTTAATGGACGCTGGCCCTTTAAGAAAGGGTCAGTGACCGCGCGCGCGCCCTAATGCGCATGCGCGCCGCCCGGGTGCCAGAAGCCAGGGAAGGAGGCTGCGAGGAGGACGCAGGGGAGCCGGCCAGGTCCAGGGAAGCTGTCGGGCGCCGGGATCGGGGGCCCGGAGCCCTGGGACGGACGGAATCCGGTGACTGGGGAGCGGAGAGCGTGGCAGGTGAGCCGGGGAACGGGGGTGAGGACCCGGGGAGCGTGACAATAGGCTCCATCCTTTGGTCCGACCACGCCCTTATATATCTTTCCATACAACTTGGCAAAGCAGAAAGGTCAGGATTCACATGGCGTCTCAATGAGAACTTATTGCAGGATACGTTATGCTTGGCAGACGTGACCCAGACAATCTCAAACTTCACACTGGATCACATGGCTGACCAATCTGCCCCATCCATGAAGTGGGAGGCAGTCAAACGTGTCTTGAGAGGAGTCCTCATAAAACATGGCAGTCGGCTTAAAAAGGAAAGAATGGAGGAGATCAAAACGCTTTCTTCCCAGATCTCTGACCTAGAGTCCGCCCACAAACGCACAAATGCGCAGGACATATTTGGTTAATTATCTACAGCCAGGCAGAAACTGCTGTACATCTTAGACCAGAGAACACGATGCTGGAGGGAAAGACTTAAGGGCACGTTCTACCAGTATGGGAATAGGAGCGGCAGGTTTCTGTCCAGAGCACTACACCCACGCAACTTGGCTACTCACGTACCATTCATAAATGATAAACAGTGGAAAAAAAATCGAGAACATAAAGGGGATATTACAACGCTTTAGGGAATATTATCAAAATTTATACAATATTAAGGGTGATTTTTCTGACCTCCCTAAACAACAATTAGTAGAGAAAATAAAAACGTATATTCGCTCTACCAAATTACCAGAGCTGGACCCAGTAATAACCAAGAGGCCAAGAGGAGGATTTCTCATTAGAGGAGGTAACAGACGTCATTAAAGATTTAAAGATTGGGAAAAGCCCAGGGCCTGATGGGTTTACAGCGGGTTTCTATAAGCGCTTTATTGACCAATTGAGCCCCCAATTTTTGTCCACTTGTAATTACGTATCCAATGGCGGATCCTTCCCGAAACAGGCGCTGGCAGCCCACATAATTGTCCTCCCCAAGCCAGGTAAAGACCCTTACAAGTGCGGGAGCTACAGACCAATATCATTGATCAATATAGATATTAAAATGTATGCCAAGCTCATTTCAAATAGACTGCAGCCGCTTCTTCCCTGTCTTATTAGCACTGATCAAGTAGGATTTGTTAGAGGACGAGAATCAAGAGATAACACAATAAGTGCAATATCCCTGATTGATAGAGTGTGGAGGACTGGATTACCCACGTGCATCCTGTCGGTGGACGCAGAAAAGGCCTTTGACAGGGTGCACTGGGAGTTCATGTTCCAGGTCCTTGAGGCGGCAGGTCTGCAGTAAACAATGCTACATAGGATCTCGGCTTTATATACAAACCCCTCTGCCCAGATTAAGGTTAACGGGGGTATTTCTCATTCCTTTGACATCAAGAACGGAACGCGGCAGGGGTGCCCATTGTCCCCCCTGCTCTATGTTCTCACAATGGAACACTTGGCTGTGGCAATAAGGTCCAACCAATCAATTAAAGGGGTCCCGGCTCCGCACAGGGAGGATAAACTAGCTCTCTTCGCCGACGACTTGATGCTGTTCATAACAGATCCAGTGACGAGCCTACCAAACATTATGTTGGAACTTCACAGATTTGGCTCTCTGAGCAATTTTAAAATGAACATGCACAAGTCGGAGGCGCTTAATATTTCCCTTACGCACCAGGTGATCGATCAGCTTTGAGCGTCGTTCCCCTTTAGGTGGCAAGGGAAATCATTGTCATATCTTGGCATTGACTTGACAGCTGATGTCTCGTCCTTGTACGGAGCTAATATCCTTAAAGTTTTGGGGAAGATAGAGGCGGATCTCCTGAAATTGAATAAGCTGCCAATATCCTGGTTAGGCAGGATAAATGCCATAAAGATGGATATTCTGCCTCGCCTGTTATATTTTTTTCAGGCAATTCCCATACCCTTGCCAGCTTCCCTTTTTTCACGATTAAAAACGGCCATAACCAGATTCGTCTGGGCACACAGACGCCCTCGGCTGGCCTATAGAGTCCTGAAGAAGCCTAGACTTGTGGGGGGGGGGGGGGGCAGGCCTTCCAGACCTCAAAAAATATCACCTTGCTTCATTGGGAACATGCCTTCTGGATCTCTACCATAACAAAACCTCTAAGTGCTGGTGGAGGTGGAGATATCTCAGACAGACTGCGCCCCGCTCGTAGCGTTGTGGTCACCAGCCCCTTTGCACCCGTGCACTCAGGCCAGGCCGTTCCTCGTAAAGAGCTTGTCCTCATTTCTCAGGAGTTTGAATGCACTCCTGGGCATTTCCACTATACCTGGACCACTGACACCTTTACATAATAATTCTCTACTCCCGACAGATTTAATAGGCAACATATTTCTTCACATGTCCAGAGGCATGGTGTCCACAATGAGGGATCTAGTGTTCAATGTGGATATGAGGCCCCTTCATTCTTTCTTTCCTGACAACCGCACTCCTGCAAGAGCTTGGTTTGGTTATGAGCAATTGAAGAGCTATATTAACTCCCTTTCACCACAAACTAACTTTTATAGGCCCTTGACGCCCTTTGAGTCTCTGTATCTGGGGGGAGAGCCTCTGGAACACACCATTGCCCTGCTATACAAAATGTTCCAGATTGAGTTGTCTGGATGGAAGGATGATGCCCCTTTCATCTTGAAATGGGAGGCGGATTTGGGGAGACCCCTCACACGTGAGGAACGCTCAAAAATATTACTCTTTACCCATAAGTCGTCGCTGGATGTAGCTTCACAGGAACGGGGCTACAAAATAGTTTCTAGGTGGTACCACTGCCCCTCCAGAATAAATTCCATGTTCCCATCTGTCTCTGAAGAATGCTGGAGATGCTCATACATCCACATGTGGTGGTCTTGTCCTCTCATACGATATTTTGGCTAGACGTGTTTGCCCTTTTGAATAAAGTGTCATCCACTAGGTTTGAGCCGACGCCGGAACTGGCTCTTCTATCCTTAAGCAATATCTCGATTGCCAACTTCAAGAGAAGCCTGTTAAGGCATTTTTTGATGGGGGCAAGGAGATTAATCCCAAGGTACTGGAGGCAGACCAAAGTGCCCTCACGGGCTGAACTGGTGGCCGAGATGAATCAGATCTATATAATGGAGGAGCTGGTCGGCCAGGCGTCTGACTCGGGGGAGCGAGTGTTCAGGCTGTGGGCGCCGTGGATTATGTATAGAGAGACACCAGACCTGGTTCTATGGTTTCAAGCTTCAGTTGGGGGCGTGAGACCTCTGTGATTGTCCATTCCACAAAACAAAAGTGCCGGGGGCTGCACACGACCCAGACGAGACACCTTCTTCGTCCTTCTTTTCTTTTCCCTCTCCCTCTACATTTCCTCTTTTCTCATCTTTCTTTCCTCTTTGTACATTTTATGTTATGTTTACATTGTTAGAAAGGATTGTCATCTCAGGGACTTTGTGCATCTACGTTGCCTCCCGTTTCTAAACGAGGCTGCATAAATTTTTGTATGGGGGTCGGATTGTTGGTCACCCAGTGGGCATCATCTCCAAAGCAAAGCTATTACATGGGTGTTGATGGTCTGACCTGAAGTGTGTAATCAAAGGAATTATTATGCAAGTAGAAAAGTGTTGTATTACTTATTACCTCCAAGATTTGAGTTATTCTACTGTATATGATATGTTGCCTATCCTATAACTTGTAAACATGTTCTTTATTCGAATACAATCTGATTTACACAAAAAAATAAATAAATAAATAAAAATGTAATTTTTTAATTTGATTGTTTAACCCCTTAACGACCGCGGGCCGTAAAATTACGTCCTAAATGACATAATCTTACTGCCCGCGGTCCTCCGGCGGCAGCATGCCGCGATCGGCACACATCTCAGCTGATTTTCACAGCTGAGATGTGTGCCTGCTAGGCACGAGCAGAATCGTTATCTGCTCGTGCCGATTAACCCCTTATAATGGCGCTGTCAATACATGACAGCGCCATTATAAGCGCAATCGCGGTAAAGTTTTACTTACCGCCGAAACCGGAAGTCACGTGACGCGATCACGTGACTCCCGATAGTTGTCATGGTAGTACAGGGTCATGTGATGACTCCTGTACTACACATGAATTGGTTTCACTTTCGCTGTGCCCGGGGCACAGCAAAAGAGAAAGACAGCGTATCTGCTGTTTACAGCCTTCCAGCTGTGATCAGCAGATACTGCAGAGCGATCGGAATGCTGATCGCAATAGCCCCCTAGGGGGACTAGTAAAAAAAAAAAAAAAAGTAAAAAAATAAGTTTTAAAAAATTAAAAAAAAACAAAAAAACCTAAAAGTTCAAATCACCCCCCATTCGCCCCATTAAAAATTAAAGGGTTAAAAAAATAAAAAATATACACACATTTGGTATCGCCGCGTTCAGAAACGCCCGATCTATCAAAATATAAAATCAATTAATCTGATCAGTAAACGGCGTAGCGGCAAAAAAATTCCAAACGCCAAAACGACGTTTTTTTGTCGCCACAACTTTTGCGCAAAATGCAATAAGAGGCGATCAAAACGTAGCATCTGCGCAAAAATGGTACCGTTAAAAACGTCAGCTCGAGACGCAAAAAATAAGCCGTCATTGAGCCTAAGATCCCGAAAAATGAGAACGCTACGGGTCACGGAATATGGCGTAAAACGTGCGCCACTTTTTTCGGACAAACTTCCGATTTTTTTTTAACCCCTTATATAAAAGTAAACCTATACATGTTTGGTGTCTACGAACTCGCACTGACCTGAGGCATCACACCCACACATCAGTTTTACCATATAGTGAACACAGTGAATAAAATATCTCAAAAACCATAGTGCTATCGCACTTTTTTTGCAATTTTTCAGCATTTGGAATTTTTTTGCCATTTTCTAGTACACAATATGGTAAAACTGATGGTTTCATTTAAAAGTACAGCTCGTTCCGCAAAAAATGAGCCCTCACATGACCATATTGACTGAAAAATAAAAAAGTTACGTCTCTCAGAAAAAGAATGGCGAAAAAAAAAAACGGAAAGCGAAAAATCGGCCGGTCGTGAAAGGGTTAACTTCCACAGACAAAATAGGTATAAAAAAATGAAAATAAAAAAGCTTAATTATTACATTGCAGTTTTAAAGGGAACCTGTCTTCACTTTTTTGGCCTATAAGCTGCGGCCACCACCACCGGGCTCTTATATACAACATTCTAACATGCTGTATATAAGAGCCCAGGCAGCTGTGAGAATATAAAAAACACTTTATAATACTTACCTAACTAACGGTCGCTCGGTTGGCGAGCTGGGTGTCTCCGTTCTCCGGTGCCGGCACCGCCTCTTTCAGCAATCTTCATTCTCCTTCATCTCTAGTCGCTGTGCATGACGCGTCCAACGTCATACACACTCGCCGGCATTCAGGTCCTGAGCAGGCGCACTTTGATCTGCCCTGAGCAGGGAAGATCAAAGTATTGTAGTGCTCCTGCGCAGGAATGGCGTGTGTGTATGACATAGGATGCGTCATGCACACAGGAGTCAGAAGGAGGATGAAGATGGCCGAAAGAGGCGGCGCCGGCACCGGAGAATGGAGACGCCCATCTGGCCAACTGAGCGACCATTAGGTAAGTATTATAAAGTGTTTTTTATGTTCTCACAGCGGCCTGGGCTCCTATATACAGCATGTTAGAATGCTGTATATAAGAGCCCGGTGGTGGTGGCCGCAGCTTATAGGCCAAAAAAGTGGTGACGGGTTCCCTTTAAGTAACATAATTGTCCTTATCTAATATAGAACTGCATAATTAGAAACACTCCTGACATATTTCTTACAGTAAATAATACACTGTTTTTCTGTTATTCCTTCTAAAAATGTATGAATAAAATTACAATTGGATGTTACAAGTTGGGGGTTGTTCCTTCACTATCCAATTAGTGCTGATACTGTACGATTCTAAAGGGGACACATAACGTTGACATGGGGAATGGTAACACCCAGTTGTCAATTTATTTATAGAGCTTTTTTTTAAATATACAAGTATTACTGTAATTAAAATAGAAATGGCTGAGAAGTTATGACAGATGCTTTAAGGACAAACCACAGCAATTACTAACACTAATGCCACTATCTAGGTGGTGATGCGTTTTGTACAGTAGCAGTACCAAATACATTTGAACATTACAGTTAAACATAAAGATTCACAGCAGCTATGATGGTAGTCCATGTCTACAGACTACCAATTTGGCCACTAAACCACGATCCTGCAACTCTTTTTGCTCAACTCAAGTAAACATTTAACAGTGACAGTGCTAGTCGGGGAGGGGGGTGCGGGGCATCCCTGCACTCTTCGACCCCCAGCCAGCACTGTCAGTGTTAAAGGCCTGGCGGGGTAAGGGGCATGGCCCGCACTTTAAGCAAGAGTGCTTCAGGTGAACTGAGTGACGTCACTGTTGCAAGCCGGGTCCCCCTTGTCAGTGTTTCCTGGAGCCTGGAGAGATCGGACATGTTTTTGTTTTCTCCAGGCTTCGATGTAGCAGACCAGGACCATCGTGGGACATCATGTGGATTATGGAGGAATTTCAAGGGTCTTTTAGGGGTTAATAAAGAGGGGAAAGAGGGTGATGTATTTTATTTCAAATAAAGGATTTTTCTCTGTTTGTGTTTATTTTTTACTAATAGTATTAGTGATGGGGGGATCGCATAGACCCCTACCCATCACTAATTCTGGGCTTGATGACAGTTGTGCACTGTCATTAACCCCTATTGTGCAAAATGCTACCGAAAAAGGGCAATCGGGAAGAGCCGGGTAAAGCCCTGGGATTGTCACATCTAATGGATGCAACAATTCCGAGGTGGCTGTTGGCCGCTATTCTTAGCTTGGGGGTCCCAATACCTTGGGACACCCCAGGCTGAGAATACCAACCCCAGCTGTTGGGCTAAATCATGGTTGGGTATTGAAATGGAGGTGGACCGCATGCTGTTTTTTTAAAATTATTTTGACACACAGCCAAGATAGGTGCACGGCTGAGGGCTGCAGCCTGTAACCGTCTGCTTTATCTGTGCTGGGTATCATAATATGGGAGGACCCTATGCAAATTGTTTATTTATTTATTTACTAGCTGTAGTACCTGGTGTTGCCTGGTATAGTAACTGTCTCTCTCCCTCTCTCCCAATCTCTGTCTGTCTCTTTGCCTGTCTGTCTCTGTATCTCTTTGTCTATCTGTCTCTCTCTATGTCTTTTTGTCTCTCTGTCTGTCTCTTTCCCTGTCTGTCTCTTTCCCTGTCTGTCTCTGTATTTTTTTTGTCTGTCTGTATCTGTCTATCTCTGTCTGTCTGTCTCTCTGTCTGTCTCTTTCCCAGTCTGTCTCTGTCTGTCTGTCTATCTGTGTGTCTGTCTGTGTGTCTGTATCTGTCTCTGTCTGTCTCTATCTCTCTGCCTGTCTCTGGGTGTCTGCCTCTTTCCCTGTCTGTCTCTTTTCCTGTATCTCTGTCTCTTTCTCTGTCTGTCTATTTCTCTATCTCTCTGTCTCTTTCTCTGTTTGTATCTTTCTCTATCTGTCTCTTTCTTTGTCTGCCTCTGTCTGTCTCTTTCCCTGTCTATCTGTCCCTATCTGTATTTTTCCCTGTCTGCCTCTTTCCCTGTCTGTCTCTGTTTGTCCCTGTTTGCCTCTGCTTGTCTCTTTCCCTGTCTGTCTCTCTCTGTCTGTCTCTTTCCCTGTCTGTCTCTGTCTCTTTCCCTGTCTGTCTCTGTCTGTGCCTATATCTGTATCTCTGTGTGTCTATCTCTGTCTATGTCTGTCTCTATGTCTGACTGTGCCTATGTCTGTCTGTCTCTATGTCTGTCTTTGCCTATGTCCGTCTGTGCCTATGTCTGTCTGTGCCTATGTCTGTTGGTCTCGGTCTGTGCCTATGTTTGCCTTTCGCTCTCTGTCTGTCTTTCAGTCTGTCTCTGTCAGTGTCCATCTCTCCACAGAAATCATATTACCTCACACATAAGCTTCTTATACTAAGAATGTCCTTCGTTCCTATAGCAACCAATCAGAGCTGCTATTAACGACCTGTAGTTCTCAGCTCCATTGACTTTAAAGGAGGTAGATTTTTTTGGAGAGTAACTGTAAAGTGCTGGGTTAAATTTTCCAGTCAAAACATAGTCTATGACGTTCCTTGAGTCACATGGGGTGTCTGCAAAATTTTGCGATTGTAAATGAGACGGTGCAGATTCCTTTAGCGGACATACACATACACACACTCAGCTTTATATATTAGATTTTTACACCGTGATACTGATCTGCAGACAGCGCCTGTGATTGGTTGCAGTTAAATGCTGTCACACAGGCTGGGGGCATGTCTGACGGCAACCAATCACAGATGCCAGGATGGCTGCGTGAGCAATGTACAGCCACGCCAGAGCCTTGCTAAGTATGAAGCGCTTTCTTTTTTTTTCCTTTCCTTTTTTTTTCAAACTGTTTGGATCCAGGGTTGCTGTGGCTCGAGGGTCTCCGGACCTGGGGGCTTACGGCCACTCAAATATAAAAGGGGGTATTTACAGGGGATGAATGTTCGTGACGCCACCTGCGGGTTTTGGTAAAGAGGAGTACCGCCGCTGCCGAAGGGAGTATCGGGGCAGATGGTGTGGGGGAAGCCAGGTGTCAGTCCCCCCGCAGGTAGGAAAGGCCTTGGAAAGCAGGGTGCAGGGGTCAGATTACTCACTGCGGTAGTCGTGGTGCACACAGATGGTAAACCAAAGTCTCTAGGCACTGCAGTCTCTACAGGGAGAGCCCGTACAGGTCCCGCTCCCACCAGTGTCACTTGGTAAGTCCGGAGCCCTGCCTCCGTGCATAAATGGATTGACTGTCGTGGCCCCTCGGTTTGAAGCTTTCGAGGCCCAGCTACCCATGTGTATGGCAGCTGTGCTCTTGATGGGTGGCACTTGGGATTTCAGTGGGTTGTGTAGTTTGGAGAACCCTATCCTCCGTGTTATACTGATGCCTTCAATCTCTGAGCTCTTGGTGAAAGTTCATAAAGAGACTATCCTCCACAGGTGAATTATCAGGCTGCGTGAAGCTACTCCAATATCTAGGGTCCTGTAACCCGCCGTGCTCGGTACCGGTCTGGTTACTGGACTTCTGGTGCCGACCTTTTTTCCAAAACTAAGTCTGTTACACCTCTCCAATACCCTGCGACCGGGTTTCCGACTCCTGTGGTCCCGGACCACCGTCTGTGACCCAACCTGTTGCCTCCCTCGGAGCTCCAACTCCCCAGCTCCTCACTCTTTGAGGGCTACAACTGAACTCTTTGTCTCCCCTCCCACCAGTCTGCTTTACCCCTAGGTGGGCGGCCCTGCTCCAACCTGACACTGGTGTGTCTCTACAGTTCTGGTGTGATGTGGTTGGGATTTGTAGTGCGGGTGTTAGTGACACTGTTGATGGGAACCTGGAACCATGGGGGGGTAGGTCCTGCACCCTGGGGGACAGGATGCAGTTCACTGTAGCACCCTGATGTAGTCAGGGGTGCTACAGTTAGACCCAGTGTGCGCTGTTCAAACACTCAAAGCAGTTCCCACTGGGCTGAGCACCGAGTGTATCCGAGCAAAGCGACGCTCCCGCGACTGGTGTTCATACGTAAAGCACCAGAACTCCGAATCCGAACTCTGATTTTTTTTGGTAAAGTCTGTGTTTGGTATGAATACTGAACCTTTGGTTCGCTCATCTGTACTCATCTCTAATCTCAACCCATTGTCATCCCATGATCACCTTACATGAATGGATAACAGTGACAGAATAGACAGCCATCATGTTGAAAACCGTTTAAAGATCTTTTCAACATTTTTTCTTTTTGAACTGGACAGAACATGTAATAGCTGATGCAGAGTGCCATGAACATTTATTTTTACTTCGACTGACTGTTGCGGGGATATTAGTAAGTAATTGGCACCTAATAAGTTAACTGTTTTTCTTGTTTTAAAGTCCAAGTAGGTAATATTAGACCGTTTTAACTGGAGGAGTGCAATTTTTATTACTCTACATTGCTGACCAATCATAAGTAGAGATGAGAGAACCCAAGGTTCAGTGTTCGCTTTTAGGCTGAAAACCGACTTTTTTTTTTAAAAAAAACAGCGTTTGGGTTCGGAATTCTGGTGCTTTACATATAAGCTTAATTCGCGCGAGCATTGCTGTGCTCAGGTACGCTCGGTGCTCTACCTAGGGGAAACTGCTTGCAGTGTTTGAAAGTCTTGCACTAGGGGTAACAACAGTGTTCTCAGATGCAGTGTGCAATCCCCCCAACAAAAAAAGGAAAAATCCCTCTCACTCACTGACTGCATGTGGGCGGAGACCTGCATTTGCAATCAGGGACTTCCATTGTGGTTCGGGCCAAGTCCAAACCCGTGGAGCTATGGTTCGGCTGCACATGCTGAAACAAGCTTCCATGGGTTCACTCATCCCTAATCAAAAGCATTTAGAAACAACAGCAAATAATCTCAAAAAGAGGAAAAAGTCTAGCAGGCAGTCTGTTTTAATCTATATATTAAAGCTAAGTTTTATATATTATTTGCCTCTACCCTGACTGTGACCCCAATCATAAGCAGGCAGCAACAACCAAAGGAAAGAAGAACACTCCCACACAATAGCTTAGAGCAGATTTCTCAGTGTGTGAGATGCAATGATAAAGCCCTGATCTCATCTAAACTCCTGCATGATTCAGTGTGGGGGGAGGGGCAGTGCAGCTGAATTTAGCTGTGTCACATTACCAACCCTTCTATCAGCCCTACTGATTTCTTAGGCTAAGTTCACACTTCCATTGTTTTGCATCAGTCATAATCCGCCGCCTTGAGGAATTACGGTATCCTGAAAAATATTTTGCAGGAATCCGTTTTTTCCCCATAGACTTCTATTAGCGACTGATTGTGACTGATGGCCTTGCGTTGCATCCGCTGTGTGATGGACCAGTCGTTTAATGACTGACCGTCAGGCAGGAGCAACGCTGAACGTAACGTTTTTTGTGTGCAGTGGATCGTTTTTTTACTGTGAGCATGCGCACAGTAAAAAACCACGATGACTGTAAATTCAGTTCCAGGTGCAGCGGCAGCTGGCTATTGTGAACAATCAGCTGATTGGCCGGCTATTGTGAATGATCAGCTGATTGCCCGGTGGCCGGCTATTGTGAACGATCAACTGATCAGCTGGCTATTGTGAACGATCAGCTGATCGCCCGGTGCCGACTATTGGGAACAATCAGCTGATCGCTCATCGGCCGGCTTTTGTGAACGATCAGCTGATCGCCCGGCTGGCCGCCTGGCGATCAGCTGATCATTCACAAAAGTCGGTCGCCGGTAAACAGTAAAAAAAAACCCACAACAGATCTTTTTTTGCAGAATCAGTCAGATCAGTTGCATCATCACACTACTGATTGTGACTGATGCAAAACAACGGAAGTGTGAACTTAGCCTAAAGGCTGCCTTACACGCTGCGATCTCGCTAGCGAGATCGCTAGCGTGCGTACCCGCCCCCATCGTTTATGCATCACGGGCACATCGTTGCCTGTGGCTCACAAAATCGCTCGGACCCGTCACACTACTTACCTGTCTAGCAATGTTGCTGTGACTGGCGAACCACCTCCTTTCTAAGGGGGCGGTTCGTTCGGCATCACAGCGACATCACTAAGCGGCCATCCAATCGAAGCGGAGGGGCGGAGATGAGCGGGAAAAAAATTCCGCCCACCTCCTTCCTTCCTCATTGCCGGCGGCCGCAGGTAAGATGAGGTTCCTCGTTCCTGCGGTGTTCACACGTAGCGATGTGTGCTGCCGCCGTAACGACGAACAACATCGTACCTGCAGCTGCAACGATATTTGGGAATAGAGGAGCATGTCAACAATTAACGATTTTGCATGATTTTGCGACCTTTTCACGTAGGTGTCACACGCAACGACATCGTGGCCGGATGTGCGTCACAAATTCCGTGACCCCCAAAGACATCGCTTTAGCGATGTCGCTACGTGTAAAGTGGCCTTTAGTGTCAGTAATTACACTGAAGGCCCTGTCACCCACAGAGATAAATCTGCGGCAGATCTGTGGTTGCAGTGAAATTGTGGACAATCAGTGTCAGGTTTGTGGCTGTGTACAAATGGAATATGTCCATGATTTCACTGCAACCACAGATCTGCCAAAGATTTATCTCTGTGTGTGACGGGGCCTTTAGATCTGCTGGGCACAAACAACTTGTAGTCAGTCTGCAGTGAGATCTGGGCTGTTATTACATCTCACACTTGAGTAACTTGCCTATTCTGGACTACTCATGTGTGAGATGTATTGATAGCATTGTCTGATCTCACTGCAAAGTGATTACAAATTGATCACAACTAGAGATGGGTGAACCGGCAAATGTTCGGGTTCGGCGGGTCCAGCCAGACATTAAAAAAAAGTTTTGGGATTGGACTTGAACCCAAACATCTGCCCAGACACTGAACCTCATATAAGTCTATGGGGACCTGAACATTGTGCTGTAAAATGGTGATAGAAAGGGCTAGAGGGATTAGAGCAGGACAGTTATACTTACCAAGTCTCTCGCGTGGCTGTAACACAGCTTCTGGGTCCGGTCATTAACACTCATACATATTCACTACTTCGCCCGCCCACCGTCAGTCCTGGCGTTTGTGATTGGTTGCAGTAAGTCCGTGCCCCTACCCTGTTTGACAGCGTCTGTTATTGGTTGGAATCACAAACGCTGTCTGCAACACTATAGTGTTTTTTTACATTACATAAAGCATATGGAATAATGACACAAGTCTACAAGGGTAAAATTGTTTGAAAATTAAGAGGTGATTTTTATATACTTTTGATCACTGAACTCAGTAAAAATATTGAAAATTTCCATCACGTACAGTTTTTTTCCACAAACAATGACTTCATATACTTTTTCTTGCACTATACTTTGACCCCTTTATGTGACCTTTGCTCTATGATTTTGGTGTCATTAGATTGGTTAGAAATTAATGAACACTATGCTGTGATTGGCTGCTGTGGGCAGAGAAGATTTTCTTAACCCAGCTTCCAAAGAGTGTGGTGGTGTCCATAGCATCTAATCATAGCAAGGTTTTAATTTTACCTCATCTATATTAGAAATGAGAGCTGTGCTGTGATTGGTTGTTATGGTCAGTTAAGACAGATTATTCCTAGTCACCTTGACACTGTTATCGAAGAGCAAGGAGCAAGATTTCATCAGAATATCAAGGAGATGGAGCAATGATACCAAGGTAGATGGCACGTGAACATGATGGGAAACTACTGCTAAAATGAGCGGACCCGTGGAAGATCGGTTTGGCAGGGTCAGACGGACTTTAGATAAAGTTTGGTTTTGGACCTGGACTTGACCTCAACTCCAATGAAAGTCACTAATTGGGCAGCTTGGGTCTCCTCCCACATGCAGCCAGCCATAAACAGAACACTTCCAGGGGCGGGTGGGCGAGTTTTTCTATTTTGTTTTGTATACACTACATCCAATCATGCTGTTGTTACCCCCAGTGCAAGCCGTTCAAATACTGCAAGTGGCACGTACTGGGCTGAGCACCGAGCGTACCCAAGCACAGCAATACTCAGGCAAGTGGTTTGCATATGTAAAGCACAATAACTCCTAACTTAAACTTTCTTTTGTTGTAAATCCTGCTTGGTACAAACTCCAAACCCCAGGTTTACTCATCACTACTGCTGGATGGTTCACAGACAACACCCGCAGACCTTCTACAAGAAAAAAAGGTGCCAAGAGAAGCTTTGAAAAGAAAAGAGGAAACGGACCAAGAATTAATTTCCAATAAAGTTGCAGAATGAATGTTCTATATATATATATAAATATATATATATATATATATATATATATATATATATATGGCAAAATTAAGATACCACTGCAAAATTGTCAGTTTTTCTGATTTTTCTCTTTATATATAGGTATATTTGTTTTTTTATTTGATAAACTACTGACATGTCTCAGAATTTCCAAGCAATAAATTTTGTATTTATTTTCTGAAAATGAGAAATGGTCAAAATAACAAAAAAAATGCATTGCTTTCAGACCTTGAATAATGCAAAGAAAACAAGTTCATAATCATTTAGAAACAACAATACTAATGTTTAACTCAGGAAGAGTTCAGAAATCAATATTTTGTGGAATAACCATGATTTTTAATCACAGCTTTCATGCGTCTTGGCATGCTTTTCACCAGTCTTTCACACTGCTTTTGCGTGACCTTATGCCACTCCTCGTGCAAATATGTAAGCAGTTTTTCTTTGTTTGATGTCTTGTTACTGCCCAACTTTCTCTTGATTACATTCCAGAGGTTTTAAATGGGGTTCAGGTCTGGAGATCGGTTTGGCCATGAGAGGGTTTTGATGTGGTGGTCCTTCATCTACACATTGATTGACCTAACTGTGCGGCATGGCGCATTGTCCTGCTGGAAAAAACAGTCCTCAGAGTTGGGGAACATTGGCTGAGGAAAAGGAAGCAACTGTTTTTTTTCCAGAATAACCTTGTATGCGGCTTATTTCATACGTCCTTCACAAAGTTTAATCTTTCCAATCTCTAGAGTAAGGTAATATTCTCTGATGAGTCTAATTTTCAGCTTTGCCCAACACCTGGTCATCTAATGGTTAGATGGAGACCTGGAGAGGCGTACAAGCCACAGTCTCTTGCACCCACTGTGAAATATGGTGGAGGATCGGTGATGATCTGGGAATGCTTCAACAAGGCTGGAATTGGGCAGATTAAATTTTGTGAAGGACGTATGAATCAAGACGCATACAAGGTTATCCTGGAAAAACAGTTGATTCCTTCTGCTCAGGCAATGTTCCCTAACTCTGAGGACTGTTTTTTCAGCAGGACAATGCACCATGCCACACAGGTAGGTCAACCAAATGTGTGGATGAAGGACCACCACAAAACCCAGTCATGGCCAGCCCAATCTCCAGACCTGAACCCCATTGAAAACCTCTAGAATATAATCAAGAGAAAGATGGGTAGTCACAAGCCATCAAACAAAGAAGAACTGCTTACATTTTTTGCACCAGGAGTGGCATAAGGTCACCCAAAAGCAGTGTGAAAGACTGGTGGAAAGCATGCCAACATGCATGAAAGCTGTGGATAAAAATCATGGTTATTCCACAAAATATTGATTTCTGAACTCTTCCTGAGTTAAAACATTATTAGTATTGTTATTTCTAAATGATTATGAACTTCCTTTCTTTGCATTATTTGAGGTCTGAAAGCAATGCATTTTTTTTGTTATTTTGACCATTTATCATATTCAGAAAATAAATACAAAATGTATTGCTTGGAAATTCGGAGACATGTTGTCAGTAGTTTATAGAATAAAAGAACAATTTACATTTTACTCAAAAATATACCTATAAAGAGAAAAATCTGAAAAACTGACAATTTTGCAGTGGTCTCTTAATTTTTGCTAGAGCTGTGTATTGTGTACAGTTTTGCTACAATAAATATTTTTCTTGTTCACCTTGCTTGTATGTAATACACATTTTGTGCAAAATCCATACTTCATTGTTAAAAATAGAAGTGAATATAGAAGAAAACATAAAAATCAGTCATTGGATTTCAAAGTATTTTCATAAACCCAAATTCTTCATATTATTATTATTATTATTATTTATTATTATAGCGCCATTTATTCCATGGCGCTTTACAAGTGAAAGAGGGTATATATACAACAATCATTAACAGTACAAAACAGACTGGTATAGGAGGAGAGAGGACCCTGCCCGCGAGGGCTCACAGTCTACAGGGAATGGGTGAGGATACAATAGGTGAGGACAGAGCTGGTTGCGCAGTGTTTCATATCTGTCTTATCTATTAACAGATTATTAATTTAATAAAAGTATTTCTGATATACTATATGTAAGTTGTTGTCAATTGTTTGCCATTGGGAGCGATATTGCAGTGTACGTAGCTAGGATAATTTGTCATATCTTGCCTCAAATAGTAAAAGGTTTGGTTATTTTAAGAAAAAAAAAATCCTGAATGTTTGTGCAGGTGCACCACCCACGAGGCATGGTGGTAGGAACTTCACTTCATAGGGTCAAGAGGCGGTTGAAATTACATCATTACAATTTTTTCTCGTTTACAAAATGCTATAATCAAACGAGTGCAACAAACATAATAAAAACAGTAACTTGCAGACAGCTAGAAAAACAGAAGCCATCAAGCATGTAACTTGTAAAAAATGTTACTGGTCAATGCAAGTTAGAGAGTCTTATAATTAATAGGATTAATATTAGGGACAAAAATACATAAAATAGTAATAACTCTCCAGTAGACACCTTAGTGAAAAAGCAGCGCTCTATAAATACTATTTATTTATTTTTGGTACGACATTCTTTTAAAGTTTGCTTTGCTGTTTGCATTTGGAGGGTGCACTTTTTATACTTCCCTGAAAGTGCTTGTGTTCAACAAAAGTTCTAAGTCATCCACAACAACAAACATTTTCATTTTCTTTGCCTTAAGGGCTTTTCTGGCTGTGGGCACCATGAACAAAATAATGTTCTTGCTGAGAATAGAAGGTCGGTAGCGGCGTTACGAGAACTGTGCGTTAAATATTGAATGCAGGAGATAAAAAGGAGCTTGTTGCTGGGCGCTGAACCTCAAAGTCTTTCTTCAACTTTGTCTGCAGAGCTTGTCGAAATGTTCGAGACTGTGTTAATTAAGCCGGCATGTGATTCCACTGACCTCCACCATTGTTTAAACAAAGCAAATTGTCAGAGGAAAAATTCAACCCAAATATTTTCCCACCTTTTGTAGAGGATGTCCATCTGGAGCGTCTCTAATACATTACCTTTCTAGACTCATACTAGTGAATTAAAAACAAACATCTAAAATCTGTCAATGGTTCTATCTTTATCTGAAGATGCAGAATATATATTTGGAAGAAAGGACCAATGCAACCACGTCTTAATGTGTGACATGTGAAATGATAGCTTATTATTATTATTATTATTATTTATTTAATTATTTATTTTATTGGTTGCTTTGTTTACACTGTAAGCCAGTGAACAATATTCTTAATTGGACATTCAGCCCATTCCACTGTTTCATTTTCACTCTCCTCTCTGAGAATACCCCCCATTGCAGCCTGCTAACAGCATGTTCTATGCAGCCATAACAATGAAGAGGTAAATAAAACTGATCTTTTTATTTTATGTAAGATTTGTAAATTATATCATATAGTTTTGCGTGTAAGTTACATCTGTCTATATGCTGCCACCAATTCATTGGAAAAATAGAGGCTAAAACTATATAATGTAACTTAATCTTTTGTGAACGTGTAATTCAGTCCTAAGAACAAAATTGCACATATGTCCTTTGCTGAAGTCAGAATGGATACACGCTAATTCCAGGCACCTTGCCAAAAATTTCCTCAGCACCCTACCTGGCACACTAGCTTAACTTGCATGGATAAGTGGGAAAGGCAGACAGTTTGAAGGAGTGGAACCGAGTCCCTGTGCTGAACTTGCCTGTAATTATAGCCTGAGGATTTGAGTGGAAAGACCATCAGTTCTGAACAATAATGCTGCTGGTTTCAGTGAGTGCAGCATTGACTTCTTAGTGCAAAACAGATACTTTCCTCTAGGGTGGATACTGTGGACAGAACCTGTGGAGAAGGATATAATGGTATGGGCAAGATGGGAGAAAGTGGGGTGCATTTTATGGATGAGTGTGTAAACCTGGTGTGATAGACCATAAATAGTAACCTTCTCCCTGACTCACTATACTGCACCATGCCTGTCCTTGCCTTCCATCCAGGTCCTTGTAGACAGGGCCACCATCAGGGGATGACAACCATCACTGGTGTAGAGGGGGCCCCGGTCGGGCCCAGGGTAATTACTTAGCTTTATTAAGCCCCAGGCCCCCCTCTTCACCAGGCCTCAGTAACAGCCGCAGCAGAGGGGCCTCAACGTGATACTTCGGCCACTATACATGTCAAATTTGCATGTGAAGGAGAATCGCATGCAAATTAGCCATGTGCTGGAGGCAAGAGCAGGGTGACGGCACGTCAACCCACGACCCAGCGTGCAGCAGCGTGATGAGGTCATCACTCTGCAACCTCATCACAAAGCTGCAGGTAACAGAGCCATAGAGTTGGCAAGGATGCGGTAGCTGTCAGGGACAGGTAAGCGCTTGGTGAAATAAACACAGGAGCAGGATAATCGCCGGGGGTGGTGGGGGCCCGCCGACCCCAACCCCTGCTTTGCTTAAGCTGGATGTGCGTTGGAGGGTGCACATTCAGCAGAAATGCATTGCAGCTCAGAGAGGATGCCCTGTAACTTGGGAACTGGGGAGGGTTAGTAAAATATTTTTTTTCCTATTTTTGCGGCAGACAAATATGGCAGGAGGGGCCCAGGAAGGGGACATATATACCAGGAGGATCACATATATACCACGAAGGGGACAGAGACCAGGATGGGAACATATATACCAGAATATGCCCAGTAGGTGGATATATATATCAGGGGAGCTCCAGGATGGAACACATATACCAGGATGGGGATAAATAAACCAGGATGGGAACATATATACCAGTAGTGGCCCAGGAAGGGGACATATATACCAGGAAGAGGACATATATACCAGGAAAGAGACAAATAAGCAAGGATGGGGACATATATACGAGGAGGGGCCCAGGAAGGGGACATGTATACCAGGAAGAGGACATATAAACAAGGATGGGGACATATATACCAGGATGGACCCAGAAGGTGGACATATATACCAGGAGGGGGACATACATACCAGGAAGGGCCAAGGATGGGGATATATGTACCAGGAAGGGGACATATGTACCAGGAAGAGGACATATATACGTGGATGGGGACATACATATTAGGTGAGGACCTATATACCAGGAAGGGGACAGAAACCAGGATAGGGACATATATGCTAGAATGAGGCCAGGAGAGGGATATATATACCAGGAGGGGCCCAGTATGGGACATATATATACCAGGAAAGAGACAAGTAAATCAGGATGGGGACATATATATCAGAAGGGGGCCAGGAAGAGGACATATATACCCGGAAAGGGACAAATAAACAAGGTTAAGGACATATATACCTGGTTGGGCTCAGGAGGGGGACATATATACCAGGAAGGGGACATATATACCAGGATGGGGACATATACAATGAAAGGGACATATATCCCGGGAGCGGCCCATGATGGGGATATCTACCAGGAGGTGGATATATATATATATATATATATATATATAAAACTTGGCTTTTATTGATACAAAACATGTAAGGCTGGCAAAGACAAAGGTTGAAAACCTACTGTAACACCTGCCTGGATCAACAGACTCAGGGGGGATGTAATGGACAGACTAGAGGGAAGCCACTCACCAAGCAGGACCCCCAGAACCCTGAAACCCTTTATCCCCTATACAGGGATTTGGAATTACACAGGGCCCTGGAGATCACTACCTGTGGAAGGCTGCAGTCCGATGAGAGTAGTCGTCAGGCAGGGTCAAACCAGGAATAGCAGAACAGGGACAGAATCGTCAGACAAGGACGTAATCAGAAAACGGAGCAGAGGTCAAATCCGGATCGGCCAGCAAGGTACAAAAGCAGCAGGCAGAAGGGTAGTCAAAAAACACGCAGAAGTCAGCACACAGGAATCACAAAACAGAATAGGGCGGATCAGGAGCCAGGAAATCAGAACTATCTCTGGCAGTGGTCATGTGACAGGAGGGGGAATAAGAAGGGTGTGGTGTCTTCCCATTGGCTGTAGCTAAACGCTGGCAACTTCAGCTGGAAGACACACGCCACCCACAGTCAGCCAGCGGTACTGCAGATTCCAAGAAAACCCAGCCCAGTGGATGATCGGAGCCTGCGCCCACCACTGCCGCTGGCATCGACTCCTCTCCCATCACCAGCACCATCCACGGCAGGAACACGGCGTCATCTGGCGATCGGAGCAGAAGTCGCTGGAGCAGACTCCGGCGGTGACGTAACACCTACCCTTTATTGACTTACTGAGACATTACCTTTAAGGTGAGGCTCTTCAGCCAGGTATTTTGTGTTTTGGGATTATATTATCTGTGGACGCTACATTGTTTCTATACTTATTGTGCATTCTATTATCAGTGCACTGATACTTCATTGGGGATATATACAAGATTATTATGTCCATTCCCTTATTTCATCCATTCTTTTTCTCTTGTCAATCATGTTTTTAACATTTGTTTTTGTCAGCCTTATATGTTTTGTATCAATAAAAGCCATGTTTATATATAAATAGCTGGGTGTGCACATTTTTACCATGCATATTTTTTCCTGTCATGTTACAATTCTTTTTTTGCATAGTTTTTGTTAGCACCCCGACCTTTATATTTATTAAACTGTGGTGACCTCTACTTCTTTCTTAACGTGTTACAAGGAGCAGTGTGTGGGATATTATACAGAGGGGCAGTGTCTGTGTGGGGGGATATTATACAGAGGGACAGTGTGTGTGGGGGATGCTATACAGAGGGGTAGTGTGTGTGAGATGATATACAGAGGGGTGGTGTGTGAGAGGATATTATAAAGAGGAGCAGCTTGTGTGGGGCATGGTATACAGAGGGGCAGCATATGTGAGGGATATCATGCAGAGGGGCAGTGCATGTGGGGTGATATACAGAGGAGCAGTGTGTGTGAGAGGATATTATAAAGAAGGGCTTGTGTTGGGGATGGTATAAAGTGGGGCAGATTATGTGAGGGATATCATACAGAGGGGCAGTGTGTGTAGGGGATATGATACAGAGGAGCTGTGTGTGGGTGGGATATTATACAGAGAGGCAGTGTGTGGGGGACATTATACAGAGACAGTGTGTGTGGGAGACATATATTACAGAGGTGCAGTGTGTCTGGGGATTATTACACATAGAGGCAGTGTGAGATAAATATTATGGAGAGGGGCAGTGTAGAGGGTGTATTATGTAGAGGGCATATTATGGAGAGGGGTGGTGTGGGGGTATGTTATTAATTTTCTGAAGGAATTACTTCATTTTCTGGAACAATTTCAAAAGTGCTATTAGCTATTTTTGGCCATGAATATGTTTGTATATATATATATATATATATATATACACACACACACACACACACACACACACACACACACGGTACAGACCACAAGTTTGGACACACCTTCTCATCTCTAGAACAACTATTAAGAGGAGACTTTGTGCAGCAGGCCTTCATGGTAAAAATAGCTGCTAGGAAACCACTGCTAAGGACAGACAACAAGCAGAAGAGGCTTGTTTGGGCTAAGGAACACAAGGAATGGACATTAGACCAGTGGAAATCTTTGCTTTGGTCTGATGAGTCTAAATTTGAGATCTTTGCATCCAACCACCATGTCTTTGTAGAAAAGGTGAACGGATGGACTCTACATGGCTGGTTCCCACCGTGAAGCATGGAGGAGGAGGTGTGATGGTGTGGGGGTGCTTTGCTGGTGACACTGTTGGGGATTTATTCAAAATTGAAGGCATACTAAACCATCATGGCTACCACAGCATCTTGCAGCGGCATGCTATTCCATCCGGTTTTCGTTTAGTTGGACCAGTATTTATTTTTCAACAGGACAATGACCCCAAACACACCTCCAGGCTGTGTAAGGGCTATTTGACTAAGAAGGAGAGTGATGGGGTGCTACGCCAGATGACCTGGCCTCCACAGTCACCAGACCTGAACCCAATTTAGATGGTTTGGGGTGAGCTGGACCGCAGAGTGAAGGCAAATGGGCCAACAAGTGTTAAGCATTTCTGCCAACTCCTTCAAGACTGTTGGAAGACCATATCCGGTGACTACCTCTTGAAGCTCATCAAGAGAATGCCAAGAGTGTGCAAAGTAGTAATGAAAGCAAAAGGTGGCTACTTTGAAGAACCTAGAATATATGACATATTTTCAGTTGTTTCACACTTTTTTAATATTTCATTCCACGTTTTCATTCATAGTTTTGATGTCTTCAATGTGAATCTAAAATTTTTAGAGTCATGAAAATAAAGAAAACTCTTTGAATGAGAAGGTGTGTCCAAACTTTTTTTGCGCCATTTTCCGAAACCCGCAGCATTCTTATTTTTCAGGATCTATGGCTCAGTGATGGCTTATTTTTTGTCTTCAGCTGACATTTTTAATGGCACCATTTTTTCGCAGATGTTACGTTTTGATCGCCAGTTACCAAATGTGTATATATTTTTTATGTTTTTAATTCCTTAATTTTCAATGGGCCGAATGGGGGGTGATTTGAACTTTTAGGGGTTTTTTATTCTTTTTTAAACTTTTTAACTTTTTTTTTTATTTTACTAGGTCTCCTAGGGGGCAATAAGGATCTGATTGCTCTTCCATTTCTTCAGATCACAGCCGCACAGCTGAGATCTGGAGAAAAGCTGCTTTACTCTCACACACGGCGCTCTGCCGGCAGTGAGAGAAAGTGACTCATGATAGCTACAGGAGTCATCACATGACCCTGTGCTACCGTAGCAACCATCGGAAGTCACATGATCACGTCACGTGACTTCCAATGGTGCTGGGTAAGTTAATGCTTACCGCGGCGCGCTGTTACATCTCGCTGTCAGATTTTAAAAGCGAGATGTAAGGAGTTAATAGGCGCTGGTGGAACGTGATTCCACTTGCGTCTGGCAGGCACACTTGTCAGCTGTTGAAATCAGCTGACATGTGCGCGGATCGCCGCGGACTGCCCATGGCAGCCTGCGGGGATTATAGTTACACAATCCATCTAGTATGTCATGTGTCGTGAAGAGGTTAAAGAATACAGCAGGACTTTTCATCAAAGAAAGCAGACATCCTCAAAAAAAAGCAGATACCCCCAAAAGAAAGCAAACAAAACCCCTCCAAAAAAGAAAAATAATGAAACTCACTAGATCCCAAACAATTACAGTTGGCAAGTGCTGATGGTGGATGGGCTCTCACACAGAGATCTGCAGCTTTGTCAGGTCCCTCGCCATTCCAGCTGCACTACACTGCAGCTCTCACAAACAGATTGGTTACCAGTATCATTCCGCGTGAATGATACTGACGCGCCCACTAAGGTTTGGGGGGTTACTCATCCCCGGGACAGTGTAGGGGGTGGGATGTCACAGCGGCCAGGCCCGGTTCCATGACCCCGGAGATATCAATAAAAGATGGATGAAGGGAATATTTACAGGGGAGAAGAATTTGTATTCGTGATGCCACCTGTGGTTTGCGACTTATATAGGAGCCGCATCTGCGGGAGGTGTCCTCTGCGGCAGATGGTAGCGCAGCTCGGTTAGCGCAGCTCTCCACAAGCAGAGCTCAGGCCCCTTGGATGATAGGACTGGTAGTCTTGGTGATTTAACATTAGGGTGCAGGACTAAGGATGCCGGAAAAAACTGGACAACACAGGGGCTGTAGTTTCCTTTATCTCTACTTGGCAGATGTTATTATAGGCCTGGGAGTCTGGACCAGAAGATTATTTGGGCCCAGTCAGCCTGAGTCCTTTACTGGTGCTGCTTCTACTATCACGGCTCCTTGCTCTAGTATGCTGCTGTGCTCTGGGCACTCTGTGGGCCAGGAGACCTGCAGTCTCCTGCCCTTTGGATTCTGCTGGTCGGACTTGGATTACCCACACAGCCTAGGGCTCCGTACCCTGCTCTCTGCGCTCGGTCCTGAGAGGGCTATCTCATACAGTGTCTTCACTGCTCTTCTCACTCCAACTGTCTGGTTTCACTTTCTGTGTGAGCTTGTGTGTTCTAACTCCTCCCAGAGGCCAGAATGCACAGGGAAGCTTTCCTTAAAGGGAACCTGTCACCATTTTTTCGACATATAAGCTGCGGCCACTACCAGCTGGCTCTTATATACAGCATTCTAACATGCTGTATATATAAGAGCCCAGGCCAATGTGTAGAACATAAAAAAACCTTTCTAATACTCAGCAGGTGGGGGCTCTGGCCTTGTGGTCCACATTAGCTCTGCCTCTGGTAGTGATGGCCATGACAGTGTTCTGAGTAATAAACATTTGTGGACCTCTACCCTGAGTGTCATCTGCCTGGGTATAATGGCCGGAGAGTCGTTCAGTCTGTCCAGCATTCGTTCCGAAGCAGCAACGCGACAAGTGTGTAAAGTATGGGGCTGTGAACTGAGCTCTTCATGCAGGAAATTTGTATTTAAGATTGAAGATGTTTACGTGGTACATTTGCTGGAATTGTGGACGATATGTCTTGGAAAGACAGAAGATGAAATCCATATGATTGCAGTGGAAAATGAGCAAACGGAGGAAGACTTTATAATACTCACCTAACGGTCGCGCTGCAGTGGAGTTGGGCCATATGGGTATCTCCGTTGTCTCTGTTGTCCGGTGCTGGCGCCTTCTTTTTAGGCCATCTTCATCCTCTTTCTGAAGCCTGTGTGCATGACGCACCCTACGTCATTAACACTCGCCAGTCCCGCGCAGGCGCACTACAATACTTTGATCTTCCCTGCTCAGGGCAGATCAAAGTGCGCCTGCGCAGGACCTCAATGGCAAGTGTGGATGACGTAGATGCATCTTGCAACCTGGCTACAGAAGAAGGAGGACAAAGATGGCCGAAAAAGCCAGAGCCGGCACCGGACAATGAGGATGCCCATATAGCCCAACTCTACTGCATCGCGACCATTAGGTGAGTATCATAAAGTGTTTTTTAAGTTCTACACAGCGGCCTGGGCTCTTATATACGGCATGTTAGAATGCTGTATATAAGAGCCTACTGGTGGTGGCCGCAGCTTATATGCCGAAAAAACGGTGACAGGTTCCTTTTAAACTAGGTCAAGCCCCCCCTTCTTGCCTGGAGGTAGGAAATTGTTGGCTGTTGGTGTACCTCGCATGGGAGACCCCCTCCTTGCCTCTAGGCATGGTATCATCCCCTGTGATAAGGGCAACACCGCTGTGGCTCCCAGACCCCCTGGGGTGCCACAATACTGCTTCCATTCACCAGGAGGGGGCCAACCACTGTATAATGCAGGGGATTTGGCAGTGATGCAGATATGTATGTGAGAGCCCATTCACTTGCCAAGTCTAAATGTTGGAACTCGTTGCAGGGGGTGAGGCATGGGCCATCCTGAAAATGTCAGAAGTGTGGGCTTCAAATAATGGTGCCCGGAGTCAGTGCATGCTCAGATTGAGCTCTCGGCTCAAGATCTCATCTGCACATGTGCCGCCACCAGTCCATTGATCTCCCAGCAGTGGACTTAAGGAAAATGGCGCCGGGAAGAGCCGTGTGCACAAATAAAATAGCTCAATCTGCGCACATGCCGACTCCAGGCACCATTTCATTGAAGCCTGCACTGCCGACAGTTTCTGGATGCTCCTGCTCCACAGTGCTAGCAGCGAGCATCTGGCACACCCACCGCACCGCCTGCAGCATCCCCCTACTGCAGCACCACCCCTGCCTCCTGTGACCTTGCTCCACCACTTCTGCTGCTCTCCCTGATAAGACACCACTGGATTATAAGAAGGATAGAAGGACGACATTTTGTTTTTACCTTATTTTTTCTCTAAATTTGGGGTGCGTCTTATACTCCAGTGCCTCTTATAAAATGAAAAATACGGTATTTTAAAAACACTAGCATATTTATTTTTGTGTAATAAGTGTTTTTGTGACTTTTTTTAGTTTTTGCTGCATTTTGTACATACTTTTTTTAGGGTTTATCTCCACCGACTAAACTCAAGGTAATTCTGCATATAAATCAAACAAACAATGCAATAAACCAAAATACATTGCATGTAATGTGTTTTATATGCACTACAGACTGAAAAGCAACACATGGCTGAACAAAAAAATGCAAAACAACAGCTATCTATCCTTCTGGAAGTAGTGGTTTAGTTGCCTTAGTACTGTACATCTCTCCTGCTTCTTTCTTCTTTCTGCAGAAGTATCTGGTTGTGACGGCAATCAGTGTTTCCTTCTGATTTCAGGTCTTGTTGCCAATGTAATAGGATGGACAATGATGGTCGTGTTCCTACACCAATCACATCAATGTCTTGTAGTGTAAATAATGTCTCCCGTCTTTTGTATATAATATGTAATGTGTCATGTGAAGTGTATTGTGATATAGATGAGATAAGCCTTAACAATATAATATGTAAGTATTTGTATAATGTATAGTATAAGATATAGCGGTGTGGATACTGTTAATGTAATATATAATGTGTTCCTTTATAATGTAAGGTATAAAGCATAGTGTATAAGATATAGTAATGTAGGATGTGGTAATGCAGGATATTATAATGTGTGTATAGAAATCTATAACGTAGGTAAAAGGTTGGAGTCTCCAAATAACAAACTGCAGGGAAACACAGAGTTAATGTTAGGACTAGCACAACCTGGGAGGGATAAAAGCTAAAGAAAAGGTGAAGGTTCCTGCTAGACAGTGTTAAGGGCCCTTTACACGCTGCGACATCGCTAACGATATATCGTCGGGGTCACGGTGTTTGTGCCGCACATCCAGCGTCGTTAGCGTAACACGTATGAGCGACCTTAAACGATCGCAAATAGGCAAAAATTGTTGGTATGTGAGATGTCGTTCACTTACCAAAAATCGTTGTCTATTCAGTAGCGAGGTTGTTTGTCGTACCTACGGCAGCACATATCGCTATGTGTGACATCGCAGGAACGAGCAACAACCTCGTACCTGCGGCCGGCCGCAATGAGGAAGGAAGAAGGTGGGCGGGATGTTCGTCCCGCTCATCTCCGCCCATCCGCTTCTATTGGACGGCTGCCGTGTGACGTCGCTGTGACGCTGCACGTATCGCCCCCTTAGAAAGGAGGCGGTTCACTGGCCACAGCGAGGTCGCAGAGAAGGTAAGTCCGTGTGACGGGTGTAAGCAATGTTGTGCGCCACGGGCAGCGATATGCCCGTGACGCACAACAGACAGGGGCGGGTACGCTCACTAGCGATATCGATAGCAATATCGCAGCGTGTAAAGTACCCTTTAGTTGAGAGTAGTTGCTGTGAGAGACCAAGTGTAAAGTAATATCAGACGAGTAGTCTACTGGCTGTCGAGGCCGCATGCATTGGGTGACTTGTGGCAGAGGAGAGAGAGAGCAAATGGGAATTAGCGCAAACCCTAATGGTGGTTGAGAACAGACCAGAACATCAAGCATGATAAAGGACGACCCTCGGACAAAGATGCAGGTAATTGTAGCCAGAGTGCAGTCAGAGTCACTCCCTTTCAACTCTAACGGAATTGGGTAAGCTTTATAGGCATGTGAGCATAGCCACTGACTAGAGTGAAGTTTCCATAGACAACGAGGATCGAAAGTCCTTACTCTGGGGATAACTGAACCTTCATAGAGATCGGACATGGAGCCGATATAAGAAAGGGGTATGTTACTACTGTATTGGTGTGTTGAACTAGGTTGTGCTGGGACTTTTCGGGACCAGAATAATGGAGGCAGCTGAGTGGATGTTGTAAACATGTCTGATACTATCAGGAGAGGTAGAGAAAAAAAGGTATTCAGCTCACCCATATAAGGTCCTCCAGTCTGCAGTTGATGCACGTAGTCCTGCGGACAGGCAGGTCCAGCTTCAGAGTAAACGGTAATAGAAAATGAGTGGGACTCAAGCACCAATATAGATGAATAAAAATCTTCAAGCTTTATTTGAGAAGTTTAAAAATAAAGGAAGGGTCACAAATCATCCAAAATCGCCATGCAACTTGCCGTGCGGCTTGACGCGTTTCGGACACAAAAGGGGGAATTTAAAAACAGTCCTTACTCATAAGCCATGTAGGATGGGAGGCAAGAAATATATATAGCACCTTAAGAAGCAATGAAATAGAAGAGCAAGATGGAAAACAGGAAGGGAGTCTACCCGAAAACATGCAAATTAGTAAGAGGGTTGGTATATCATTGGATTCTTTTAACCCCATATGCATATGTATATCTATTGGGAAATTCAATGAAAAACAATTCATAGGTTACAAAAAGACCTCAAAATAAGGTCAATGCAAACATATATGTGTATGTGTGCGCCATTCCACCCACCCATATGTTTCGTATAGCAATTATTTTACCAAGGAAACAAGATTATTTCATTGGTCTGTGAAAAGATGTTCATACAGATATTATAATAAGTGGATATGTCTTATATAGGTGGTATGTGCACACATACACCTGCATGTAAATGCATGTGCTCTGTGGGTGCAGGGCAAAGAAAAAAATAGAAATACATGTATGTGGACTAGATATTATATCATTTCCAGTATAGGTTTTTATATATTATGAACATATGGAAAGAAAAAAAAAAAAAATTATTTTATTATTATTTTTATTTTTATATTTTGTATGTGTAGCTATATGAGCTCTATGTACACATGTGTGCAATGTGTACACATGTGTACGATGGAAGAAACATATAAAACATAAAATATCCAGGAATTCAGTTATGAGAATTATTCATGAGATTTATATCCTACTCTGAGATATAAGTAATTCTCCAATAAATTCATATTATCTTTTTGTGTTGTTATATGTATGACAATTGGTTTGTGTATATGTTAATCTTATTTTATTTTTTTATATTTATTTACATATATATTTTTATTGTTATGCTTTTCTATATATACGTTTATTCATATTAAATTTTATGGCAAGTATTTTAAATATTTATATCTTCTAATTGTTTCCTCAATATATACCTGTCACACAGAGTGTTCATATGGCCATTAATATTGGAAGTGAGGTAGAATAGAGAAAAAAAAATAAATAAAAATGTTTTATATATATATATAATAATCATATAACATAGCGTAGATCGGAACGATAATTGAGTCCCTTTGGATGCCGGGTATCGAGCCGTAATATCCATTTGGCCTCGGTGTAAAGAAGTTCACGAAACCAATCGCCTCCTCTTAAAGGTTTTTTGACTTGCTCGATGCCTACAATGTTCATAGTGGAAAAATCACCGTTATGAAGGTCAAGAAAATGTCTGGTGAGACCTGAAATAGATCTTTTATATTTCGGCGGATTCGAAGAAAGAGTTGGAAGTGGGATATGGGTATGCTCGGATATCCTTTTTCTGAGAGGCCTGGAAGTGCAGCCTATGTAATCCTTCGAGCATATGGTACAGGTGGCCTTATATATAACATATGTAGTAGAGCAATTTATGAAAGCGGAAATGTCACCCACTGGAAAATACAGCGTTTTTCTCATAAATTTACAAAGTCCGCATCGTGGCAAAGCGCACTTGTGGGAGCCTTTTGTACTAAGCCAGGTCTCCGTTTTATTTTGAGAAATGAAAAGACTAGGAGATATCATATTGCCTATGGTTTTGGCCTTCCTGGCCACGACATTGACACCATTGGATAATATTTGAGCTAACTCCGGATCCTGTTGGAGAAGGGGAATATAGCGTAAAAAAACTTTTTTTATTTCAGAAAAATCAACACTGTAAGGAGTGGAGAAGACAATGCGGCAGTTTTTTCATCAGATTTGACTTTGTCAGAGAGTAGATCATTGCGGGTTCTTTCTCCAGCGGTTTTTTCAGCACGAGAGAGGATCTTATTCTTATAGCCTCTGTGTTGTAGACGCTTCTTCATGGTTTCCAATTCCAGGGAGTAGGCAGTATCTGTAGAGCAAAGCCGGCGTGCTCTGAGGAATTCACCAAGGGGTAGATTATTTATGGTATGTCTAGCATGATCACGGGACGGTGTCGCGATCAGGTTCATTTGCAAAAATCCCCATTCGCTGGAGGAAATAGGAATGGTACAGAGTGCGCATGTTGCAGTGGCACCATTTGGATTTGCCCCCCCCATTTTCATGTTGATGTCACATGTACGGGCCCTTTCAGCTTTCTAAATCCTATAAATACATGTGTTACTCCCCCTTCATTATGTAATAATGTCCCCCATCCTGGTATATATAGTATGTCCCCATCCTGGTGTATATGGGCCGCCAGTCTGGTGTATATGGACCCCCAGCCTGGTGTATATGGGCCCCCTGAAATGGGCCCCATTCTGGTGTATATGGACTGCCAACCTGGGTCCCATACTAGTATATATGGGCTTCCACCCTGGGCCCCATGCTAGTATATATGGGCCCTCATGCTGGTATATATGAGCCCCCAGCCTGGGTCCCATCCTGGTGTATATGGGCCTTCAGCCTGGGCTCTGTGCTGGTGTATATGGGCCTCCAGTTGGTATATATGGGGTCCCAGCCTGGACTCCATGCTGGTATATGGGCCCCCAGCCTTTGTCTACATGTCCCCTGTTCTGCGTTTTACAAAAAAAAAATCATATACTCACCTGCTCCATCAGGTCTTGAGCAGTGCAATGCAGGCAGGACATCGCGTGCACAAGACAGCAGAGTCCTGGCGCTGAGCGATGACGTCACCACGCTGGGACTCTGTGTCCTGCGTTTGCGCTGTCATCAGCAGCAGTGCAGGGCGATCATGTCACCTCCGCACTGCCGCATAGGTTAAAGGGGTTATCCGGCTTATTTTGAGTTTTTTTCATTATTACCCTATTGGGCTACATTGGGGCAGGTAAGTAGATAGTGACCACTTATCTGCCCTGCTGTCAGCCCCTCTCCCCCGGCTCAGAGTGGTCATGTGACCGCTCCTGCCGCGATTTTGCTGCTTCCGGTCATTTCATGTCAACATGGGCAGGACCATGTTGACAAGCAAATCTGGAAACAGCATGTCGCCGCCCTGCTGGGCTGTACAGTGCGTGGAGTCACAGCCCCCTTCCCTGCACCCTCCCACACATTCCCCCGACCCCGTACTCTGCCCACAACCTCCCCCTGCACTTCTGTGGTTCCCGTGACCTGGGGGTGGGGCCTGGCGGCGGCTGCCGTGGTGTCAGCGCCAGCACCGGACCCCCTGCTCAGGATCGCACATTCAAATATACCGGCATCACAGATCACAGATGCCGATATATTTGAAAGCGCTGATGAGAAGGAACGCTGCGCTTCTCATCACTGCCCGGCTGTCTGTGCTCTCTTCAGCACAGCGGTGACGTCACTACTGTGCTGATATGGCCAGAGCACAGACAGCGTGCGAACGTGCAGGAGCGGCGGGGACTGAGGACGGGTGAGTATGTACTCCCTATGGGGGGCTCGGTGCACAGCCCGATATGTGTGTGTGTGTGTATGCGGTGCACAGCCCGATGTGTGTGTGTGTGTGTATGCGCTGCACAGCCCGATGTGTGTGTGTATATATGCGGTGCACAGCCCGATGTGTGTGTGTGTATCCGGTGCATAGCCCGATGTGTGTGTGTGTATGCGGTGCACAGCCCGATGTGTGTGTATGCGGTGCACAGCCCAATGTGTGTGTGTGTGTATGCGGTGCACAGCCCGATATGTGTGTGTGTATGCGGTGCACAGCCCGATGTGTGTGTGTATATATGCGGTGCACAGCCCGATGTGTGTGTGTATGCGGTGCACAGCCCGATATCTGTGTGTGTATGCAGTGCACAGCCTGATGTGTGTGTGTGTATGCGGTGCACAGCCCGATGTGTGTGTATGCGGTGCACAGCCTGATGTGTGTGTGTATGTATGCGGTGCACAGCCTGATGTGTGTGTGTGTGCGGTGCACAGCCTGATGTGTGTGTGTGTATGCGGTGCACAGCCTGGTGTGTGTGTGTATGCGGTGCACAGCCTGGTGTGTGTGTGTATGCGGTGCACAGCCTTGTGTGTGTGTGTGTATACGTTGCACAGCCTGGTGTGTGTGTGTATGCGGTGCACAGCCTGGTGTGTGTGTATGCGGTGCACAGCCTGGTGTGTGTATGCGGTGCACAGCCTGGTGTGTGTGTATGCGGTGCACAGCCCGATGTGTGTGTATGCGGTGCACAGCCTGATGTGTGTGTATGCGGTGCACAGCCTGGTGTGTGTGTATGCGGTGCACAGCCTGATGAGTGTGTATGCGGTGCAGAGCCCGATGTGGGGCTGTTATTTGCAATGCTGTAGTGATGAGAGGTCAGTGCTGGGGCAGAATATGACAGGGAATGTGTGTGCAGGGGGCGGGCAGAGGGCGAGGCTGGACACTGGGGTGGGGCTGGACAGTGGGGCCGGGCGGTGCCAGCTGTGACTGGGAGGTTTAGCACAGGAAGTGGTCAGTTTGCTGGAGCTGAATGTAAACAAGGAGCTGCAGACAATAAAGGGATAATTCAAGAGGAACAAAAGTTAGAAAACAAAAAATAACAATGTAGGGGTGTTTTATATGACAATACAGCACAGATTAGCTTAAACTCAAATATTTTTGTTATGTCGGACAACCCCTTTAACTATATTGGCACGCTGTGCACGCTGATATAGTTAATGGTATTGCAGCTCCGGGTGGGCCCCCTCTGAGCACGGGGCCCGTTGCGGCCGCACCCTCTGCCCCCCCGCTAGCTTTGCTACTGCCCCTGCTCCTTTCGTCCTCGATCCCCCTGATCTCTCCATCCTCCATCTCCCTCGTATCTCAATTCTCCATACCCCTGATCTCACTTGATTCCCTCTGCACAGCCTGCCGCCCTCTCCACCCCTCTCTCACATACCCTACACTCCTCCATCTTCTCCAGCTTTTTTCCTGCTGGGCAAAACTCCATGGCTCCGCCCACCCGAGTCACATGTACGTGACATCATCGCAGGTCCTGCAGCTCTAGTAGCTGCTCTGCTTGTGCCTCCGCTCCACACATGGCTAATTTGTATAGTTTACAAATTATCCATGTGGACAGAGCCAGAGGTGCTGGCCCTGAGCGCAAAAAAAGCACTATATATATATATATATATATATATATATATATATATATATACAGTACAGACCAAACGTTTGGACACACATTCTCATTCAAAGAGTTTTCTTTATTTTCAGGACCCTGAAAATTGTAGATTCACATTGAAGGCATCAAAACTATGAATTAAAACATGTAGAATGAAATACTTAGAAGTGTGAAACAACTGAAAATATGTCTTATATTCTAGGTTCTTCAAAGTATCCACCTTTTGCTTTGATTACTGCTTTGCACACGCTTGGCATTCTCTTGATGAGCTTCAAGAGGTAGTCACCGGAAATGGTTTTCCAACTTGAAGGTGTTCCCAGAGATGCTTAGCACTTGTTGGCCTTTTTGCCTTCACTCTGCGGTCCAGCTCACCCAAAACCATCTTGATTGGGTTCAGGTCTGGTGACTGTGGCGACCAGGTCATCTGGCGTAGCACCCCATCACTCTCCTTCTTAGTCAAATAGCCCTTACACAGCCTGGAGGTGTGTTTGGGGTCATTGTCCTGCTGAAAAATAAATGATGGTCCAACTAAACCCAAACCGGATGGAATAGCACGCCGCTGCAAGATGCTGTGGTAGGCATGCTGGTTCTGTATACCTTAAATTTTGAATAAATCCCCAACAGTGTCACCAGCAAAGCACCCCCACACCATCACACCTCCTCCTCCATTCTTCACGGTGGGAACCAGCCATGTAGAGTCAATCCATTCACTTTTTCTACAAAGACACGGTGGTTGGATCCAAAGATCTCATATTTGGACTCATCAGACCAAAGCACAGATTTCCACTGATCTAATGTCCATTCCTTGTGTTCTTTAGCCCAAACAAGTGTCTTATGCTTGTTGCCTGTCCTCAGCAGTGGTTTCCTAGCAGCTAATTTACCATGAAGGCCTGCTGCACAAAGTCTTCTCTTAACAGTTGTTCTAGAGATAAGAAGGTGTGTCCAAACTTTTGGTCTGTATATATATATATATATATATATATATATATATATATATATATATATAGATATATATATATATATAGTATGTACAACACTTGGCAAAAATTATGGAATCACCTGGCTCTGAGGATGTTCATTCGGTTGTTTACTTTTGTTTTAAAAAAAACAGATCACAGACATGGCACAAAACTAAAGTAATTTCAAATGTCAACTTTCTGGCTTTAAGAAACCCTAAAAGAAAAATCATGAAAACATAATGTGCTAGCCAGTAATGGTTACTTTTCAAGACAAACAGGGGAAAAAAAATTATGGAATCATGAAAAACAAAGAAAAGAACACTCCAATGCATCACTAGTATTTTGTTGCACCATCTCTGGCTTTTATAATGTGCCGTCCCTGCAGCGGTCGTACCGCTCGGATCCGGGGTCTGCTGCTGTGGCTCGAGGGTCTCCGTCTCCGGGGGCTTACGGCCACTTCAAATGCAAAGGGGGTATTTACAGGGGATAAAAGTTTGTGACGCCACCCGTGGTTCGCGGTAAGGGGAGTACCACCGCTGCCGATAGGAGTACCCGGGGGAGATGGAATGGGACAGCCAGATGACGTTTCCCTCCACGGGTTGGGGAGACCCTGGGACTCTGGATGATGGTTTTTGGTGTAGGGGAGCGCGGTGCAGGTTATAAACAGGGGAGGATAGCGTACTCACTCAGGCAGTGTTGGTGATGATACGACCACAAAGCAGACTCTGACAACAAGCTAAACCAAGTCTCTGGGTGCCGCTGCTCTCTTGGGGGAGCTCGTCCGGGTATCCGTCCCCTCTGGTACTGCTGGGTGGTCCGTAGCCTTCCTTCGTGCACAAATTAGAAGTATTCTGGTGGCCCGTTGGCTTAAAGCTGTCCGGGCCCCGCTCCCTACTTGTTGGTAGCGAAGCTGCGCTCTCAAGGGCTCACGCTTGGGATTTCTGTGGGCTGCGTGGGTTGGAAAGCCCTATCCCCCTCGTTGCACTAGTGTCCCTGATCTCTGAGCTTCTTGGGGACAGTCCATAAAGTCACTATCCTCAACAGGTTAATTGCCGGGTTGCTTGAAGCTATTCCCCGACCTAGGGTCCAGTACCCCGCCGTGCTTTCGGACCCGGACCGGTTATTAGACTCGAGCTGCTGACCTGTCCTCCAAGAGCGGGTCTAAGCAACCAGCCTTAATACCCTGCGACCAGGTCTCTGACTCCTCCGGGCCCAGACCACCGTCTGTGACCCAACCTGTCACAAACAGGGAGCCACCACTCCCTCCAGCTCCTCACTTCTCGAGGGCTAAAACTACTCTTCTCTCTACTTCCCTCCCACCAGCCTACCTGACCCCTAGGTGGGTGGCCCTATTCCAGCTCAGCAGTTCACTGATGTGTCTGACAGGATGTGGTGTGAGGTGTGGTTGGGATTTGGACGCTGATGGAGGCAGTACCATAGGTTGGGAACCCAGAACCATGAGGAGTGAGCCCTGCACAAAAGAATAGAAAGTGAAAGTACCCTGTGACGCCCTGACTAGTCCAGGGGTGTCACAATAACAGCTTGCAGTCTCTGAGGCATGGATTAATGAGTGACAAACAATATCCTTTATCAATTTGGCTCCAACTTTCTCTGATTGCTGTTGCCAGATCAGCTTTGCAGGTTGGAACCTTGTCATGGACCATTTTCTTCAACTTCCACCAAAGATTTTCAATTGGATTGAGATCCGGACTATTTCCAGGCCATGTCATTGACCTTATGTGCCTTCTTTCAAGGAATATTTTCCCAGTTTTTGCTCTATGGCAGGATGCATTATCATCTTGATAAATTATTTCATCATCCCCAAACATCCTTTAAATTGATAAAATAAGATAATTGTCCAAAATTTCAATGTAAACTTGGGCATTTATTGAAAATGTAATGACAGCCATCTCCCCAGTGCCTTTACCTGACATGCAGCCCCATATCATCATTGACTGTGGAAATGTACATGTTCTCTTCAGGCAGTCATCTTTTTATTGTTTAGCTTTTCTGTATGTAAATCCCATTTCCTTTAGACGGTTTCTTACAGTTCGGTCACAGACATTGACTCCAGTTTCCTCCCACTCGTTCTTCATTTCTTTTGTTGTGCATTTCTTGTTTTGGAGACATAGTGCTTTCATTTTCATGTCTTGACTCTTTAATGTCTTCCTTGGTCTACCAGTATGTTTGCCTTTTACAATCTTCCCATGTTGTTTGTATTTGGTCCAGATTTTAGACACAGCTGACTGTGAACAACCAACATCTTTTGCAACATTGCGCGGTGATTTAACCTCTTTTAAGAGTTTGATAATCCTCTCCTTTGTTTCAATTGACATCTCTCATATTGGAGCCATGATTCATATCAGTCCACTTGGTGCAACAGCTCTACAAGGTGGTATCACTCCTTTTTAGATGCAGACTAACGAGCAGATCTTATTTGATGCAGGTGTTAGTTTTGGGAATTAAAATTTAAAGGGTGATTCCATATTTTTTTCCTCATAATTGAGTGATTCCATAATTTTTTCCCCCTGTTTGGTCTTGAAAAGTAATCATTACTAATTAGTAAAACTTAGTAATTACGTTTTCATGATTTTTTTTAAGTGTTTCTTAAAGCCAGAAAGTTGCCATTTGAAATGACATTATTTTTGTGCCATGTCTGTGATCTGGATCTGCTTTTTTAAACAAAAGTAAACAACTGAATGAACATCCCCAGAGCCAGGTGATTCGATAATTTTTGCCGGGGTTGTATATAGTATATATATATATATATATATATATATATATATATATACAGTTAGGTCCAGAAATATTTGGACAGTGACACAATTTTCGCGAGTTGGGCTCTGCATGCCACCACATTGGATTTGAAATGAAACCTCTACAACAGAATTCAAGTGCAGATTGTAACGTTTAATTTGAAGGTTTGAACAAAAATAATGATAGAAATTGTAGGAATTGTACACATTTCTTTACAAACACTCCACATTTTAGGAGGTCAAAAGTAATTAGACAAATAAACCAAACCCAAAAAAAAATTTTATTTTCAATATTTTGTTGCGAATCCTTTGGAGGCAATCACTGCCTTAAGTCTGGAACCCATGGACATCACCAAACGCTGGGTTTCCTCCTTCTTAATGCTTTGCCAGGCCTTTACAGCCGCAGCCTTCAGGTCTTGCTTGTTTGTGGGTCTTTCCGTCTTAAGTCTGGATTTGAGCAAGTGAAATGCATGCTCAATTGGGTTAAGATCTGGTGATTGACTTGGCCATTGCAGAATGTTCCACTTTTTTGCACTCATGAACTCCTGGGTAGCTTTGGCTGTATTCTGGACTTCAGTTGATGTTGTGAACGGGTTCTTCTTCATCAAAGAAAGTATGCGGCGATCATCCACCACTGTTGTCATCCGTGGACGCCCAGGCCTTTTTGAGTTCCCAAGCTCACCAGTCAATTCCTTTTTTCTCAGAATGTACCCGACTGTTGATTTTGCTAGCCCAAGCATGTCTGCTATCTCTCTGATGGATTTTTTCTTTTTTTTCAGCCTCAGGATGTTCTGCTTCACCTCAATTGAGAGTTCCTTAGACCGCATGTTGTCTGGTCACAGCAACAGCTTCCAAATGCAAAACCACACACCTGTAATCAACCCCAGACCTTTTAACTACTTCATTGATCACAGGTTAACGAGGGAGACGCCTTCAGAGTTAATTGCAGCCCTTAGAGTCCCTTGTCCAATTACTTTTGGTCCCTTGAAAAAGAGGAGGCTATGCATTACAGAGCTATGATTCCTAAACCCTTTCTCCGATTTGGATGTGAATACTCTCATATTGCAGCTGGGAGTGTGCACTTTCAGCCCATATTATATATATAATTGTATTTCTGAACATGTTTTTGTAAACAGCTAAAATAACAAAACTTGTGTCACTGTCCAAATATTTCTGGCCCTGACTGTATGTATATATATATGTATATACATATACACAGGGCTGTATTTTGCCTTCGTGCTGCCCTAGGCATTTTAAGTGGTCGCGCCCCTTAGTGACAACGTAACACTGAGTTTTCGCACACGACATCTGTTTAAGGCAGATCTACTCTGTAAAACACTTGAAAAGTATCAATGAGAAACGAAGGGCACTAACCCCCCCCCAATGGGGATCACCACGGGCACATCAAAACATATCATGAGTATAAAATATTCCCACCACACCGTCCTCACTTATATACTGTGACTGTCACACTGCCCCTAATAAACTACACACTGCCCTCCCTTATAAATTATACCCAACACACCTTCCTCAATTATGAAATATGATCTGCACATTGACCTCACATCATGCTGCCCCCTCCTCACAATGTCCCATGCATGCTGCCCCCTCCTCACAGTGTCCCATGCATGCTGCCCCCTCCTAACAGTGTCCCATGCATGCTGCCCCCTCCTCACAATGTCCCATGCATGCTGCCCCCTCCTCACAGTGTCCCATGCATGCTGCCCCCTCCTCACAGTGTCCCATGCATGCTGCCCCCTCCTCACAATGTCCCATGCGTGCTGCTCCCTCCTCACAATGTCCCATGCGTGCTGCCCCCTCCTCACAATGTCCCATGCGTGCTGCCCCCTCCTCACAATGTCCCATGCGTGCTGCCCCCTCCTCACAATGTCCCATGCGTGCTGCCCCCTCCTCACAATGTACCATGCATGCTTCCCCCTCCTCACAATGTCCCATGCATGCTTCCCCGTCCTCACAATGTCCCATGCATGCTGCACCCTCCTCACAGTTTCCCATGCATGCTGCCCCCTCCTCACAATGTCCCATGCATGCTTCCCCCTCCTCACAATGTCCCATGCCCCTCCTCACAATGTCCCATGTATGCTACCCCCTCCTCACAATGTCACATGCATGCTGCCCCCTCCTCACAATGTCCCATGCATGCTGCCCCCTCCTCACAATGTCCCATGCATGCTGCCCCCTCCTCACAATGTCCCATGCGTGCTGCCCCCTCCTCACAATGTCCCATGCATGCTTCCCCCTCCTCACAATGTCCCACGCATGCTTCCCCGTCCTCACAATGTCCCATGCATGCTGCCCCCTCCTCACAATGTCCCATGCATGCTGCTCCCTCCTCACAGTTTCCCATGCATGCTGCCCCCTCCTCACAATGTCCCATGCATGCTGTTCCCTCCTCACAATGTCCCATGCATGCTGCCCTTCTCCATGAGCTCCTAATGCTGCCTTCCTCTTTTTCATAATGACACCTTCATGCTGCCCCATTCATCATACTAAGACCACCACACTAACGCTTATGCTGAGACCCCCCCCACACACACACTACCCCACTCTTGATATTGACTCCCCTACATTGCTCCACTCCATACTGAGCCCACACATGCTGCCCCTTCTCCATAATGAGCTCCCAATACTGCCCCCCTCTCATTCTGAGTCCTTACACTCCCCCCCCATCGATTTTGTCATTGCACTATCCCTCAACCCTTGTCCTCTGTCTCTAGGATTGGCCCCTCTCTCCCATTCCCTCAGCAGCAGCCGCTCTCCCCCCAGCCTCCCCCAGCTTCAGCCTCTCTCCCCCAGCTTCCCCCAGCATCAGCCTCTCTCCCCCAGCTTCCCCCAGCATCAGCCTCTCTTCCCCAGCTTCCCCCAGTATCAGCCTCTCTGCCCCCAGCATCAGCCTCTCTGCCCCCAGCATCAGCCTCTCTTCTCCCAGCCTCCCCCAGCATCAGCCTCACTCCTCCCAGCTTCCCCCAGCATCAGCCCCCCCAGCATCAGCCTCCACCCTCCCAGCCTCCCCCAGCATCAGCCTCCCCTCCCAGCCTCCCCCAGCATCAGCCTCCCCCAGCATCAGCCTCTCTCCTCCCAGCCTCCCCCAGCATCAGCCTCCCTCAGCATTAGCCTCCCTCCTCCCAGCCTCCCCCAGCATTAGCCTCCCCGCTCCCAGCCTCCCCCAGCAAAAGCCTCCCCCCTCCTAGCCTCCCCCAGCATCAGCCTCTCTCCTCCCAGCCTCCCCCAGCATCAGCCTCCCTCAGCATCAGCCTCTCTCCTCCGAGCATCTCGCAGCATCAGCCTCTCCCAGCATCAGCCTCCCTCAACATCAGCCTCTTTCCTCCCAGCCTCCCCCAGCATCAGCCTCTCTCCTCCCAGCCTCCCCCAGCATCAGCCTCCCTCAGCATCAGCCTCCCTCCTCCCAGCCTCCCCCAGCATCAGCCTCTCTCCTCCCAGCCTCCCCCCTCCCAGCCTCCCTCCTCCCAGCCTCCCCCAGCATCAGCCTCCCTCCTCCCAGCCTCCCCCAGCATCATCCTCCCAGAGCACCAGCCTCCCCCAGCATCAGCCTCTCTCCTCCCAGCCTCCCCCAGCATCAGCCTCCCCCAGCATCAGCCTCCCCCCTCCTAGCCTCCCCCAGCATCAGCCTCTCTCCTCCCAGCCTCCCCCAGCATCAGCCTCCCTCAGCATCAGCCTCTCTCCTCCGAGCCTCCCGCAGCATCAGCCTCTCCCAGCATCAGCCTCCCTCAGCATCAGCCTCTTTCCTCCCAGCCGCCCCCAGCATCAGCCTCCCTCCTCCCAGCCTCCCCCAGCATCAGCCTCTCTCCTCCCAGCCTTCCCCCTCCCAGCCTCCCTCAACATCAGCCTCCCTCCTCCCAGCCTCCCCCAGCATCAGCCTCCCTCCTCCCAGCCTCCCCCAGCATCAGCCTCCCCCAGCACCAGCCTCTCTCCTCCCAGCCTCCCCAGCATAAGCCTCTCTCCTCCCAAACTCTCCCAGCATCAGCCTCCCCCAGTATCAGCCTCTCTCCTCCCAGCCTCCCCCTCTCTCCTCCCAGCCTCCCCCAGCATCAGCCTCCCTCAGCATCAGCCTCCCTCCTCCCAGCCTCCCCCAGCATCAGCCTCCCCCAGCATCAGCCTCTCTCCTCCCAGCCTCTGCCTCCCCCAGCATCAGCCTCCCTCAGCATCAGCCTCCCTCCTCCCAGCCTCCTCTCAGCCTCCCCTCATCCCAGCCTTCCGCAACATCAGCCTCCCCCCGCATCATACTCTCTCCTCCCAGCCTCCCCCAGTATCAGCTTCTCTTCCCCCAAGTCTCCCCCAGTATCAGCCTCACTCCTCCCACCCCATACGCAGATCTCCAGTCTGCATTAGAGACACCCCCACGCTCCTTATGAATCTTCAGCTCTGCGAGCACTTACCTGCTCCAGGGCCCGCCGTCATCTTCCTGGCTCACGTGAGTATCCTCTTCTGACACCGGCTTCCATCGCGGCGTCCTCTGCGGCGTCCTGCTGTGAGCTCTGCATGTCAAATCCACACAGTATTGGATGCAGCACAGAGGACGGAGCTGATTGGCGCGCCTGTGACCCCGGAAGTGCAGGCGCCGGCAGTTCCGGGGTCAATCAGCTCTCTGTGCCCGGCCGCCGCAGTTTGTCTGCATTCGCGTCTTAATTGACGCGGATACAAATAAATAAAGGTGCGCCTCTCCCCCATCCCCCCTCTGAAAATACAGCGGATTTAATGAATGTGTAAAAAAAGAAAAAATATTTTTTTTTTTACTGCTAGAAGGTGCCGCCCCCTGCATCCTGCCGCCCTAGGCATGGGACCACGGGTGCCTAATGGTAAATACGGCCCTGCATATACATACACACACACACACACACACACACACACAATACAGACCAAAAGTTTGGACACACCTTCTCATTCAAAGAGTTTTCTTCATTTTCATGACTCTATAAATTGTAGATTCACATTGAAGACATCAAAACTATGAATGAAAACATGTGGAATGAAATACTTAAATTGTGTGAAACAACTGAAAATATGTCTTATATTCTAGGTTCTTCAATGGAGCCACCTTTTGCTTTGATTACTGCTTTGTGCACTCTTGGCATTCTCTTGATGAGCTTCAAGAGGTAGTCACCGGAAATGGTCTTCCAACAGTCTTGAAGGAGTTCCCAGAGATGCTTAGCACTTGTTGGCCATTTTGCCTTCACTCTGCGGTCCAGCTCACCCCAAACCATCTCGATTGGGTTCAGGTCTGGTGACTGTGTAGACCAGGTCATCTGGCGTAGCACCCCATCACTCTCCTGCTTAGTCAAATAGCCCTTACACAGCCTGAAGGTGTGTTTGGGGTCATTGTCCTGTTGAAAAATAAATGATAGTCCAACTAAACCCAAACCGGATGGAATAGCACGCCGCTGCAAGATGCTGTGGTAGGCATGCTGGTTCTGTGTGCCTTCAATTTTGAATAAATCCCCAACAGTGTCACCAGCAAAGCACCCCCACACCATCACACCTCCTCCTCCATGCTTCATGGTGGGAACCAGCGATGTAGAGTCCATCCGTTCACCTTTTCTTGAAAGACACAGTGGTTGGATCCAAAGATCTCAAATTTAGACTCATCAGACCAAAGCACAGATTTCCACTGGTCTAATGTCCATTCCTTGTGTTCTGTAGCCTAAGCAAGTCTCTTCTGCTTGTTGCCGGTCCTTAGCAGTGGTTTCCTAGCAGCTATTTTACCATGAAGGCCTGCTGCACAAAGCCTCCTCTTAATAGTTGTTCTAGAGATGAGGTGTGTCCAAACTTTTGGTCTGTACTGTATATACATATATATATATATATATATGTATATATATATATATATATATATTAGTGATGAGCAAAAGGGTAACAATGTTTGAACTATTGACTTTCCGGTTCTATACTTCACCATCCACTACAGCTTCGAACATGAGACTACCATCATTTTATAGTCATAAGAGCCCAGTCTATTGATTTTATTTTCATCGCTCCAAATTACCCATTTCCAATCTTGTACTGTCTACTTTTCTGCAAATTCGAGACGATGTTTCTTATGATGATTTTGAAGCCGAGGCTTCTTCACCTTTTTTCGGGCCACCATTCCACATCTATGTATTAAGTGTCGGTTGGTACTTACATGGATGTGATCTCACTATTGCAAAGCATATGAGCCATGTCCACTGTTTTATTTATCGTGCCAGAACTGATAGAACTTATGATGAGCTGACTTGGTGACTCCGATATTTTGCCTGGACCTCCACCTCTAGGCTTTTGAATGGATGGATAGACGTCATTTCATATTCTTCCAACTGTCATAGCACTCACATGCAGTGTGTCAATTTTCTTGGCTGAGAGACTGCTATCGATGAGCTGGATGCTGCTGCTTCTCTTTTCTTGGGAAATCGTCTTCATGGCTGCTCCTTAGTTTGAACCAGTGACCTTTCACTTGAGAATCAACCTAATAAAACACTAAGCTATCAGGGAATGTGAGAACAGGTAGTAATTTGTATATTGGAAGAAAAATATTTTTCCACCACTTGAACCAAATAAGTAACAATGCAATGACATGAAAAGAATCTGGATAAGTATTATTATTAGTAGTAGTAATTAACTCGATCTTGAGCCATGGTGACTTGATAGATGAATGCTGTGTAGGAAGATCGATCTTGTGCAAGCCTAGATAGGTCCACCAGGGTTTTTTCAGCTGTTTTCTTGATAGTATCAAGCCATCGAGTTGCTAGCCTTGCTCTTCACCTTGTCCCTTCTATTCTTCCGACCATGATGTCCTTCTCTAGCGATTGTTATCTTCATATGATATGTCCAAAGTAGGCTAGTCGTAGCTTGGTGATCCTTGCTTCGAATGATATATGTCTGGCTTAATTTGTTACAAAATTGATTTGTTTGTTCTTCTTGCCATCCATGGTATTGATAACATCCTTCTCCAGCACCACATTTCAAAGACGTTGCTTCTTTTTCTGTCTTGTTCCTTTATCATCCACGTTTCGCATACATATGTTGCTACAAAAAAGACCAGACTATGTACAACCCTTGACGTCATCACCAGTGAAATGTCCTTCCATTTGGAGACCTTGTCCAGTGACTTCATTATTGATTTGTCCATAGCTATTCTCCTATTGGCTTCTGGTGTCGTCGCTGCATCTTGAGTGATCATTTATCCAAGTAGCTTAAAGTCCTTTCCAACTTCTATCTTAAATGTGTTGCAAAATAGTTTAAAGTCAAATTTATGTATGAGATAGCCAAGATGATTATCTATAAAATAATGGTAGTCTCATGTTCGAAGCTGTAATGGATGGTAAGATATGTAATCTGCAAGTCAAAAGTTCAAAGCACTGCTACCCTTTTGCTTGTCAGTGTATATACACATATATACATACATACCGTGTTTTTCCAAAAATAAGACCTCCCCCAAAAATAAGCCCTAGCAGGGATTTTCAGCATTTTCGGAGAAAGGCTTAAATATAAGCCCTCCCCCGAAAATAAGCCCTAGCCCGGATCAATAATGAAGTGTCCGTGCAGCTAAAAAAAAAGATACAGATACTGCAGGACACTTCATTATACACAGCGGCACCTGGCAATCACACTCACCAGACGCTGAGCAGCAGGACCTGCAGTGATCACACACCCGCACACATCAGCTCTCACACACACACACACACACACACACAATCAGATCTCACACACACCAGATCTCACACACAAACATCGGATCGCACACACAGTCAGATCGCACACATAATCAGATCGCACACACAAACATCGGCTCACACGCAAACAACAAATCACACACACACACAAACATCGGATCGCACACACATCGGATCGCATACACACTCACCTCATCCAGTGACACCGATCTCTTCTCGCCGGGAGAATCCTGAGAGGCAGTGCGGTGCAGCGCGACGAACAGGACCTGCGGCCGGACACATGACTTGCTCTCATTCTCTGCTGCCGTAAGTGCTGGATGTGATGTGATGTGATGTGTGTGTGTGTGTCTGCAATCGGCTGTGTGTGTGTGTCTGCGATCGGCTGTGTTTTTCTGCGATCGGCTTTGTGTGTCTGCGTTCGGATGTGTGTATCTGTGATCGGCTGTGTGTGCCTGTGATCGGATGTGTGTATCTGTGATCGGCTGTGTGTGCCTGCGATCGGATGTGTGTATCTGTGATGGCTGTGCGTGCCTGCGATCTGCTGTGTGTATCTGTGATCGGCTGTGTGTGTCTGCGATCGGATGTGTGTATCTGTGATGGCTGTGCATGCCTGCGATCTGCTGTGTGTGATCTGCTGTGTATATCTGCGATCTGCTGTGTGTGTATCTGTGATCGGCTGTGTGTATCTGTGATCGGCTGTGTGTATCTGTGATCGGCTGTGTGTGTCTGCGATCTGCTGTGTGTGATCTGCTGTATATATCTGTGATCTGCTGTGTGTCTGTGTGTGATCTGCTGTGTGTCTGTGTGTGATCTGCTGTGTATATCTGCGATCTGCTGTGTGTGTATCTGTGATTGGCTGTGTGTATCTGTGATCGGCTGTGTGTATCTGTGATCGGCTGTGTGTGTCTGCGATCTGCTGTGTGTGATCTGCTGTGTATATCTGTGATCTGCTGTGTGTCTGTGTGTGATCTGCTGTGTGTGTCTGGGATCTTCTGTGTGTGTCAGCGTGTCAGCTAGCAGCAGGGTAGGACGGCGTGCAGCACCGACCGGAGATCACAGGAGGACCTGGGAACCACGCAGACGTCCTGGTCTGGTGAGTATGAGTCTCCTGGGAAGTGGGGGGGGGGGTCTGCTTTTTTGGGGGGTAAACTTACCCCCAACCGTGTTTCTCCAAGAATAAGACCTCCTCCAAAAATAAGCCCTAGTGCTTTTTTGGGGGGCAAAAAAAATATAAGACAGTGTCTTATTTTTGGAAAAACACGGTATATACAGTGGGTTAAATAAGTATGGAACATGTCACCAATTTTCCAAGTAGATATATTTGCAAACCTTATTGTTGCAAAGCACACTGATGGCATTGGTTATAGAATTTTTAAACTACTGAAGGCTCCAGTAAGTATGTTGGGTCCAAAATCCGGAATTTAAATGAACAATATTTCACCACAAAATGGCTACAATTAAGTGGTCACTGCAATATTTCAGACAGAGGAATGAAAAGAATTATCAGAAGAGTTGTTCAAGACCCAAGGACCACCTGTGGAGAGCTCCAGAAAGACCTGGAATCAGGAGGTACAATTGTTTCAAAGAAATCAATAAGTAATGCTCTCAACCTCCGTGGCCTGTATACGCGCTCACCACACAAGACTCCATTGCTACACAATAAGCATGTTCAAGCGCATGTTAAGTATGCTCAATAACATTTAGACAAACCTATAAAATACTGGGAGAATCTAGTCTGGTCAGATGAGACCAAAAGTGAACTCTTTGGATACCATAATCCACCATATTTAGAGGCCTTTAACACCATAGCAACAGTGAAGTTTGGAGGTGGGAACTTTATGGTGTGGGGTTATTTTTCAGCTTACAGCACTGAACAATATCATGTAATGAAGGATGATTAATGGACAAATGTGCATTATTGATAAAAATCAGCTGCTATTTACCAGGATGATGAAGATGAAATGAGGGTGGACATTTCAGCAAGAGAAGGGTAGGAGGAATGTGTGATGACATCCTGTATGTATCTGTCTGTTATTTGTCTGTTATGGGTTTTAGAAAAGGTTGACAGAAACAAAACATTAGAACCACACAAATTATGAAAGATAAAAAATATGATAAAATATTCAAATTTTTATTGTAAACATATTAAAAAAATATTAAAATAGTAGCGAGTGCACAAACAACAGGTTTCAAATAATGAGAGCAAATCTGAATTAGGACATAGTGGTGAAAATTATGTTATGCATAATGGTGCCATAATGTTTTAATATCAAATAAATATAATGTATAGTAGCCAAATACAATAATACATAATGTTCAGATAATAAAAACATATCACATACCATATAAAGCAAAGACTTTCACCAACTGAAGGCCTACAGACCCCGACGTATGTTTTGTACATAGCTTTTTTGACTCCACGTTATGGGGAGCCTCCCAGCCTAACAATATCAGCCAACAGCCGCCCAGAATTGCCGCATACATTATATGCGACAGTTCTGGGACTGTACCCGGCTCTTCCCGATTTGCCCTGGTGCGTTGGCAAATCGGGGTCATAAGGAGTTATTGGCAGCCCATAGCTGCCAATAAGTCCTAGATTAATCATGTTAAGCGTCTATGAGACACCTTCCATGATTAATCTGTAAATTACAGTAAATAAACACACACACCCGAAAAAATCCTTTATTAGAAATAAAAAACACAAACATATACCCTGGTTCACCACTTTAATCAGCCCCAAAAAGCCCTCCATGTCCGGCGTAATCCAGGATGCTCCAGCGTCGCTTCCAGCGCTGCTGCATGGAGGTAACCGGAGCTGCAGAATACACCGCCGCTCCTGTCACCTCCACACAGCAACTGAAGACAGCCGTGCGATCGGCTGAGCTGTCACTGAGGTTACCCGCTGTCACTGGATGCAGCGGTGGATGCAGCGGTGGCCGCGGGTAACCTCAGTGACAGCTCAGCTGATCGCGCTACTCACCTCAGTTGCTGCGTGGAGGTGACCGGAGCGGCGGTGAGTAGCGCGATCAGCTGAGCTGTCACTGAGGTTACCCGCTGCCACTGCTGCATCCACCGCTGCATCCAGTGACAGCGGATAACCTCAGTGACAGCTCAGCTGATCGCGAGGCTGTCTTCAGTTGCTGTGTGGAGGTGACCAGAGCGGCTGTGTCTGCTGCAGCTCCGGTCACCTCCATGCAGCAGCGCTGGAAGCGACGCTGGAGCATCCTGGCTTCCGCCGGACATGGAGGGCTTTTTGGGGCTGATTAAAGTGGTGAACGAGGGTATATGTTTGTGTTTTTTATTCCTAATAAATGATTTTTTCGGGTGTGTGTGTTTATTTACTGTCACTTACAGATTAATCATGGAAGGTATCTTGGGGAGACGCTTGACATGATTAATCTAGGATTTAGTGGCAGCTATGGGCTGCCAATAACTCCTTATTACCCCGATTTGCCAATGCACCAGGGCAAATCGGGAAGAGCCGGGTACAGTCCCAGAACTGTCGCATATAATGCAAAACCAAAAAAGATCCCAGTGATCAATTGTACCAATACAAGAGGTAAAAGGAAGACCACTGGTATAGAGGAGACCAAAGACAAATATATGGTGAAATACACAATAATTTTAATAATAAAGTGAGTGTGACAAAAGGACAAACGGTACAGGCAAAAGAGTGTTAAAATGCCAGACACAAAGGATGCACAAACCACACCAGCAGTTGGTAAGCCAGCCACAAGACACGTGGATCAGTATATGACAGGCAAAATAGCCAGAAAAAGACAGGGAGAAGCAAATACATCAAACGGTAGATGCCCTATATGAAGCTCACCCTTTGGAGTAATATCAGAAACCTGTCATATCATAAGGTAGTGGTATATTTACCTTGAGACATATTAGGGCTGTTTGGTAGGCAAGCTGGTGGTGGTGGGCGGGGCCTCGACGCGCGTTTCACCGGGCGTGGCTTCGTCAGGAGGCTGACCATCGTGCATAGCAAGTGGGTTTATATAATAGATAGCAGGGATCACAGGCAAATCGGCGCGCTCCACGTCATGTTGCCCCGCCTTCCAGGGCAGGGGCCGCCGGGCACCACGTGGAGGAATAGAGGGAGGACGTGCGTCATCCCTTCATTCGTCACAGGAGCACCCGGAAGTCCCCACCGTGGAAGGCACAGGCAGCGCATGCGCGCGTCGCGTCTGTGCACTGAATAACATCCACCTGGCTGTGACGTGGGGTGGGAGCGGTTAAAGAGGGGGAGGAACAAGCGGACATAAATGTCACGGAGTTCGAGCATGACTCCTCCTAGGAGTAAATTCATATTTGGCAGTCGTGGCCCCCCCTGGGGTTCCTTTCCATGTGGCTCGTGCTCTGCCTGCCAATTCATCCCCAAGCGGTTTGATTTCAGTAACTCCCGTGGTGACAAGCAGTTCCGGATAGTACATTTCATCAACTGTAACACGGAGGCAGTCGTCTACCATGCCACATGCCCGTGTGGGTTGATTTACATTGGCATGACCACACGCAGTCTGAGAGTTCGCTCACAGGAGCATGTCAGAGACATCCGAAATGCTGCCCAATCTCTTGAACCAGAAAAATTAAAAACCATCCCTAAACATTTTTTCTTCCACCATTCTAGTAACCCTCGTGGCCTATGTATACGTGGAATCGATCACGTGTATATGGGCACTAGGGGGCTCTGGAAAATTATTTACAAAAGGGGATTATTCCCAGAGGCTTACGGGTCCAACTCTTTCCCACTCCTATTATTCAGGACCCCTCATTTGTTCAGAGGTGGGAGGAGACACTCTCCAAGTGTTCCCTCACACTTTTGGAACTTCTGATCGGCCTTGATAAAAAAACTCTGGATCAATTGGAGAAAGACATTGAGAGCACCCGTCTTAAACTTCAAACTGCTCTTACCACGGATGAGCTGAGGAGCTTTGATAGCTCTCTTGAGGATACTTTAAATAAGTGGGAACTCGATATACAGACTTTAAAAACCAAAAAATTCCATCGGGATCTTGGAGACTATCAAAACAAGTCTGTGTATCGGTGGCAACCGAAGACCCGTGGTGGTCCTCGCTCTCAATCTATTTCCACCGCATCCTCTGTCTCTGAGGAAGAATGTTAGACAAACGGCCTGCCCCTGGAGAGGGACGTGGTCCCGAATTTCTACTAAAAGCTCCTGCAGGCAGAAACCAGCCACACAGGTACAACACAAGGAAACGGAATCACAGGAGATATTAAAGGTAATTAACCTATCCAGCTATGTTCTCACCCAATCACAGATTGATATACTATCTCGGGGTTTATCATTTTCTCCCGTTGGGAGGTTTGATTACTTTGATGCTGTTAAAGATATTGAACTGTTCGCTAGGAAACTTACCTTTAAGAAATATTTCTCTAGTGACCCTCCCCCCTTTACATCTGACGTTGAACTACAGGCCCTTCGAGATCTTGAGGCACTTGCCTGTGAACAGGAGGGCAGTTCCTCAGTACTTCCCATACATCTGCACCGGCGATCGCAGCACTTCCCGCCCAAATATGGCAGTTCACAGATTGAGATTTTTGTCCGCCTGGTTAAAGAAGATCTATCTCAATTCTCTAATAACATTGATTATGACAATCTATCACATAATCAAAGACACGCTATCCGCTCCTTACAGCAAATGCGGGACATTGTTATAAAACCAGCGGACAAGGGCGGGAATGTTGTGTTATGGCCGGTGCAGATGTATGAGGCGGAAGCCTTCAGACAACTTAATGACAAACTCTGTTATCAACGATTGACCAGCTGCCCAATGGCTGCCTTCACCCGGGAACTGAAATCTTTATTGGATGACGGTGTTGAAACACATGCAATCACCCCAAAAATGTATGACTCATTGCTGCCTGCTCGTCCTGTTGTGGCTACTTTTTATCTCCTTCCCAAGATTCACAAAGACCCCCATGCCCCACCTGGTAGACCTATTGTCTCTGGCATTGGGGGTCTTTGTGAACCAATTTGTCGTTTTGTTGATTTTTTTCTCCAGCAATGTGTCCAAACCTTACCTTCATTTGTACAGGACACAAATGACGTTTTGAGAAGACTGGACGGGGTGATTTTGGAGGAGGATATGTGGTTGGTGAGCTGCGACGTGGAATCCCTATACACTTCTATACGTCATCCACAGGGCATTGAAGCTGCGGAATTTTTCTTACATATGACCAATTTTGATCCAGCTCTCCAGGAGTTTATTATATCTCTCCTTAGGTTCATTCTCAGCCACAATTTCTTCGTGTTCAAGGACCGCCCCTTCCTACAGCTCCAGGGAACGGCTATGGGGGCTGCTTGTGCACCCTCATATGCCAACTTATTCCTGGGCCTGTGGGAAAGGGAGGCGGTCCTTGACACGATGGGCCATGAACATGTTGTTTCATGGATGCGCTATATAGATGATGTGCTTTTTATCTGGCAGGGTTCCACGTCGCAGCTCGATACCTTTCTACACCTTCTCAATGCTAATGACCGTAACATTCGTCTGACCTGGCAGTTCAGTCAAACTTCTATCAATTTTCTGGACATATCTATCTGCAGACAACCTGACGGCTCCCTCCGGACTGATATTTACCGCAAACAAACTGCAACTAATTCACTCTTGCATTTTTTCTCGTCACACCCCCCACAGTTAAAGCATTCTATCCCCATCGGACAGTTCCTCCGTGCACGGAGGATTTGTTCGGATGATACGACGTTTCACAATCAAGCTTCCATCCTGTCCAGCAGGTTTAAAGATAGGGGGTATCGGTCTGTGGACATTAATAGGGGATACCAGCGGGCATGTGATGTCTCGAGACAGACGTTGCTGTCAAGAGGTAGAACTCAGAGAAGTTCGGGAGATAATACTGTCAGGTTTATCACCTCATTTAATTGCAAATCGCAACAATTTAAAAAGGTTTTGGAAAAACATTGGCCAATTTTACTTACGGATAGGGATTTGAAAACTACCCTTACATCACATCCCTCTATTACTTGGCGCAAGTCACGTAACCTAAGGGATTTACTCACTAAGAGCCACTATATTCCTCCTAGGAGTAAATTCATATTTGGCAGTCGTGGCCCCCCCTGGGGTTCCTTTCCATGTGGCTCGTGCTCTGCCTGCCAATTCATCCCCAAGCGGTTTGATTTCAGTAACTCCCGTGGTGACAAGCAGTTCCGGATAGTACATTTCATCAACTGTAACACGGAGGCAGTCGTCTACCATGCCACATGCCCGTGTGGGTTGATTTACATTGGCATGACCACACGCAGTCTGAGAGTTCGCTCACAGGAGCATGTCAGAGACATCCGAAATGCTGCCCAATCTCTTGAACCAGAAAAATTAAAAACCATCCCTAAACATTTTTTCTTCCACCATTCTAGTAACCCTCGTGGCCTATGTATACGTGGAATCGATCACGTGTATATGGGCACTAGGGGAGGTGACATGACAAAGAGACTCCTACAAAAAGAGACAAGGTGGATGGTCACCTTGGACACTGTCACCCCCTTGGGCTTGAACGAGGCGATTAGCTTCAAATCTTTCTTGTAATAAGTTGCGCGAATTTTAATTGGGCCCCTTGGCCATCCTTGTATGTTTTTTAACTTGATTTTAATTTGTGTGGTTTATATTTCCAGGGATCTTTTATCTATGTACGTACTGATCGACCTGCTCCGTGTCGTTGTGTGTGTCCCCTCAGACGACTGAATACATACTTGAGCGGATTGAAGCGACTTGGACCTCTGAAGATGGCCGTTGACATCTCTTAATCTATGCCTTATTCGCATATGTTTATGATACATGTCCTTGCCTCCCCTTCCGACCCTTTCCCCCCCCCTTTTCTTCCCCCCCCCCCTTCCCCCCCCCACTTTCCCTCCCCCTCCCTTCTCTCCTCTCTCTCTTTCCTCCCCTTGCTATCCTTACTTTCTTATGTATTACCATCTGTGGTCTTTCTTGTCCTGATGAGACGAATGTTAATTGCCACTCTCCAGTTATTATGGATTTTTATTCTCCTTCTGGGCTAGGGAGAGACTGACCTCTTTAATTTTGCCCCTTTACCCTATCTAGGTTAATGTCTATCGCCCCTTAAACGGTCCCTCTTTTCCACCCCTGGGGTACACGGGCGTCTGGGTTAACAGGCAGATTCTTGGATCCCGATTCCGGGATATACCATGATGTTTTTTATTTTTTGGTTGCTGGGAGATTCTTGATGCGATGCACGCATGCGCTCCTGCGCCCTCTGACATGGGGATTCCGGCCTTAGAAATTTTGTGATGTAATTAATCTGTCATCCGACACTCCTCTGTGTTTTGCCTGGTAGGCTGTATCCAGGATCTGACGCGACGCGCACATGTGCGATCAGCGTCTCCTGTGATAGGAGGATTGTCATGCTCGAACTCCGTGACATTTATGTCCGCTTGTTCCTCCCCCTCTTTAACCGCTCCCACCCCACGTCACACCCAGGTGGATGTTATTCAGTGCACAGACGCGACGCGCGCATGCGCTGCCTGTGCCTTCCACGGTGGGGACTTCCGGGTGCTCCTGTGACGAATGAAGGGATGACGCACGTCCTCCCTCTATTCCTCCACGTGGTGCCCGGCGGCCCCTGCCCTGGAAGGCGGGGCAACATGACGTGGAGCGCGCCGATTTGCCTGTGATCCCTGCTATCTATTATATAAACCCACTTGCTATGCACGATGGTCAGCCTCCTGACGAAGCCACGCCCGGTGAAACGCGCGTCGAGGCCCCGCCCACCACCACCAGCTTGCCTACCAAACAGCCCTAATATGTCTCAAGGTAAATATACCACTACCTTATGATATGACAGGTTTCTGATATTACTCCAAAGGGTGAGCTTCATATAGGGCATCTACCGTTTGATGTATTTGCTTCTCCCTGTCTTTTTCTGGCTATTTTGCCTGTCATATACTGATCCACGTGTCTTGTGGCTGGCTTACCAACTGCTGGTGTGGTTTGTGCATCCTTTGTGTCTGGCATTTTAACACTCTTTTGCCTGTACCGTTTGTCCTTTTGTCACACTCACTTTATTATTAAAATTATTGTGTATTTCACCATATATTTGTCTTTGGTCTCCTCTATACCAGTGGTCTTCCTTTTACCTCTTGTATTGGTACAATTGATCACTGGGATCTTTTTTGGTTTTGCATTCTTAATGGGACCCTCCCTTTTAGGGAAGTTGTAGGTTTACATACTGTCGCATATAATGTATGCGGCAATTCTGGGTGGCTGTTGGCTGATATTGTTAGGCTGGGGGGCTCCCCATAACGTGGAGCTCCCCATCCTGAGAATACCAGCCTTCAGCCGTATGGCTTTATCTGGCTGGTTTTAAAATTAGGGGGGACCACACGCCGTTTTTTTTAATTTTTAATTATTTATTTCACTACACAGTATAGACACGCCCACCGGCTGCTGTGATTGGGTGCAGTATGACACCTGTCACTCAGCGTGGGGGCGTGTCTCACTGTAACCAATCATAGGCGCCGGTGGGCGGGGTAAGCAGGGAATACCAGATTGTTTAATGGGCGGCCGGCTTTTTCAAAACAGTAAAAGCCGCCGGAGCAGTGAGAAAGCCGTGCAGCGCCGCGCCGGGGATCGGTGAGTATATGAGAGAGGGCTGCTCAATTCAGTTACTCAGGAGTTTAGTGGTCACCGGTGAATCCTTCACTGGTGACCGCTAATCAGGACGCGACACAGACAGAGCCGCAGCATGACCATGAAGTCGGGTGAGGTTCACCCGAGTTCATTCTGACAGTGCGGCTCTGTCTGTGTCTGCTGTCATCTGCCATTCAGCTCTGCTACATGGCTGTCTGTGTCTGCTGTTAGCGCCATGTAGCAGAGCTGAATGGCAGATGACATAGTAAAAACACATCCCTACACATTACACACGCTTGTCAAGTCAATAAATAAAAAAAAAAGGTGCCCAATGCATACGTCACAGAACACATGATCTAAAGGATCGCACACAAAATTGATCAATTTAACATAGACTACTAACGCTCGTGTGACAGCAAATGAACGACCTACGTGCAATCTCATTCAATCGCATATGCGACCTGGGCGTGTCACATCGCATACGAGAAAAAAAAACATTTTCTAAACTTCTCAATTTATTCAATCTAGAGTCTGAGACTGAGCTGCTGTCATTGAGGTTATTAAAGAAGACCTTCTGAGGAAGGTTCTGCCTCTGAATGCACCTGGGCAAATCATGAAAATCCGCTGCTGCTAGCTCATGTCGTCATAGATGGGCTTAATGTGAGAGAAGTCCGTAGACTTTGCAGGTCATGGTAGCATGATAGGCCATTAAAGGGGTTGTCCAGGCTTGGCTTGGCCTGGAGAGCATGTGGGCAATGTATGAAGAGGCCTTTACAAAGGCTTTCTAGGTCGCCATCCTTGGTGACTCTGCAGGACACATACAGAACATTTCCCAGAGGACTGACTCTGGCACTTCCCACCTCCTTTGAGTATCTCATCTCACTAACCACAGTGCTTTCACACCATTTCTTTACTATATAATCTTTATCTGAGGTTCTTGAAGATGACATGCCGACTTATTTAGAGGATTGGCAGAAGGAATTACACATCACCTTCATGGAATCAGATTGTATAAAAATCTTCACGCTATCTGGGTGGCACGGTGGCTCAGTGGTTAGCACTGCAGTCTTGCAGCGCTGTGGTCCTGGGTTCAAATCACACCAAGGACACCATCTGCAAGGAGTTTGTATGTTCTCTCCGTGTTTGCGTGGGTTTCCTCCGGGTTCTCCGGTTTCCTCCCACACTCCAAAGACATACTGATAGGGAACTTAGATTGTAAGCCCCAATGGGGGGACAGTGTTGCCAATGTTTTTAAGCGCTGTGGATTTAATAGCGCTATATAAACAAATAAATATTATAATATATATATATATATATATATATATATATATATATATCTTATAAGATGTCTGTGTCCTGTTAAGCTCAAGAGAAAAACTTCAAAATGTTGACTCGCTGGTATGCATGACCTGATTTTCTACACAAAATTTATACAGTGGTCTCGGATTGGTGCTGGCGATGTAGAGTGGAGATTGATAGATTGTTTCATATTGGTGGTCCTGTTAATGTTTTTTAAATCTATTTTCAAGTTACAGGAGTACGTATATACCCTTCACCTCAGATCGTACTTTTGCCGTTAATCTATAGATCTATCTCTTCTGCATGGAAGGGTATTTTACGGTATTTTCTCATTGCTGCGCGAATGATAATTCCCAGGCACTGGAAGACCCCCATAGTTCCTTCTATTAGTGAGTGAATAACAAAGCTAGACTGCCTGGAACAGATGGAATCACCTACGGCACACAACAAAAACAGGAGGGACCAATATTCTGGAGCCTGGTTTTCTTGGACTACCTTTAAGGATAGCCCTCAACTTGCGTCTTGGCTCCAATAGATACTTTGTCCCCTAAGTACTTCACTTCGGAACAACTGGGTCTCTTGGCAATTTCTTGTTGATTTCCCTCCACCTGCTTCCCTTTCCCCCTTTTCTCCCCATCACACCCTTTTTACCCCTGTTCTCCTCTGCACCAATTTATCTCCTCTCTGTCTCTTCTTTCTTTGCTCTTCTCCCTATGACCAGCTGAGGGAGGATTCTCCAGTCGTGATGTCTGAGTTACCAAACCCTTAACATATGTAAATAAACACACGGACTGCATGCGACTTGAGCTGGGGTCACACTAAACGACAGCGACAACGACGTCGCTGTTACGTCACCATTTTCTGTGACGTAGCAGCGACCTTGTAAGTCGCTGTTATGATCGCTGCTTAGCTGTCAAACACAGCAGCCGAAGCAGCAATCATAACGACACGCGTCGCTGTGCTGCAACATGTGCAGAGAGCAGGGAGCCGCGCACACTGAGCGCTGACTCCTTGCTCTCCTAGCTACAGTACACATCGGGTTAATTAACCCGATGTGTACTGCAGCTACATGTCACAGTGCAGAGAGCAGGGAGCCGCGCACACTGCTTAGCGCTGGCTCCTTGCTCTCCTAGCTACAGTACACATCGGGTTAATTACACGATGTGTACTGCAGCTACATGTGCAGAGAGCAGGAAGCCGGCACTGGCAGCGTGAGAGCGGCGGAGGCTGGTAACGAAGGTAAATATCGGGTAACCACCTTGGTTACCCGATGTTTACCTTGGTTACAGCTTACCGCAGCTGCCAGATGCCGGCTCCTGCTCCCTGCTCACTTCATTTTGTCGCTCTCTCGCTGTCACACCCAGCGATCTGTGCGTCACAGCGGGAGAGCGACGACCAAAAAATGAAGCTGGACATTCAGCAACGAGCGGCGACCTCACAGCAGGGGCCAGCTCGTTGCTGGATGTCACACACAGCGACAGCGACGGGACGTCGCTGCAACGTCACAGAAAATGGTGACGTTCATTGTCGTTGTTGCTGTGTGTGACACCACCTTTGGTTCAAATGGCCACAGAAGCCTTTTTATTGCCTATTATTTACATACTAAAACCTTGTGGACACCGTCCAATGGGCAACCCCAACCAACAACATAAAAGTAACAATAGACAATACAATTCAACATGACCCCCTGGGGCAGGTCCAGGCCATGAACTACTACTCTCCCTATCCCTGGCCGCAACACACCGACCCAGGGATGAGGTACCAATCACCCACGGATTGATACCCCACACTTTAGCAGAACCCCCGTGCCTGCAACATCCCGGAACTGAGAGCCACCATACCAATACGATGACTCCCGGTCCAGTTACCAATCACTTCCAAACCTCTGGACCAGACCTACCCGCCGCTGCTGTGACAAATAACAATCCCAACTTCCAAACATCGTCACCCAACTACAACACAAGGGAGGGTGGGCGGGGTTCCTTCAGCGTCCGGAAGTCAAGAGGAGGTAACCCCTTATTGCACCCAGACTAACCCTTTCCCTACTCCTCCTCTTCCTCCCCAGCAAAACCACCCACTAATGCCATATTTGGCATCCCTGCACATACTGTCCCTATTAACCCCATCACTCCTTCACCTCCCCCCTGGTCATATCGCCCCTCCACCCCAGGGGGTTCCATGGCTTTCTTTCTCCTTCTGTATTTGCTCTTCCTTTAATTCATCTTTACCTTTATTTATGTTAAGATTTCTTGCCTAGGCCGAGAGTTATAGTGATTTATTCGATATTGGACTAGAATCATTATTTGACTATTGCTTATTTTGTACTAGACATATGATGTCTGACACTTGTGATTCATTTTTCTGTTATACTTATATCACTGATGTCTGAATATTGTAAATACAAATTTGAGTCTTTTAGTGCATATCTTATATTAACTTATTTTTGAAAATTAATAAAGATCATATATTGAAGAAAAATAAAAAGATGCCTTCAAAAGAGTATATCACACCCACATACTGCACAGTACCACTTCCCCTGTAGTGAATATATAGGCTTTCCTGTGGAGTTTTAGTACATTATAGATGATCTGTGAGGATCTGTTGGTTGATATAAATATGTTAAAAATATTACTTTCACATGTTAAAATTTTATCCTGAATTTTATTTTTTCTTTAATTTTGCTCCTGCACTTCTGCATTTCTGAGACCTGACCATTTCTCCATTGTATAAAAATCTAGTCTTTTGAGCCAGCTATGTGTGTTCCTCAAGAAGATTCCCAAACAAAAGAGTTGAAGACCACACCTACTTGGCTAAAAGATTACCCCAGGCAAGTGACAGGCCCTCTTTTGAGGAGCCCTGTGGCAGACTTTTACATTGAGGTTTAGGAACTTCAAATATAGCTGACTAAGCACATCAGATATTGTAGCTGTAGGCCAATACATGAATACAGCTCCTCCACATAAATAGTAGTACTTAACTATATTTATTCCATATAAATATCAGTAGAACTACATGTAAACGTACCCAGATAAATAACAATACCTAACTACATGTGTATAACTTTAGAAGGTATATGTAAAATTGGATTTACATATAAATGCAACATTTCAGCTTTCACAATGGAAGTAAACAAAAGCCCCCTGGTGAAGGCAGGAAGGCTGATAGTTTACTTAAACAAAACTACTCTTTTATCTACTCTGAAGTGCTGTCTATATTCTTCAGTTATATATTTGAGTGACAGCATTCATAGACCAAGATTCTTTGGTCTGGTACCCACATGTTTATTCATATTGTGTCACTTTATCTGTAATGTATACATCTTCTCTAGATAAATACCAGTGCATAACTTCATCCAGACCTTCATATAACTACGAGTATCTCTAGATAAATACTTATGCTATATGGAGAAAAGTCCAGATAACTACATGTACTTTTAGATAAATACCTTTGCTACATAGAGACAAGTCCAGATAACTACATGTACTTTTAGATAAATACCTGTGCTACATGTAGACAAGTCCAGATAACTACCGGTACTTCTAGATATGGGCTCCGTATGGTGGTGTTTTACTTGGGAGGTGGGGAGGCAGCGGGAGTCACAGGAGGCAGGAGTGGTACAAGAGTATGGCAATGCTGCGGGCGCTGCAGAGGGAGGCACAGATACTCACTGCGGGCTGCAGAGCTGTTTGGGGCAGCCGGCACTGCTCTGTGCTGGGGCAGCAGGCAGTGCTCTGTCCTGGTGCTTGCTGTGAGCGGTGAGGCACTGACCATTCTGAAGATGTCAGCGGCGTGGTCTTCAAAGAAATGGCGGCTGGAGTTGGCGCTTGCGCAGATAAGAGCTTGAGCCGAGAGCTCCATCTGCGCATGTGCCAACTCTGGGCACCATAATTTTAAAGCCCTTACCGTCGTCATCTTCAGAATGGCCGTACCTCGCTGCCCATTGCACAGAACCACACAGGACAGCGCCGACCGCCGCAAAGTGCCCCACAGAGCAGTGCTGCACAGAGCAGCGCCAGATGCTGCACAGGGCTGCCCGCTGCGAAGAGCCCCACAGAGCACGGCTGCCCGCAGCACAGAGCAGGGCCGCCCGCCGAACAGAGCAGTGCTAGTCGCTGCACAGAGCCCCAAAGAGCAGGGCCGCCCACTGCACAGAGCAGGGCCGCCTGCCACATAGAGCCGCACAAAAGAGGGCCGACCACTATTATACGTACAGTGCCTTGCAAAAGTATTTGGCTCCCTTGAATTTTTCAACCTTTTCCCATATTTCAGGCTTCAAACATAAAGATAAAAATGTTAATGTTATGGTGAAGAATCAACAACAAGTGGGACACAATTGTGAAGTTGAGCGAAATTTATTGCTTATTTTAAACTTTTTTTTTAAAATAAATAACTGAAAAGTGGGGCGTGCAATATTATTCGTCCCCTTTACTTTCAGTGCAGCAAACTCACTCCAGAAGTTCATTGAGAATCTCTGAATGATCCAATATTGTCCTAAATGACTGATGGTGCTAAATACAAGCCACCTGTGTGTAATCAAGTCTCCATATAAATGCACCTGCTTGGTGATAGTCTTAGTGTTGTGTTTAAAGCGCAAATAGCATCATGAAGACCAAGGAACACAACAGGCAGGTCCGTGATACTGTTGTGGAGACGTTTAAAGCTGGATTTAGTTACAAAAAGATTTCCAAAACTTTAAACATCCCAAGGAGCACTGTGCAAGCGATCTTATTGAAATGGAAGGAGTATCATACCACTGAAAATCTACCAGGACTTGGCCGTTCATCTAAACTTTCATCTCAAACAAGGAGAAGACTGATCAGAGATGCAGCCAAGAGGCCCATGATCACTCTGGATGAACTACAGAGATCTACAGCTGAGGTGGGAGAGTCTGTCCATAGGACAACAATCAGTCATACACTGCACAAATTTGGCCTTTATGGAAGAGTGGCAAGGAGAAAGCCATTTCTCAAAGATATCCACAAAAAGTGTTGTTTAAAGTTTTCCACAAGCCACCTGGGAAACACACCAAACATGTGGAAGAAGGTGCTCTGGTTAGATGAAACTAAAATTGAACTATTTGGGCACAATGCCAAACGATATGTTTGGCGTAAAAGCAACACAGCTCATCACCCTGAACACACCATCCCCACTGTCAAACATGGTGGTGGCAGCATCATGGTTTGGGCCTACTTTTCTTCAGCAGGGACAGGGAAGATGGTTAAGATTTATGGGAAGATCGATGGAGCCAAATACAGGACCATTCTTGAAGAAAACCTATTGGAGTCTGCAAAAGACCTGAGACTGGGATGGAGATTTGTCTTCCAACAAGACAATGATCCCAAACATAAAGCAAAATCTACAATGGAATGGTTCACAAATAAACGTATCCAGGTGTTAGAATGGCCAAGTCAAAGTCCAGACCTGAATCCAATCGAGAATCTGTGGAAAGAGCTGAAAACTGCTGTTCACAAACGCCCTCCATCCAACCTCACTAAGCTCGAGCTATTTGCAAAGGAAGAAAGGGCAAGAATTTCAGTCTTTCGATGTGCAAAACTGATAGACACATACCCCAAGCGACTTGCAGCTATAATCACATCAAAAGGTGGCGCTACAAAATATTAACTTAAAGGGGACGAATAATATTGCACGCTCCAATTTCCTGTTATTTATTTTCTAAAAAAGTTTAAAATAAGCAATAAATTTCGTTCAGCTTCACAATTGTGTCCCACCTGTTGATTCTTCACCATAACATTAACATTTTTATCTTTATGTTTGAAGCCAGCAATGTGGAAAAAGGTTGAAAAATTCATGGGGGCCGAATACTTTTGCAAGGCACTGTACATATAACTCTTTCAAAGACAAGTTCAGAAATACATATATATGGCCAGTCTATTCCCTCTATTACTGAGAAATCAGTGTTTAAATTGATATGCAAATTAGGCTGTAGACCTAAAGCCTCTGTCACTCCAGCTCTACTGCCCATCCATAAACTTTATATTTATTGTTAAATGATGTGCTGACATACATATCCGATTACTATGGGTATATGAAAATTGGTTTGGTGACAACTTTGCATAAAGCTAATATATATTCAGCAATTTTACAGCTATATATGAATTACACGTAGTATATCTATCTTCTTATGAACATATTTCGTACAGATGCCCAATGTCTTCCTTCTCGGCACACAAGTTGATTTCTTTCACTTCAGGCGAGCACATACGCTACACATGCAGTCTTCTGCAGCAGGCTGTCCCTCCTAATGAGGAGCTGCTTCACTGGTCTGACTCAAAAGTTTGGCCAAAAGAAGTCAGGAGAGAACAGCTGTGACTTCACCTATTAGCCCTGATGTCTTTCCAAGGAGGCTGCTGGAGTTAAGCATCCCACAATGTGCTCTCTGGGGCGTCTCCAGCCTGACCTATACTTGCCTTTAATAGTTTCATAGGAACTTCATTAAATCAATTACTTAGTGAGCACATCATCATTTATTTGTAATTAGCACTAAAGTGCTCGGTTTTTACAGCAAAGCAGGACTATTCCCAGCGGGATTGAAAATACATTTTGCAAGTGTCCAGGTTGTTAAATGGAGATATGCTGGTAGAAAAGGAGAAATATGTTATATTCTATGTATAGTCAGATATAGTTAAGCCGTATAGGCTCACCCTCCGGCACAACATAGAGCGGTGGGATACAGTTTCCCAGAGTCCCAAGGGAAATCGCTATTCTAAAGGTAATTACAGAGGGAAGAAGGACATGGGAAGTGGGATTCGCAATTGCAACAAAGGAACACAATTGTGGATTATAGAACACGTGGGGATATTCTCAGCTGTTCTACACTGTGGTATGCCTACCCACAGAAAACCCACAAAAATCCTGCACAATACGGTTGGAGCTACACACAGACTTTCTGTAGCACTACTAATTGACTTTAACTATTGAATGACTGCTTCAGTCCAATAGATTGCAAATCTGTTTAGACTACAGCTGTAGTGCGATTAGTTAAAATCAGTCAGAAGCACTTCAAAAAGTGTCAGTGTAGCCTCAAATGAAAGGACCCTTCACACAGAACGATGCCCTCCTGAACGAATTCAGACTGATCATTGCCCACAGTGTAATCAAATTACAAAACTGTTGTTTGTGATTCATCGATTGCATTTTTTTGTGGGCATAAATATTATCATCACGGTTTACATATGGGAATGCGCAGCCAACAATAATGAAAGCGAAGGTAAAAACTATAGATGAAAAAAACAATAAAAGACAATAAAAAATGGCCTTATACTTTAGGTGTTAATTAGGACAACAATTCAAGCAGCAGATGTACAGATCTACTTCAAAATATGCATCTAGACTTTAGCCTTCATATTGGTTTTTAAGTGACAACATAAAGTAAGAAAAGTGGGCAAAGGAGCTACAGGTGCATCACAATAAATTAGAATATCATCAAGTTAATTTATTTCAGCAATTCAATACAAAAAGGGAAACACATTATATAGAGTCGTTACACAGGGTGATCTATTTCAAGTGTGTATTTCTGTTAATGTTGATGATTATGGCTTACAGCCAATGAAAACTCAAAAGTTATCTCAGAAAATTTGATTATTATCTAAGACCAACTAAAAAAAGGATTTTTAACTCAGAAATGTTGGCCAATTGAAAAGTCTGTACAGTAAATGCACTCAATACTTGGTCGGGGATCCTTTTGCATGAATTGTTGCATCAAAGCAGCGTGGCATGGAGGCAATCAGTCTGTAGTACTGCTGAGGTGTTATGGAAGCCCAGGTGCTTTGATAGCAGCCTTCAGCTCGTCTGCATTGTTGGGTCTGTTGTCTCTCTTCTTCCTCTTGATAATACCATAGATTCTCTATGGGGTTTAGGTCAGGCGAGTTTGCTGGCCAATCAAGCACAATGATACTGTGGTTACTAAACCAGGTATTGGTACTTTTGCAGTGTGAACAGGTGCTGTGGCGCCCCTGACCTGGTCAGGCACCACTGAGTACTGCACCCATGCTGGGGACAGTACAAAACAGGTAATCCAGAAGGCTGACCGAGGTGTGACTACACAGGCGCATAGTGATCAGGTCTCACACATTTACCTTTGAGAGGACCCCTGGGGATCCCAGGAGGGGGCGAAGCCTCCATCTCCACTCGAGGGGTGTGGTAGAGAGCCTGGTTGCTAGGTGACGTAGGCAAGAACAGGAGAGGAGGGAAGAGTGAGCCGAAGACAGTTGAGTGGTGAAGTTCAGGGAGGGCAGAAGCAGACCCTGTAGCTCTACACAATTCTGACAAACGTACGCGCAGTGACTACCGACGGGGGAGATCGGTCACCTGGTAGTGCTGCCCGAAATCCACCCACGACTAAAGAGAGAGCAACGGAGTGGAGAGTAAGGAGACTGTCAGGGAGATACCAGGCCCAAACGGGTAACAGGTCCCAGTGCAGGGATAGATCCACCTGTCCTTTGCCAAACCTGCATGAGGGGGCACTTTACACCCCCAAGACAACACCACAGAGTCCGCAGCCACGTAGCCAAAGTGAGGGCCCATAGCTCACAGGAGGCAAGCAGCCGGAGTGACCTGGTCCAGGCTACAAGCAAACGGGCCAAAAAGAAGGGGAGAGAGGCACCAGCAACTTCCCTGGGCGACCCCAGCAGGGCTTCAAGCAGGGGTTACCCCAAAACACAACGGGCTAAGGAAGGCGAGTTGGTAGCCACCCTCATCAGTCAGCCTGAAGGACACCTGGTTCCAGCCTGGTTCATCCCAGCTACGCCCGGGTTACTCACCCTGCCACCATCAGTGAGTAAAAACCCCTGAAAGACATCCTGCTTGTGCGTGTGAGTCATTCTGCGACTTGTAGTTCCACACACCTACACGGGACCCTGGGGCATGCCTCACTCTCAGGAGGCTATTACAACTGACTGCACCTACTATCAGCCCCAGGCACCCCTAACCTGCAGTGGCGGTCTCCACTGACCGCAATTCTGAGAGTGGCGTCACGACAATCAAAATAGAGGATTTCCTACCTGTGACAAGATCCAGCCGCGTGGAGTCCCTGAAGGTAATGCACCGCTGCACCGACACCGAACCTCGGGGCCCCACACATCTGGCGTCACGAACAGGATAAGGACTAGACCTGTTCAGACAGGTGACTATGTGCCTGGGCGGTCCGCTTGGAAAATTGGAAGCGCCGCCATATTGCCACCATGAAAAGCGCGCTGAAAAACATCAGCAGCCCGCGCTGGGAGAAGTTACCGCCCACGAAGAGGTGTGGCTACCCAGAGATCCCCTGAAGGGTCCTGGCCTCGCAAGTGATGAGAGCGGAGGCGTTCAGAGACGTCGGGAAAGAAAGGGAGCCGGAAGCCTGCTGCTGAGAAACGATCTGCAGAGCAGCGACGACACGGTGAAGATGGCGTCTGAAGATAGGAGCCCAGAGCCAGGTTCCGCTGCCTGGTGGTCCTGGGAGCTTGCCCAGTTCAGTAACCGACTGGAAGCGAGGATCGTGCAGCAGATCCGGGAAGGACGTGCGGAGCTGCAGGAAATCGCTGAGGCAGTTGAGGCCTATGAGGAGAGAGCCGCGCTACGAGTGCCCCACAGGACGGCTCAGGTCCCGATGGTGGCACTGATGGGTGAGTCCTATATTGCCCCTGCCAGCGCGAGTGCCCCGACTCCTGCTGCCACGCCCGCGGTCCCTGAAGAGGCGCCCGGCGCGGCAACGCCAATCCAGGCCGCAGAAGCGCCCAGCCCGGCCCGCACAGATCCCATCGCAGCTGCGACGCCAATCCAGGCAGCAGAAGTGCCCAGCCCGGCCCGCACAGATCCCATCGCAGCTGCGACGCCAATCCAGGCCGCCGCAGCGATGCCCTGCTCGGCCCGCCAAGACCAGGCCGCTGCCACGCCAGGCTCGGCCCGCCAAGACCAGGCCGCTGCCACGCCAGGCTCGGCCCGCCAAGACAAGACTGTACAATTATTTACCCCGGCCTGCCAGGTCAGAGCAGACACCGCTCCCCAGCCCAAGGAAGTCCCTGCTAGGAAGTCCCTGCTGGGGGAGGACCCCGAATACTGGAAGCTGAAGGCTGATCTAGAGGCCCACTTCCCAAAGGAGATGGTGGACCGGTATCTGCTCCCTCCGCATACTCACAGGAAGACTCCTGCAACATTCATGCCAAAGGGTCCCCCGCCCTGGCCTGCTGATGAAAATCCATCCCTAGCGCTGCCACAAGAGGAGTGCCCAGAAGAACTAAGGGGGAGGGGAGGCCAGGAAGCTGAGAAGCTGACCCCAGAGCCATCAGCAGTGGATGCAGCACCAGTCCAAGAGTCCGAGATGCTGCCGTACTCCCGCTGGGATGAAGAGGGCCCGACATCCTCCGCTGAGGAAGATTTGTCCAGATACCTCACCTGGGAGCCTGCAAGCGGTGAGGTGGCAGCCAGGCAGGACCCAGCCCGCAGGACACGGCGCCGCAGCAGGACAAGGGATCCACCTGCACAGCAGTCTCCCGAGGAGAAGGACGAGGTCACGGCCAGAGACTTAGAGGAAAAGCGGTCCTTGAGAAGGGCCAAATCGCAGGTCAGAGGCCCACTTTGTCGAGGAGTTGTAGAAGACTTCAGTCTAAGGTCTGGATATGGCTTTATAGTAGCATCTGGTGTAAAGGAGGGCATATTTGTAAGCAGGAGAGACGTTAGAGCCCATTTGCCCAGAGGACACCCAGGAAGAGACCTACGGAAGGGAGATTTGGTCGAGTTCACAAAACATCAAGGAGAAAGAGGGTGGTACGCACTGGATGTCATACCATGTACCAGGAACCCCTACAGAGATCCTGCTATCTCTACAACAGATGATGACGACAGGTGCCAAAGCCCAATAGGCAAGAGCCCTGGTAAACAAAAGTAAAGTTAAATACGAAAGTACAGCAAGTTAAAGTTTGAAGTTTGCAACGTTATAGAAAAGTTTAAGAAATGTGCCCACATGAACTGATGTGAGAAAATCCTTTTGCACCTCGTGTATGGACCATAGGCTATGAACTGTCTATAGCCACAAACTCTCGCAGTGTTTATAGTTACCCCAGAGGTACAACCACTACCAGGGAGCACGCCTGTTTATGGGGCCTGGCTCTCCACCACAAAGAGGGTACCTGGTCAGCACCAACTGTGGAGGCCGCCTCTACATCCTGCCAGAAGTGGCTGAAGGCGCGGCTCCACCAGGCCAGGTATACCCTGAAACCACCAGACCATGAAAGCCGCCTCTACATCCTGCCAGAAGTGGCTGAAGGCGCGGCCAACGGGAGAGGCAGATGGGAAGAAAGGTCTGGGAAAGCTGATGGCCCAGACCTGGTTACCAAAAGAAACCGGTGACCTGCCGCCTGAGAGGGTTTAGGGTGGGTTAACGGACTTGTGGGTGGAGGGTGGTGATGTATGGTACCTGATGGTTTTAAAACGTTTTACCATGTTTTACTGTTTTACGCATTTCAAAATGTTGTCTTGCAGCCCGAGGACGTGCTGGTGATAACTAAGGGGGAATGTGGCGCCCCTGACCTGGTCAGGCACCACTGAGTACTGCACCCATGCTGGGGACAGTACAAACCAGGTAATCCAGAAGGCTGACCGAGGTGTGACTACACAGGCGCATATTGATCAGGTCTCACACATTTACCTTTGAGAGGACCCCTGGGGATCCCAGGAGGGGGCGAAGCCTCCATCTCCACTCGAGGGGTGTGGTAGAGAGCCTGGTTGCTAGGTGACGTAGGCAAGAACAGGAGAGGAGGGAAGAGTGAGCCGAAGACAGTTGAGTGGTGAAGTTCAGGGAGGGCAGAAGCAGACCCTGTAGCTCTACACAATTCTGACAAACGTACGCGCAGTGACTACCGACGGGGGAGATCGGTCACCTGGTAGTGCTGCCCGAAATCCACCCACGACTAAAGAGAGAGCAACGGAGTGGAGAGTAAGGAGACTGTCAGGGAGATACCAGGCCCAAACGGGTAACAGGTCCCGGTGCAGGGATAGATCCACCTGTCCTTTGCCAAACCTGCATGAGGGGGCACTTTACACCCCCAAGACAACACCACAGAGTCCGCAGCCACGTAGCCAAAGTGAGGGCCCATAGCTCACAGGAGGCAAGCAGCCGGAGTGACCTGGTCCAGGCTACAAGCAAACGGGCCAAAAAGAAGGGGAGAGAGGCACCAGCAACTTCCCTGGGCGACCCCAGCAGGGCTTCAAGCAGGGGTTACCCCAAAACACAACGGGCTAAGGAAGGCGAGTTGGTAGCCACCCTCATCAGTCAGCCTGAAGGACACCTGGTTCCAGCCTGGTTCATCCCAGCTACGCCCGGGTTACTCACCCTGCCACCATCAGTGAGTAAAAACCCCTGAAAGACATCCTGCTTGTGCGTGTGAGTCATTCTGCGACTTGTAGTTCCACACACCTACACGGGACCCTGGGGCATGCCTCACTCTCAGGAGGCTATTACAACTGACTGCACCTACTATCAGCCCCAGGCACCCCTAACCTGCAGTGGCGGTCTCCACTGACCGCAATTCTGAGAGTGGCGTCACGACAATCAAAATAGAGGATTTCCTACCTGTGACAAGATCCAGCCGCGTGGAGTCCCTGAAGGTAATGCACCGCTGCACCGACACCGAACCTCGGGGCCCCACAGTGCCAAGTCCTGATGAAGTGAAATTTCCATCTCCAAAAAGCTTGTTGGCAGATGGAAGCATGAAGTGCTCTAAAATTTACAGGTAGATGGCTGTGCTGACTTTGGTCTTGATAATACACAGTGGACCTACACCAGCAGATGACATGGCTCCCCAAACCATCACTCATTATGGAAACTTCACACTAGAAGCATCTTGGATTGTGTACCTCTCCACTTTTCGTCCAGACTCTGGAACCTTGATTTTCAAATGAATTGCAAAATTTATTTTCATCTGAAAACAACACCTTGGACTACTGAGCAACAGTCCAGTTCTTTGTCTCCGTGGCCTATGTAAGACGTTTCTGGCATTGTCTATTGGTTATGAGTGGCTTGACACAGGAAATGCGACAGTTATAGCCAAGCCCTGGATACATCTGTGTGTGGTGGCTCTTTAAGCACTGACTCCAGCAGCAGTCCACTCCTTGTGAATCTCCCCCAAATTTTTTTGCAACAACTAACAAGCTAACAAGCAACAACTAACCAGCGTCCGCCGCTCTCAGCTGTCAGTGCCGGCTCCCTGCTCTCTGCACATGTAGCCGGAGTACACATCGGGTAATTAACCCGATGTGTACTGTGGCTATGTGTGCAGGGAACAGGGAGCCGGCACTGACAGCTGAGAGTGGCGGACGCTGGTAAGGAAGGTAAATATCGGGTAACCAAGGGAAGGGCTTCTTGGTTACCCGATGTTTACAGTGGTTACCAGCGTCCGCAGAAGCCGGCTCCCTGCTGCCTGCACACGTAGCAGAGTACACATCGGGTAATTAACCCGATGTGTACTGTGGCTAGGTGTGCAGGGAGCCAGCGCTAAGCGGTGTGCGCTGGTAATCAAGGTAAATATCAGGTTGGTTACCCGATATTTACCTTAGTTACCAAGCGCAGCATGCTTCCACGTGTAGCAATGCTCCAGCGATCCCTGCCAGGTCAGGTTGCTGGTGGGATCGCTGGAGCGTTGCTTAGTGTGACATCTCACCAGCGACCTCCTAGCAACTTACCAGCGATCCCTATCAGGTTGTATCGTTGTTGGGATCGCTGGTAAGTTGTTTAGTGTGACTGGGCCTTTAGAGTATTAATGTCTGTTTGAAGAATGTAGCGTGTTTAGGCCATGCAGGCTCCTCACAGTAACACGAGCAATATGCAGCCTGACATTGTGTTTGAAAACAGCTAATTGAACACTATCGTCCCACAAATGATTAATTCAATACTGGAATTGAGATTGAAGCACACACACTGAATGAAGGTATCAAACAGTGCCGACACAAACCACCAGAAGGTGATTGCATGACATTGGGGTTATGATCCAGCTACAGGTATTCCATTGACATCACACCACCGCTCTCAAAGGGTATCATGGTGCAGGTCAAGATGTGGTTGGAATGGAAGTCTATCCTCTTCAGTGAGTTCTGCTTTCATTTTGGATATATTAAAAGTCTGTCCGGAGACTACATGGGCAATACAATGAAGACGCCTTTCTTAGGAAACGTCACATTGAACTTGCTCCTGGGATTATGATGTGGGAGGGCATCATGTAAAGTAGTCAGACTCCTCTAGTCATTCCAGGAAAAATATAGCGACAACAGTGAATTCAAATTTCAATACTCAAGACACTCAAGAAAACATCAAAACATCAATTCTCCTAGGTACACTTGCACACAGTTTTTGAAGAAACTCAGAAGGTACGCTGTTCCAAACATTTTGGAGAAATAACAACAGATTTGTGATGTAGCTCTGTGGGAGACATATCAACAATTCTAGGACTTCTTGTTTTACTTCTTGGTAGAGATAGTTCTTAATTATATTAGCTGTATGGCTGGGCTTGTTGTCCTTCTGAAAAATACATTTTGAGCCAATCACACAGTAACGTGCTGTATGACATTCGGACCACATTTTATTGCATTATGACATCACATCGATTGGTTTCTAATGGTGTCAAAATGTGAACTGCCACAAAAAGAGATAATTCAAAAAATCATGCAAAGATCTGTTTTATTGATCAAAAAAATTCTTTTGTTGCAGGTGATATACATGAAGTTGTCCACTACAAGTCGACGTTTCGGTCCATAGTGTGCCGGAGTGCATTTCCACATTGTTATATTTTTTTCTACTGAGCACCTATTGATCGGTGACGCAGAGCCTTTCCTTTCTATAAAATGTGAACTGCAACTTGCTGCTACTGCAACATGGTGTCAGAAATGTTTAGGGTATGTCCGCACGCTGCGTTCTGGAGTTGTCAAAAAAAAAAGGCACCCTCTGGTAGACTTTGACAAATGTAAACACTGCTTTTGACAAAAAAGAAAAACTGCAGTAAAAACGCATGCGTTTTCGATGTGTTTTCACTGCGTTTTCTCTACGTTTAGGCTGCATTTTGAACAGTGCATTTTTAAAGGAGAAATAGAATATGACAGGATTTGATAGATAGGTAGAATACATAGATAGATAGAGGGATAGATAGAAAAATATAGATGGAAAGAATAGATAGCATGACTGCCCACAAACAACAGACAGAGACAGAGCCATGCCATGAGAATGAACTCGGGTGAAACTCTGAGGTCAGTGCCAGGACACAGGCAGTAGTGCGGGGCCCTCAGCTGTGATGTCAGCGCTTCACCTGAGTTCATTGTCATAGCGCTGCTCTGTCTCTTTGTGCTGTCATGAACTCAGGTGAACCTCTGAGGTCAGTGCCAGCACACAGGCAGCAGTGCGGGGCCCACAGCTGTGACGTCAGACCTTCACCCGAGTTCACTGTCATCTCGCGGCCTAATTTGCGGTCACAGGGGAAGGACTCAACTGTGACCACAAATCACCTGAATGACGACACCGCTTATTGCGCAGCTCACTTCATTCACTTGGGTGATTTGCTGTCACAGGTGGAGGACTCCAGCTGTGGCTGCGGGTGACCTTAGTGATGTCAAAGCTTATAGCGCGACTTACTTCAGTTGCTGCGTAGAGCTCACAGGGAGTGTTTGTGCTCTATGGCCGCTCGCTGTCAACTTTCGATGTAGCAAAGCTGAAAGCGTTGTGGGACCTTGTGTGGATTACATCGGACCTGGAGGGGGGTTTGGTTGGTTAATAAAGTGGTGAAAGAGGGTGTTTTTTTGTCTTTTATTCAACATAAAGGATTTTTTGGGTGTTTGTGTTTATTTACTTTCACTTACAGGTTAATCATGGGGGTGTCTCATAGACGCATGCCATGGTTAACCTACGACTTAGTGACAGCTATGGGCTGCCATTAACTCCTTATTACCCTGATTGCCACTGCACCAGGGCAATTCGGGAAGAGCCAGGTAAGGTCCCAGGACTGTTGCATAGATGCAGCAATTCCGGGCAGCTACTGGCTGATATTTTTAGGCTGGGGGGCAGCCTAAAAACAATAGGCCTCCCCAGTCTCAGAATACCAGCCCTCACCTGTGTGGCTTTATCTTGGCTGGGTATAAATTGGGGGGGACCGCACGTCTTTTTTTATTATTTATTGTATTGCACGATATAGACACGCCCACCGGTGGCTGTGATTGGTTGCAGTGAGACAGCTATCACTAAAGGCTGTTTTACACCAGACAATCTATCGTGCGATAGATCGTCGGGGTCACGGTTTTTGTGACGCACATCCGGCATCGCTGGCGATGCCGGCCTGTGTGACACCTCCTAGCGACGCAGTATCGCTCCCAAATCGTGAGTCGTGTACTGCTCGCTAGGTTCCATAATATCGCTTAATTTAGTAGTTCATCGTTTCCGGGGTAGCACACGCCGCTCTGTGTGACACCCCGGGAACGATGAACAGCAGCTCACCTGCGTCACGCGGTCGCCGCCGGCTATGTGAAGGAAGGAGGTGGGCGGGATATTTACGTCCCGCTCATCTCCGCCCCTCCGCTTCCATTGGCCGGCGGCCGTGTGACGTCGCTGTGACGCCGAACGTCCCTCCCACTCCAGGAAGTGGACGTTCGCCACCCACAGCGAGGTCGCACGAGAGGTAAGTATGTGTGACGGGGGTTACTGACTTTGTGCGACACGGGCAGCGATTTGCCCGTGACGCAAAAAGGACGGGGGCGGGTACGATCAATTGTGAAATTGCACAATCGGTCGTACCGTGTAAAGCAGCCTTAAGCGTTGGGGCTCGTCTGAATGCAACCAATCATAAGCGCCGGTGGGAGGGGGAAGCAGTGAATATGAGATGGCCTAATCAGCGGCCGGCACTTTCAGAAGCAGAAGAAGCCACCGGAGCAGTGTGACAGCTGTGCAGTGGAGAGCCACGCCGGTGATCGGTGATCAGTGAGTATGAAGTAGGGAGAGAGGGAGAGAGCGACCGACAGAGAGAGACTGACAGAGAGAGAGAGAGAGAGAGACTGACACTGACAGAGAGAGAGAGAAACCACAACGACAGAGAGAGACCAACACTGAAAGGGAGAGACCGACACCGACAGAGAGAGAGACTGACACCGACAGAGAGACTGAAAGAGAAAGAGAGACCGACACAGACAGAGAGACCGACACTGACAGAGAGAGAGGGACCGACATTGACAGAAAGAGACCAAAAGTCCTGCGTTTTTGTTGAGAAGTACGCATACAAAATGCAACCAAAATGCAGTGAAAACGCACAGCTAAACATTTTAGTTGCGTTTTGACACACCTCATTCATTTCAATGGATTGAAAATGCAACCAAAATGCAATGAAGAAGTGGCATGCTGCTTTTTTTTAGGCAAACGATTTTGACAAATATTTGACAAACAAAACGCTGCCTAAAGAAAAGCAAAGTCTGCATGGAATTTTCTGACTTCTCATAGACTTTGCTGGGGAAGCACAACGCATGCATTTTGTCAATGACACAGTGCAGTTTAAAACGCAGCCAAAACGCAGGAAAAATCAATGATTTGGTGAGTATTTCTGATCGTTAGTGGTCGCTCGTAGGTGTCACACGCAACGACGTCGCTAACGAGGCCGAATGTGGGTCACGAATTCCGTGACCCCGACGACATATCGTTAGATATGTCGTTGCGTGGAAAGCGGCCTTTAGACTCCGGTGGGCCCCCAGGGCCCAGTGAGCCCCTGGTTCCCAGTGGACCCCATGCTTTAATTGTGCGGGGTACCGGGGGTCTGCGGGCTGGGCAGGGGTGTTTTTCAGTGTCAGCGTTAGAGCAGGCAGAGTGGGCCCCCACACTCTCATTAGCCCCCCCAGCCTTTCCATCATAAACTGCAGTAATCGCACAAATTCTGTGCGATCTCTGCAGTTTCTGCAGTTGCAGAATGACCTGTGGTGACATCACAATCATGTGACTCAGCAAAGGTTCTTGCACTGTGGGAGTCTTCAGGCCTGCACAAAATGAGGTGCGTGCAGGACCTGGAGACCCCGCCTGTATTCAAATGTACGCGTGTCTTTCAGGCGCGCATACATTTGAACAGTGCGGCGTTAGGACTGAGGTGGAGGAGTTCCTCAGCACCGCACAGACATCCATCATCACCGGGCCTCACGGAAGAAGAGGAGGAGGATGCACAGGCACCAGGTAAGCGCTTCTGCCTCCACCCTGCAGTAAGCCTCCTGCCTCCCCCCTGCAATCAGCTTCCCGCTGCTGCTGTTAGCCTCCTGCCTCCTGCTGCTGTGAACCTCCCACTGCTGTGAGCCTCCTGCCTCCCAGTGCCGTGAGTTTCCTGCATCCCTGCTGTACCTGCCTCTCGCTGCTATGAGCCTCCCTGTTGTACCTGCCACCCGCTGCTGTGAGCCTCCTGCCATCCACTGCTGTAAGCCTCCTGCCTCCGCCTGCTGTGGGCCTCCCGCTGATGTGAGCCTCCCGCTGCTGTGAGCCTCCCGCTGATGTGTATGCCCCTAGTACTGTGTGCAACCAACCCAGTGATATGTGCCACCCATGGTGATGTCTGTGCCCCCTCAGTCCTGTCCGTGCCCCAGGCCCTCCTGTGATGTGTTTATGCCCCCAGGCCCTCCTGTAATGTGTATATACCCCCAGGCCCTCCTGTAATGTACATATGTCCACAGGCCCTCCTGTAATGTGTGTGTATATATATATATATATATATATATATATATATATATAAAATGTCCACAGGCCCTCCTGGGATAGGGCAATGGGGGACAGGATGGGGCAATTAGGAAGAAGATTGTGACAGGTGGCATAGTATAATTAGTATAATGAGGAGCGGGGGGTCTTTATGCAGAGACGTAGTATGGGGGAGATATTATAGAAAGGGAAAGTTTTGGGGGGACATTATGTAAATGGGCACTTTGCGGAGCTATTTTGGAGGGTGGATATTTTGTGCAGGAAGCAATTAACAAACCCTTCTGATTCCCCTTGTTTTCCCCAGTTAAATTAAAAGACCCTGTATTTACCTCTGGTGCTGGTACTGTTTCAGCGCTGTCAGTAATCATGATTCGTGGCTCACATTACATTATGACATCACAGGAGCCCCACGTCCAATCACCAGGATGGGAGATATTATTACTATATGGGGCCACAACGAGGAACATACATTATGGGTTTATGGTTGCAAATGATGAATATAATTACTGCAGGTGCAAATTAGGGAACATTATTACTGCTGAAATATAACTTACTTTTGAAGATACTGTCTTCCATGGTGGGAACAAAAGTCTGACATGGTGTAGAAATTGGAGGAAAAGCGAGGAATGTGCTCTGGGAGTGATTAGCTATAGGTGACTGTGTGTTATTTTCTGTAGAGTCGTGTCATGGCAGGAAGAAGTGATCGTGGTCAGTGCCAGATGAAGCGGAAAAGCAAAGATGAACAGTTTCATCTAGACGTTACTGGTAAGTAAGTGTATTACATGTACACACACACACACACACACACTATACACTACATACAGAGCTCCTGTGTATAATGGCACTTAATATTAGTGTTATCAGTACTGTGGTTTTTATTTATGATGATTATTGTAGTATTATTTGGGCACTGTGTGGTAGTAATATGTGGTCTGGTCACAGTGTGGTGGTATTTTTCTGTTGTATGTGGTATTATTTGATCAGTTATATGGTCTGGTCATAGTGTTGAGGTATTTCTCCCTTGTATGTTGTACTATTCGGTCATTATGTGCTCTGATTATGGTGTGGCGGGATTTCACTCTTATATGTGGTTGTATTCGGTTACTATGTGATGGTAATATGTTATTGGTCATGGTGTGGCGGGATTTCTCCCTTGTATGTGGTATTATTGATCTTAGTAGAGTGGATTGTGTTGTGTCTGGAGGACATTTTATCTCCCTATCAATAAAGGGAAGATTTTTTCCAGTAGAGATTAAATACTTGAATGTTTAACTCCTCACTGTCCTGTGACTATTACACTGTAGCAAATATGCTAAGTAATCGCCTATTCTAAGGCCATGTGCCCATGTTGAGTATTTGGTCAGTATTTTACCTCAGTATTTGTAGCCAAAACCAGGAGTGGTAAAATCAGAGGAAAAGTATAATAGTAATACCTCTGCATTTTTAACTCACTCCTAGTCTTGACTTAGAAATACTTATGTAACATACTAAATACTGAACGTGTGAACATGGCCTAAGGATAAGTTATTCATCTGTGGGGACCGATTGCTGGGACCTGCACCGATCGTGCAACTTTTATCCCCTTGAAAGTGGAGCTGATGTACGTCTCGTCCCCTGATCCATTCATTAAATAAGTTATCACCTACCCAATCTGTGGATTCGCGATAACTTGTTTTCACCAAAGATCCCCCAAAGTAGTTTTGTTTTCACCAGAGTAGTTTGTTTTCACTTGTTTTCACCAAAGTAGTTTCCTTACTGCAAATTACTGTAATTATACATCAGTTATGGTGCACAGGACTCCACTAAAATGGGGATAACGGCTAACAGGTCTTTGCATATCGCTGTAGGGTGGGCCCCTAGAGTCAATCCCTCTGGTGGGCCCCAGACACTCCAGTCCGACGCTGCTCACATATATGTGTCATTACTGTTCCATTAAGGTTCAGAGTTCAAAATATATAGTCAATCCAGGTATTATTCGATCGGATAAAGGGTGTGGTCTGCTCTAGAAATGCATTGTCCATAAAAAAGCTATATAAAAAAGAGAAAAGCTACTCCATACTTTCCTTAGTTACCGCAGAAATTCTCCTTCACTTCATTGGCTGCACACCTAGTCTGAATCACCTTTACATTGGATTGTAATAATTTATATAGGAGTTTTTCCTTGCTGCAGCCTGTGTTCAAGCCTTCCATATAGTTGTACATATTTCAGTGGTGGACACTGAGAGCAAAAGGCCTTTGTGCAAGAATTGTGAATGCCCTCCCCCCCTCCCAAGGAAAAAAAGTCACCTCTGGGACATGCAGAACAGCTTGACCCAGAGAGTCTGTAGTGCAGCGACGTCACTGAGAAAAGGAGGCCATCACAGGACACCAGACAGAGCAGCGGTAGGTAGGTAGGTATATTATCATACATCACATACACACATTTAGTGAATACAAAATTTAATGGGAAGCTTCTTTAACAATGGTAAGCTTGTTACCAGAAAACAGATCTACCTCTGCACACTGTCCATCCACACTCCCACTTCAACATATAGTTCCCCTACTTCTTCATACTATGCCCCCTATGCTCCCACTTCTCCATACAATCCCCCTATGCTCCCACTTCTCCATAATGTCTCCCCTACACTCCCACTTATCCATACTGCCCCCTATGCTCCCACTTCTTCATACTGTCCCCCTACACTCCCACTTATCCATACTGTCCCCCTATGCTCCCACTTATCCATACTATTTCCCTGATGCTCCCACGTATCCATACTGCCCCCTATGCTTCTGACTCACCCCAGGGTTATGGGGTACTCGGTCCCAGGCCGTATATTTACGGGGAAAAGCGATTATTCCTGGCTCACTGCGTAAAAGTAGTAGGTGCTCAGAAAAATAACAACTCCAATAGAAAATAGTTGTGGCTATTAAGAGTGGTTATTAATGGTGCATACTCAGATTGGGCCAGGGTTACTAGTGGGGTGCCACAGGGGTCTGTATTGGGCCCCCTACTATTTAATATATTTATTAATGATCTGGTGGATGGTTTACAGAGTAAAATATCAGTATTTGCAGATGATACAAAACTATGTAAGGTAGTTAACACAAAGGAGGACAGTTTGCAACTACAGATGGACTTGAGTAAATTGGAGAATTGGGCTGAAAAATGGCAAATGAGGTTTAACACAGATAAGTGTAAGGTTATGCACATGGGAAGGAGAAACAGATGCTACGATTACTTACTAAATGGGAAACTGCTGGGGAAATCAGACATGGAAAAAGACTTAGGCATCTTAGTGAATAAGAATCTAAATTGGAGTGCCCAGTGTCAGGCAGCAGCCACCAAAGCAAATAGGGTGATGGGATGCATTAGAAGAGGTCTGGGGGCACGAGATGAAAACATCATTCTCCCTCTGTACAAATCACTAGTCAGACCACACTTGGAGTATTGTGTGCAATTTTGGGCGCCGGTGCTGAAGAAAGACATTACTGAACTTGAAATGGTTCAGAGGCGGGCTACTAAAATAATAAATGGAATGGGTGCATTACAATACACGGAAAGGTTATCAAAATTAGGTCTATTTACTCTAGAAAAGAGAAGACTTAGGGGAGACCTAATAAATATGTACAAATATATCAGAGGGCCATATAGAGATCTCTCCCATGATCTGTTTGTACCAAGGACTATGACAAGAACAAGGGGGCATTCTTTTCGATTGGAGGAAAGAAAATTCCTACATCAGCATAGAAGAGGGTTCTTCACGGTAAGAGCAGTGAGGCTCTGGAACTCTCTTCCTGAGGAAGTGGTGATGGCCAACTCACTGAATGAATTTAAGAGAGGAATGGATGCATTTCTTGTTAGCAAAAGTATAGAAGGTTATAAATAGCATAATCTTACAGGTAGATAGAAGAGCGACCAAGATTATTAGAGGAATGGGTGGGCTGCAATACCAAGACAGGTTATTAAACTTGGGGTTAGTTAGTTAGGAAAAACAAAGGCTTAGGGGGATCTAATCACAATGTATAAATATATGAGGGGACAGTACAGAGACCTTTCCAAAGATCTCTTTACACCTAGCTCTGCGACTGGAACACGGGGGCATCTGCTACGTCTTGAGGAAATAATGTTTAATCATAATCACAGATGAGGACTCTTTACTGTACGAGCAGTGAGACTATGGAGCTCTCTGCCGTATGATGTTGTATTGAGGGATTCACAAGTAAAATTTAAGCAGAGCCTGATCGCATTAATTGAAAAATATAATATTACCAGTTATGTATATTGGATTTTATGACAGGGTGTTGATCCAGGGAACTAGTCTGATTGCCGTATGTGGAGTCAGGAAGGAATTTTTTTCCCCATTGGAGCTTATTTGACACATTGGGGTTTTTTTGCCTTCCTCTGGATCAACATGTTAGGCTACGGGTTGAACTAGATGGACTTAGAGTCTCCCTTCAACCTTAAAAACTATGAAACTATGAAACTATGAAACACTCAAAAGGTATATGAAAGATTGAGACTTTTGGAATGCTTAAATGGTTTTATTTGTGCCTTAGTCAAAAAGATGATAATTCATCCAACGTTTCGACCTTTAAATTGAAGGTCTTTATCAGGGACAAAGTTATCTGGTATAACAGAAACATGTGTACAATTAGTGCATGTAAGACACATAAATATGTTACACAGAACAAAAAGATAGGCTGTAACAACAGACTCACTGAACATACCGGATAGCACATAATAAAACAAGGATATATATATACTCATAAAGCCTATGTATTTTCAAAAAACCTATCATAAAGAGGCTCATAGAAGTATGAATGTTATTCTGTAAATGGAGCAGAAAAAAAGGCAGTAGTAACACCCACCTATATGAACAACTGTGCGGTGTGTGTTCTACAGTATGTGGACTTCACCACTGGATCAAAATGAACAGAAATGCAATCCTATATAGGAAATAGAGTCAAATGAGTTTAACATACAAATCATACAAATATGCAAATGAGAAAGAGAATTATTTTCTTACTAATGCAAAAAATGAAATATACATGTATTCAAATGCCTTTCTCTCTTTATACCTTATGCACTTGAAGGAGGCGGATGGCAAATGAGAGAAACCGTTTCCATAAAAATGAGGGCGTTGTGGAATGTGGACAATTCTAGATGCAAATAGGTATAAACGTGCATATTAGAGTAATGCAAAGGGTATCAGGGCTACATGTATTAGGACAATTATGACGTAGAAAGTCAACATAAAGGAAACAGTCTACCTGGAACAACTGAATGGTTGTCAATGGTGGATACCTTAGGGAATAAGGAGGAGTATCGTGTTTCCTTCACTGATAGTTTTTCAGTTGCCTCAGAAGACAAGGGAATGTTCTGAGCAAAAGAGGCATAAATACTTGCATCAAAGTGATATTTCAAAAACATAGAGAGAAGGAGAAGACATACGAAATGGCACATGTGTACCAAATGACATATAATGGGAAGGCAAACTACCTGGAATGCAGAAAGAGTATTCTGATACTTTACTGAGAAATTCCCAGTAACCTCAGGGTGACATGACTGCTATGAGTAAAATATATGAGAAACAGGGGTTACAAACAAGCTAAGAAAACCAGTATAAGGTACAGGTGATATAGTGGATAATGTGTCCGTATTACCTTAGTATTATTCAAAAGAGAGTATGTAACAACTGGATCATGGGGTGAAAAAATCCTCATGGGGTTCTACAAGAGACCCTATAGGAAAGTATATGATTAAAAGTATTGGATCATATATAGAAAATATAAGTAGCAGGCTGGTACAGGCACATACCTGAAGATATTAGAGACTGGAAAAGGCTAACAAGCCATGTGTGGTGAATCTAAATAGAACCAAAGAGAGGGGTGATTAATCTAATCCACTGCACCCAAACCTTTCAAGAAAGAAATACACATACCTTGCGTTGGTGGTATAGGGTATAGGCCCCAGGGAGAAGTGCATCATGCGGTGGTGGCGTATTCTTATATAGTGGGAGCAGTGTGGTGTCCACCGTCCCACTTCCTGGACGGTGGAACGCAGTGTGAGCCGGTGGAGCGCACGCCGCGCATGCGCAGTACAGAATTCCGCACTGCGCATGCGCGAGAAGCGCAGCACAAGCCAGAATGAAGGGGGCGTCACGTTAGGTGTGTGTGTGCGCATTGGGAGTGCAGGATGACAGGGGATTGGCCCGTGGATCGCATGGAGCGCGCGCACGGCGCCAGCTAGTAGCACCGTGCACGCGCCGGGAACGGAGCACGGGCCAAAGTGGAGGATGCACAAAAGGAGGGGGGGCTAATAAACCAAGGGAATGTGTACGATCCCTGTGAACAGGGAATCGCGGTGAACTGGCCTGTGGACTGCATGTAGCGTGCGCGCAGTGCCAAGCTATAGGCACAGCGCGCCTGCCGGGCACAGGGCACAGGTCAGGGAGGACCTTTACAATCATCCACTGTGGTTGGAACATGCGGTTACATGGTGGAGGTATATCGACGATATTTTTATGATTTGGCGGGGTGATACCACATCTTTATCCCAATTTCACACTGAAATTAATTCTTTTAGACAAGGTCTTACTTTTTCCATTCAATTTGATGCTCATAACATTAATTTTCTCGACACCACGGTGATATCATCTGCCGGTACCCTCAGCACGGATTTGTTTGTGAAACCAACTGACCGTAATAGTCTTCTACACTATACAAGCTGCCACCCTCGTCATACGAAACTAGGACTTCCCATCTTCCAACACCAACGTGTGGCACGTATCGTGTCTGATCCCGCATAACGCGACATAAGGTCCTCTGAAATGAGCACAGAGTTTCTCCAAAGGGGATATCCAATTGATATCGCTAATAGGAAATATTCCCAAAGACCCACTAACAATAAGAACATCCCGCGTATTTCCTGTATCAATACTTACCATCCCTTCTCTCCCCTCATTAGGGGAATAATATGCAAACATTGGCCACTGTTGAGCAAAGCTTATCCAGAAGTAAGCGAATTTAGTGCACCTCCTTTGTTTTGCAACAAGAGACCCCATAATCTCCGGGACAATTTCGTGAGGGCAGACATAGGTTCCAATAAGACTGCGCAGAGGCAGACTTTTCTCGGCACTCCCAAAAATGCAACTTTCCTTGTCTCCACTGCGTACAGTGTAATAATCTCACCAAGGGTGACACTTTCACTCATCCTTTGTCAGGACGCATCTTTTCCATACATGAGTTCTTCACTTGTGAATCCTCGTTTGTAGTCTACCTGATCAAATGTCCTTGCGGTCTCGAATATGTTGGGGAGACCACCCAACATGTCCGAGACCGTATAAGTAAGCACAAATCAACCATTAGGTGCAGGCAGATGATGCTCCCTATCCCATATCACTTTATCACACAGGGTCACACTATCGCTCAACTGAAATACCAGGTACTGGAACATGTACCCCCCTCCAGAAGGGGAGGCAACAGAATACGTACTTTGAAAGAAAGGGAGTCTTATTGGATATTCACCCTTAACACACTGGAACCGAGGGGTCTTAATAGGGAACATGATATGTGTATATAATAACTTTCATTACATAACAGGTCCCGTCGATGTGGCTCTTTTCTGTTTCCACTATGTCTATTTTATTTACAACATCGGTCAATATTGTTCGATTTCGGTTATTTTCCAGCCTCCATACAGTCAACCAGAATACTCTTCTAATGCATAGATTGGATTGTTAAAAACCCAGTATAAGGATAAGTGAAAATATCACTCTAGTGTCCATATTGATAGATATATTTTCCTTCTCTAATTATATTTTCTTTGTTCCAGGCTCTACCTTCTACCTGATTCTTCCACCATTCACGCACCAGCATTGGTCATCACCACCACTACGTGTCACGATCACCTATGAGGGACCATCACCTGATACTCTGTTTATGTGCACTGTGCGGTATATGATCTCATCATGGTCCTCCTTGTTCTTTGTAACTGTCATATTACACTCTGACCTGTGCCCTGTGCCCGGCTCGCGCGGTGTGTAAATAGCCTGGCACTGCGCACGCGCTGCGTACAGTCCACAGGCCAGTACACTGTGATTCCCCACTCACAGGGATCACACACTCTCTTATGTTTTATATACCACCCTGTGTATGCATCTCTCATGAATCCTCCCTGACCTGTGCCTTGTGCCCGGCAGGCGCGCTGTGCCTATAGCTTGGCACTGCGCGCACGCTACATGCAGTCCACAGGCCAGTTCACCATGATTCCCTGTTCACAGGGATCGTACACATTCCCTTGGTTTATTAGCCCCCCTCCTTTTGTGCATCCTCCACTTTGGCCCGTGCTCCGTTCCCGGCGCGTGCACGGTGCTACTAGCTGGCGCCGTGCGCGCGCTCCATGCGATCTACGGGCCAATCCCCTGTTATCCTGCACTCCCAATGCGCACACACACACCTAACGTGACGCCCCCTTCATTCTGGCTTGTGCTGCGCTTCTCGCGCATGCGCAGTGCGGAATTCTGTACTGCGCATGCGCGGCGTGCGCTCCACCGGCTCACACTGCGTTCCACCGTCCAGGAAGTGGGACGGTGGAGACCAGACTGCTCCCACTATATAAGAATACGCCACCACCGCATGATGCACTTCTCCCTGGGGCCTATACCCTATACCACCAACGCAAGGTATGTGTATTTCTTTCTTGAGAGGTTTGGGTGCAGTGGATTAGATTACTCACCCCTCTCTTTGGTTCTATTTAGATTCACCACACATGGCTTGTTAGCCTTTTCCAGTCTCTAATATTTTCAGGTATGTGCCTGTACCAGCCTGCTACTTATATTTTCTATATATGATCCAATACTTTTAATCATATACTTTCGTATAGGGTCTCTTGTAGAACCCCATGAGGATTTTTTCACCCCATGATCCAGTTGTTACATACTCTCTTTTGAATAATACTAAGGTAATACGGACACATTATCCACTATATCACCTGTACCTTATACTGGTTTTCTTAGCTTGTTTGTAACCCCTGTTTCTCATATATTTTACTCATAGCAGTCATGTCACCCTGAGGTTACTGGGAATTTCTCAGTAAAGTATCAGAATACTCTTTCTGCATTCCAGGTAGTTTGCCTTCCCATTATATGTCATTTGGTACACATGTGCCATTTCGTATGTCTTCTCCTTCTCTCTATGTTTTTGAAATATCACTTTGATGCAAGTATTTATGCCTCTTTTGCTCAGAACATTCCCTTGTCTTCTGAGGCAACTGAAAAACTATCAGTGAAGGAAACACGATACTCCTCCTTATTCCCTAAGGTATCCACCATTGACAACCATTCAGTTGTTCCAGGTAGACTGTTTCCTTTATATTGACTTTCTACGTCATAATTGTCCTAATACATGTAGCCCTGATACCCTTTGCATTACTCTAATATGCACGTTTATACCTATTTGCATCTAGAATTGTCCACATTCCACAACGCCCTCATTTTTTATGGAAACGGTTTCTCTCATTTGCCATCCGCCTCCTTCAAGTGCATAAGGTATAAAGAGAGAAAGGCATTTGAATACATGTATATTTCATTTTTTGCATTAGTAAGAAAATAATTTTCTTTCTCATTTGCATATTTGTATGATTTGTATGTTAAACTCATTTGACTCTATTTCCTATATAGGATTGCATTTCTGTTCATTTTGATTCAGTGGTGAAGTCCACATACTGTAGAACACACACCGCACAGTTGTTCATATAGGTGGGTGTTACTACTGCCTTTTTTTCTGCTCCATTTACAGAATAACATTCATACTTCTATGAGCCTCTTTATGATAGGTTTTTTGAAAATACATAGGCTTTATGAGTATATATATATCCTTGTTTTATTATGTGCTATCCGATATGTTCAGTGAGTCTGTTGTTACAGCCTATCTTTTTGTTCTGTGTAACATATTTATGTGTCTTACCATGCACTAATTGTACACATGTTTCTGTTATACCAGATAACTTTGTCCCTGATAAAGACCTTCAATTTAAAGGTCGAAACGTTGGATGAATTATCATCTTTTTGACTTATGCACAAATAAAACCATTTAAGCATTCCAAAAGTCTCAATCTTTCATATACCTTTTGAGTGTGCCAGAACTATTTTCTATTGGAGTATATTTACGGGGAACAGTTCACTGGGTGGCAGGGGAGGAATTTTTTTAAACATTTCAAAACCTGGGTACCCTTCCCATCAACCACCACCCAAAGGTCCTGGTCCCAAAACCACTAGGAGGCATGTCGCCGATTTCTATGATGACTGGGTCTCGGCCGCCTCTGCCGCAGACCCTTCCTGCGACCTTTTCCTCTCCTTGCTGGTGTTGTCAATGAGAGTTCATTTTGCAAGGTTGTACTCTGGTAGTATGCACAAATGGTGCAACTATTTACAACGGAAAGTTTTTACTGCTACCAGTCCAGCAGTTTTGGTCCATTTTTATCAATATTATGAAAAACCAAGTTAAATCAAAATAAAGATTTTTCACACATTATCAAGATTTTCAATTTACAACCTTTCTTACTTTCTGTGGTTACATTACTATTTATACCTCTATTTACACATTTTTCTGTTGACACCTATTCTCTGTACCTGAGTGGGGGCTGACCATAGTTGCTACGACTGGATTTACGTAACTCTAGTGTCTCAGCTGATCCCTGTTGTGTTCTCGTGTCTAGTGCATGTGTCTCACTAATGTTTGTAGGTAGACTAGGTCGTTGTCTACGTCTTCTTAGTCTTCTTGTTGAACTGACAGATTCACCGTTTATAGACTCTTCTGGAACTTGAACTGATTCTTCCACAGGATGTGGGAAAGTAATTACGGGCACTATCACGGCTCCATTGTACTGAGGCCAATTTTCAGGAAAGTCTCCAGGTATTGTATCTATCGCCTTCTCTTTCTTCTCTAGCACTTGAGGTGTACTGGGAACGTCTTATTTAAGTTTCAATGGTTCTGGGCATTTCTTCAAATGATCCCTTGAGACTGTTGATGAAGTTTTTCCTTTGTCTTTGCTGATTAAGCAAGTTTTCTTATTATCAGAATTGAAAGGTAGCATAGTGTATGGTTCTGCTTCCCACTGATCATCAAATTTATGACCCTTCCTCTTTCTCTTTAGAACTATTTCTCCAGGTGTTAAGGAAACAGCTTGTGTGTTTCTGTTGTAATCCTTCTATTGTTTTTCTCGACTTTGATTTAAGCTTTTCTCGACACATTCTTGTATCCTTTTATACTGCGCTTCGCGATTAGAGTCCCAATCAGCATCTGATGAATCGATTTCTGAAATAACAACTCCTATTTCAAGATCTACTGGCAATCTTCCACATCTTGCTCTCATCAGATATGCTGGTGTACAGTTTGTGGAGCTCACGGGAATGTTTTTGTACATGTCCACTAAGTCAGGTAGCTTCTCTGGCCACATGTTCCTTTCTTCTAATGGCAAAGTTTTCAAAAGGTTGATGACTAAATAATTCATTTTCTCACACACACCATTAGTTTGTGGATGGTAAGGGGTAGTGCGGATCTTTTTACAGCCATACAGGTTACAGAACTCTTGAAATACTTCAGCTTCAAATGCAGGACCTCGATCTGTTAATACCTGTTCTGGGTATACATGAGGTCTACAAAAGTGAGCTTGGAAGGTTTTCGCTGCTGTCCTTGCTGTCAAGTCCTTCACTGGAACGACCACCAAGAATCTGGAGTAATGATCCACCATGGTGAGAGCATATGTATAGCCTGTCCGATAAAGGGTTAAAAACTTCACATGGTCCAGGGCTACAATTTCCAGTAGCTGCTTGGTGACAATGGGTCGCAGCGGTGCTCTTTGGCTGTTACGATCTTTCCTTCTCAGAGCGCAAGGACCACAGTTCCTGCACCATTTTTCTATGATGGTTGTCATCCCAATCCAGTAAAACCGATCACGCAGCAACGCTTCTAACTTCTTCCATCCGAAGTGTCCTGCTCGATCGTGGTATGCTTCCAGCACCGTCTGAGCGTGGTTTTTGGGTATTACCACTTGACATACCCTTTCATGGGTTTTAGGGTTGTTAACGCTTCTGCACAGTTTACCTCGATGGATGAACAGCCTGCTCCTCTCCTTCCACAGATGTTGGGCTTCCGGTGGAGCATCAGGGCCAAGGCATGAACCTGGTTGAGCTACCAGTTCTTTGACCAGTCTTACCGCAGGGTCACTGTCTTGTGTCTCTTTCCATCCATGATAAGGTAGTGGGTTCAATGCAGCCTCCTGGCGCTTGCTACAAGACTGCTGGTTCTGAGAGGCACTATGGCAGTAGAAAGCTGGCAACTCGATCTCCTCTAGCTCATCTATGTCTTCTCCCTCATCTGATAGGTGAGGCATCCAGGATAATACATCTGCATTGGCGTTCTTGTGACCAGCCAGTACTTGATGGTGAAATCATAGTTTGCTAACCGAGCCACCCAACGTTGCTCCAATGCACCTAGCTTTGTTGTATCCAGATGGGTCAGGGGATTATTGTCCATGAATACTGTGATCTTTGCGGCTGCCAGGTAATGTTTAAACCGTTCGGTGACAGCCCAGACCAAGGCCATTAACTCCAACTTGAATGAGCTGTAGTTTTTAGGGTTCCTCTCGGTAGCACAAAGCTTCCTGCTGGCATTGGCAATCACTCGTTCTTTGCCATTCTGCACTTGAGATAGCATGGCTTCCAGTCCCACATTGCTGGCATCAGTATACAGCACAAAGGATAGGTTGTAGTCAGGTTACACCAGGATCTCATCACCAGTCAGGGCCCACTTCATCTGTCTGAAGGAATTCTCTTCTCCTTCACCCCATTCAAATGGAGGACCAGAAGTCTTGCCCTTCTTTGCCTGGTCTACCAGGAGTTCTTGCAAAGGTGCTGCCATCTTCGTTTAGCCCTTTATGAATCTCCTGTAGTACCCTACCAGTCACAGGAACTGACGTACCTCTTTGACGATGGTCGGTCTTGGCCAGTTCTTGATGGCTGTAATTTTTTCTGGGTCTGGTGCCACTCCTTCTGCGCTGACAACGTGCTCGAGATACTGGATCTTGGGTTTTAACAGATGACATTTGGATGGTTTCAACTTCATTCCGCACTTTCACAACGCTTCAAATACCTCAGCTAGATGTTCAAGATGTTCCTCGTAGGTCTTCGAGTACAAGATAACATCATCCAGGTAGAGCAGTACTGTTTTGAAGTTGCGGTGTCCCAGGCAGCATTCCAACAATCTTTGTAACGTTCCCGGTGCGTTACACAGTCCAAACCGCATGCTATTGAACTCACACAGGCCCATTTGTGTTGCGAATGCAGTCTTCTCCCGATCCTCTTCGGTTACAGAGACCTGCCAATAGCCACTGGTGAGATCTGGGGTAGAGAAGTAGTTAGCAGCCTTCAGTGCAGCCAGCGACTCTTCTATGTGGGGTAGCTGATAAGCATCCTTGTGAGTTATTCGATTAATTTGCCTATAGTCCACACAAATCCTTATGGTGCCATCCTTCTTTTTGACCAGAACTAGTGGAGCTGCTCAGGGGCTACAACTATCTCTAACAACCCCAGCCTCCTTCATGTTCCTCAACATGTCCTTGGCACACTGATAGTGAGTTGGTGGTATAGGTCTGTATCTTTCTTTGATAGGAGGATGATCTCCTGTGAGTATATGATGATGTACCCCTTTTATCCTCCCAAAGTCTAGTGGAGGCTTTCTGAAACCTTGTTTGTATTCCTGCACTACCTGGTAGACTCCGTGTTTCTGGTGTGAAGAGGTGGAATCAGTACCTACATGCAATTCCTGACACCAACCCTCTAACTGCTTTTGGGGATTGTCATCTTCTGCTTGTTCTAATGGGGTCAGGGATTCTACTGCCTGGATAGAATCATCTGTGACAGTGAACAATTTGGCAATAGTAGTGTACCTGGACAATTTGGTTTCATCCTCCCCACAATTTAACACTCGCACGGGCACTCTTCCATTGTGAACATCAACCACTCCCCGGGCTGTCAAGACAGTAGACCAATTTTTTGAGTATATGGGTTCCACCATTGCCTGGTAATCTTGCCCTCTGAGGCCTATTGCCGCCCGACACCATATCATCATTTCACTTGTGCATACAAATCAGAGTGAAGAGGGGGTTAATGCCGCGCATCAGCCAAAATGAAGATGTAGCACGTTGATGTTATAAACGTATTCTTTTATTCCATCGGTCTACGCGTTTTGAGGATATACCTCTTCTTCAGGACCAGTGCATCAACATAGTATGTTGATGCACTGGTCCTGAAGAAGAGGTATATCCTCGAAACGCGTAGACCGATGGAATAAAAGAATACGTTTATAACATCAACGTGCTACATCTTCATTTTGGCTGATGCGCGGCATTAACCCCCTCTTCACTCTGATTTGTATGCACATCCACGTGGGGCTGCAGCAGACGCCATCATCCTATGCTCTATCAGTGGTTGTGACTATCACAACCTTTTCAGGTGAGTGTATTTTTCCTGATCTACCTCACTGATCTGTTGGTATTACACTATCAGCGCTTCTTATTTTTCAGTTTATCATTTCACTTGTATCACAATGGGATCAGAGCCTATTACTTTACCAATCTCCCCACCAGATTGGTTTACCTGTTGCCTCTGCAGGAGGGCTCTAATTTCTTTTTGCAAGACCCTCTGCTGCCCGGCGCCGGCAGTTGCTGCAATCTGTTGGCGTAAGAACAACACTTCTCACAGACAATTTTCAATTACATTTGTACCCAAAATCATCTGTGGATTCTTATCATTGGCGTCAGATTCAACTACAATCAATCCTTGACCTTTTAACTGCATCCTTCCCACTTTTATGGTTACCTCCTTAAACACAATCTGAGTCACTGGTAATCCATTGACAGCATAAATAGTGAGGCCTGAGTCCGGACGGGTGAGTTCAGCATCTGACCAGAATCTCTTATAGAGTACATACGGGATGGTTCTTACCTGCGAACCGGTGTCCAACAATGCAGAGGTGGGAAATCCGTCCAGGGTGATGGACAGAAATGGTCGTCCTCCCACATACCAGTCATGCCAGTCGGATGGGCCTTGTCATCCTATATCTGGGGGTTGGCCCTTGACCCCAAGGATCGCCGGTTTAAAGGACACACTCATGCAAAATGGCCGGCCTCGTGGCAGCGACGGCAGATGGGTTGTCCGGATGAATCATAACGATCGCTACTCCTTCCTCTGGACGATGGGATCCTCCTCCCTTGCAGCCATGGGACGTCCTCAGGGCAGTCGGCTAGCTGGATCTTCTCTGCCGGCTTGGGTTCTGGCTTGAGCTGCATCACCTTTAGGATCATGGCCACATCCTTGCTCAGCTTTTCTACCTGGGAACACAAGTCATTTGGAGTACCAGGGGGTGCTGCCTGTCTATTAGTCTCTACCACGGTTAAGGAGGAGGGTTACACTTGCAAAGGTGAGGTACTGGCTTGCCAGGACTGAAGGGCAGAGTCTGTGGTTATAGGGGATTGCAGGGCTTTTATGGCCCGGTCCTTTAGAACAACAAAGTCCACATCCGGGTGTTCCAGGGCCCACAGGCGTAGCTGCTTGCGGTCCTCTACTGATTGTAACCCCTGCAGGAACTCTTCAATCAACATCTTGTTCCCTTCCGGATCACTGATGGGGTTTACATGTTTCAAGGTCCTCAGGGCTGCTTGTAATCTTAGAGCATAGTCTCTTATACTGTCCTGTGACCTCTGCTTACACTAGTAAAATCCCATTTTCAGCTTTGCCTCTGTACAGGTTTCAAAAGCAATTTTTAACTTTTCAAAGATGGTGTTCACTGATTCCCGGTCCACGTCTGACCAGGTCTCTACTTCCATCTCTGCTGCACCCATTAATTGCCCCAGCACAACAGACGCTCTTTGCTTGCCAATCATTGCATACATGTTCAAAACGGTGCATATTTTCTTTTTAAACCCGAGCAAGGCATCCAGTTTGGCATCATACTGGGGCAGCCACGCCGCTCCTGGGACACACGGCCGCTTGCGCAGCCCGACCAGGCCCCGCTGTATTCCCGCTGCATTCACCTCCATTTTCCCGTCCCCCTTGGTTTTTCTTACCCCTCGCGGGACCGGAGCACTTCGGGAGCTTCCGGGTCAGGTCACTGCCCCCTTCCATCCGCGCTTGCCGGAGTCATAGGCGGGATCCCCTTTTGCGCCCTTTTCACCACTGCTGTGGCGCAGTCAGTTTTTCACACAAAAATGGCGACAGTTGCACAAGTCACAAAAACAGTCCATAAGGCGCACATCACCCGCTGTTTACGGGTCTAGTCCAATCCTGTTCACAGCGCCTAAAAGCTGACTCACCCCAGGGCTATGGGGTACTCGGTCTTGGGCCGTATATTTACGGGGAACAGGGAACAGTTCACTGGGTGGCCATTGTCCGGTTCCGTGACCATGGGGGGGTCGCTTGAAAAGAGTTATGTACATGGGAATGATTAAGTTTTTGTCATGACGCCACTTGTGGGTTGCAGCTATATGGATGGAGCCACCGCTGCACAGTCTCTCTGGGGCTGGTGTTAATGGCAGCCTGGATGTTCGGCCCTCCCCAAATAGAGCCAGGCCCCAGGGGGGTAGGTGATGGAGATAGGCGTGGAAAGAAGGTAGGCCACACAAGGGATTGCAGTGTAACTGGTTTCTTTACTCACAGTGTTATTATGGCTGGCAACCCGAAGAAGGCTGGTCCTGACCACTGGTCCCATTAGTCCCAGTGCTGGTGTGGTGATCTGGTAGTTTCTTTTTACTGCACCTGTCTCTGGTTGGTGGGTCCCCGTGGCTTGGAGCATCTGGGGGTCGCCTCCTGGTAGTCTTTCAGTCTCTGGTCTGTACGGCGGGCAGTTTGAACCCTGTAGGGTCAGGTGTTCTGTTCTGGTCCCTGGTTCTCCCGTCACTGCTGGTGCCTCAGGACTTTACAGTCAGGGAGGTCCTGGATGGTCCCCTTACTGTGCAGATTTTATCAGGTCTGCCTAGAGAGTTTGCCTGACCTAGGGCTCTGTACCCTGTCAGTACTATTGTAAGGGGTGGACAGACCCCTTACAAAGGAAGCCCGGAATGTTAATGTTGTTTTTAATAAAAAATGTTTTTATTCATAATGCATGTCTTAGGGATCCCCTAGTGGCCGGGTGGGACGGCTGTCTCACAGAAACAGATGGTAGGAGGAGCCGGCAGCAGAAAGGGGAGGGAGGAGTAGTGTTGGGAAGGAAAGTGTGAGATCTAAAAGGCAGTTGTGTCCGGGACGGGAGAAAGAAAGCAGAGCCGGGGCAGAGTGTGGGAGCTGGAAGAATAGGGAAGCCGGAGAGAACAGGAGCGGGCGGAATCTCAAGAGCGAAGCAGACTGGTGTGGGTCCGGTTTGTCGGTAGCCATAGTGGGAGCCGGGTGAAGCAGAGTAGCCGGGCACATCCCCACTGGAGAGGACGTCAGGGCAGGCTTCCCCCAGCTAAGGAAAAACGTGAAGTCATCTGCAACTGCCGGTTTATTTTGGAAAATAAAGAATGTCTTTTATTTGCACCAAAGCATGCCTGGAGAGTGTTAATACATCGGATGACATCTGCACCACCACACTCTGCCCCACCAAGACAAATCCTGTCCCGATAGTGACGGAGGAACCAGGGGTAAGCCTGATATTAAGGGCCACGACTACAAGCCCGGAGGCGCCCCTGGCACCCCGTTACATGTGGCGTAGTCGGCAGGATCCGGATTGTATGCAAGGGGTCCCGACCCAAGAAGACGGAGACCAAGTGGTGCCTAGGGCACAGGATCCGGACTATATGCGCAGGTTTCCGATCCCTTGGTGGGAAGAAGAAGCAGTGCCTGCAGCGTTGGACCGGGCACAAGATGGCGGCAAGATGGCCGTCGTCTTCAAGGACACAGAAAGCGCGCGAAAAGTTGGCGCCAAAAGAAGAGCCTGGGGCTGGCCGGTGCCGAAAAAGAAGTTCGGAGTACTCCGCCCAAAGAGGGGAGGTGCCGGTCCCAGGGCACGGATGAAGATATGTGAAGTGGGCGGTGTTCCAGAGAAAAAGAAGAACTGCCGCGGAGGGGTCGACCTGATGTGTGAGACTGGGGGTGGAGTATACCCAAGAGCGAGAAAAATAAGCCCGCCTCCACTTCCTCCAGCATCTCCACCGACCCAGACGCCCTTACTAGTGACTCGTACCACAGGCAAGATGGAGAACCCTGAGGAACAACAAGTCGCGCCTGGTTTGGACCGAAGGCACCAGAAGCAGATTGCGGCTGCGTCTGCGGAGGGATTTCCCTCTTACCTACCCGCTGTGCCCGGAGGACCGGGACGGGCCACCAAAGTGACCTGGGTGACCACGTGGGACGCTGTGGCTGGAGAGACCACGACTGAGGTCCGGGCGACGTACACCGCCCAGCTGCCGTCGGGCAATCGGCCCTTGGGAACCCCATACCTGGAGACACCCCCGCCAGTCGCGGTGGGACCGTCAACACCCGTTCCAGTTCCGGCTCCGGAAGAAGCACACGCCTGGAAGCTGGAGAGGGACAACTGGGGCTTCTTTTGGGACCCAGTACAGCCGTCGCCCTTGCCTCAACGGAAGTCTCCGTCCCCAGAACCGGACCCGGTGCAAGAGAGGCTGCTGGCCGAGACCGTGGCCCGGGAAATGATGGCTGGTCCCCGGAGTGCGGAGTTCGAGCAGCAGTGTACCACAGGAGTTGTGGTGAAATTTAACCAGAAGGAAGGGTATGGCTTCATTGAAGACGAGGAAACCGGTGACCACTATTTCTATAATAGAGTGAACCTGGACATTGAAGGCCTGCCGCAACGTTTGCACACATTGTATCCCGGAGAAAAGGTCCGGTTTATGAGAGAGGTGGGATGCCGAGGCCTCTTTGCAGTCGGGGTAACTCGGATGCCTACTACTCAAGAGGCTGCTCAATGGCAGCAAGAACTGGAGTGGGAGGAATGCCAGTACCGGCGGCGGTCGCAGCAAAGACCGGTACTAGCCGAGCTCCCCCACCCGAGACGCACCTTGGCCGTGGCCCCAGAAGTCCTGCCCGGACCGATCACTGACCCGGAGAAGGGAACCCCGGCAGTGCTGGCTATCAACCAAAACATAACCACGCATCCGGTAATTGTCATGGGCAGCCCCCAGCCGTCCCGTGCAGCGACCCCCTCACCCCCGTCGGAGGTAGAAGGAGCAAAGCCGGAGACTGAGACCACGGAGCAACCTACCAACTACGAGCCCACCGTCGGTTATGAGCCCTTCCAGAGACTGCGCCGGCTGCCCGGTCAGTCCTTGTCGGAGTACGTGAGGGCCCAACGAGCAGAATGGAAACGGGCTTTGCATCCTGAGTGAAGTGTCCTGATCGGCTTGCTTGGAGACCGGCGTTGTTTTGAACCGGAAGAAGTTTTTCTGTTTACCACCGTTTAAGTTGCCGAGTCCGGAGAGAGCCTGCTGCTGGACTGAGCCAGGGGCTCCTTCCGCGTCGTTAAGAAGAAGAAGTTTTTCTCGAGTTGTGTTCCTGTCGTTCACCAACTAAGACCGGGAGTGCTGCAAAAGCCTCCGGGCAGAAACTCCACTAAGACCGGGAGTGCCTGCCAACGGCCTCCGGGCACGACTAAGACCGGGAGCTTCCAGGAGGAACTCCGGGCGCTGGACTGGTGCGCCCCTTGCGGTTGCCCAAAGGTGAACGTGATTGTAATTTTATTGAAATGACTTTGTTTTGTTTACCTGTAGTTTTAGAATTATGCCTTGCCGGGAGGCTCAGGCTTTAAGAGGGGAGGTATGTAAGGGGTGGACAGACCCCTTACAAAGGAAGCCCGGAATGTTAATGTTGTTTTTAATAAAAAATGTTTTTATTCATAATGCATGTCTTAGGGATTTCCTAGTGGCCGGGTGGGACGGCTGTCTCACAGAAACAGATGGTAGGAGGAGCCGGCAGCAGAAAGGGGAGGGAGGAGTAGTGTTGGGAAGGAAAGTGTGAGATCTAAAAGGCAGTTGTGTCCGGGACGGGAGAAAGAAAGCAGAGCCGGGGCAGAGTGTGGGAGCTGGAAGAATAGGGAAGCCGGAGAGAACAGGAGCGGGCGGAATCTCAAGAGCGAAGCAGACTGGTGTGGGTCCGGTTTGTGGCTAGCCATAGTGGGAGCCGGGTTAAGCAGAGTAGCCGGGCACATCCCCACTGGAGAGGACGTCAGGGCAGGCTTCCCCAAGCTAAGGAAAAACGTGAAGTCATCTGCAACTGCCGGTTTATTTTGGAAAATAAAGAATGTCTTTTATTTGCACCAAAGCATGCCTGGAGAGTGTTAATACGTCGGATGACATCTGCACCACCACACTCTGCCCCACCAAGACATCTCCTGTCCCGATAGTGACGGCGGAACCAGGGGTAAGCCTGATATTAAGGGCCACGACTACAAGCCCGGAGGCGCCCCTGGCACCCCGTTACACTATGGTTCCGGGAGTACTTCACTGTACTTCACCGGCAACCACACGCCTGGGCCCACAGGTCACCGCTAAACTCCCTCGTCAGTACGGTTACATCCGTCTCCTCTCACTTCCACTTACTGACTGTCTGACCCCGCCTCCCTGGCTGTTGTCTAGTGGACTGGATCGGCTCCACCCCTAGGTAGCCATCCATTGAGTCCAACCCTAGTTTGTCACCAGTCCTTGGGGGAAGTGAAAAACAGGGATTATAATATGTTTTGGTGTTACCGGCACTGGTCTTCTGGGTCCCTGGAGGTAGGCCCTGCATCTTTGACAGGATGCAGTACCTTGTAGCTCCTGATGGCTTCAGGGGCCCTACACTCTCACTTATTGATACTGTCCCCCTTTGATCACACTTATTCATACTGCAACCCTTTTGCTGCCACTTATCCATACTGCTCCCTATACTCCCACTTCTCCTTACAATCCCCCATGCTCCTACTTCTCCATGCAATTCCCCTATGCTCCCACTTCTCCAGAGTGTCCCCCTTATGCTCCCACTTATCCATACTGCCCCCTATCCTGCCTTTTATCCGTACTGCCCCCTATGCTCTCATTTATTCATATTGTTCCTCCTATGCTCCCACTTATTTATACTACACTCCTATGCTCCCACTTATCTATACTGCCCTCATATCCTCCCCCTTATCCATACTGCCCCCTCTGCTCACACTTATACTGATCCCCCTATGCTCCTGTGAAGCCCCATAGGTGTAGTGTCGGTGCATTACCTTCAGGGACTCCACTCGGCTGGATCTCGTCACAGGTAGGGAATCTTCTATTTGTCGTGACGCCACTCTCAGAATTGCGGTCAGTGGGGACCGCCACTGCAGATTAAGGGACGCCTGGGGCTGATGGTGAGTGCAGTTAGTTGGAATAGCCTCCTGAGAGTGAGGCAAGCCCCAGGGCCCTGTGTAGGTGCGTAGTACCACAAGGCGCAGAATAACTCCACACACGCAGGATGTCTTTCAGGGGTTTTACTCACTTCAGGTGGCAGGGTGAGTAACCCGGGCGTAGCTGGGATGAACCAGGCGGGAACCAGGTATCCTTCAGGCTGACTTCTGATGGTGACTACCAACTCGCCTTCCTTAGCCCTTGGTGGTTTGGGGTAACCCCGACTTTTAGTCCCTATGGGGGTCACCCAGGGAAGTTGCTGAAGCCTCTCTCCCCTTCGTTTGCCGTTTGCTTGTTGCCTGGGCCAGATCACTCCAGCTGCTTGCCTCCTGTGAACTATGGGCCCTAACTGTGGCTACGTGGCTGCGGCTTTTAGGTGTTGTGGTGTGGGCTTTGAGGGCCCCACACCGGCAGGTTTAGCAGGGAAAGGTGGATCTATCCCCGCTCCGGGATCTGCCGCCCGTTTGGGCCTGATAACAGAGAGTGATAGAAGAAGGGTCTTAATTCCGCGCCAAGGACACAATGGATCCAGGAAGAGATTAATGCTTCTTTAATAACATGCACAAGTCTACGCGTTTCTGGAGACACAGCTCCCTTCATCAGGACATTGGCAAGAGAACATCAAATCCCCGTTTGGGCCTGGTACTCCCTAGCAGTCTCCTTACTTCCCACTCGGTGCTCTCTCTTTAGCTGGAGATGGGTTTCGGGTAGCACTCCTAGGTGACCGTTCTCCCCCGTCGGTAGCCACTGCGCGGACGCTGTCAGACTGCAACAGCCCCAGGGGTAGGGGTCAGCTCTCCTCGGAGCTCCCTGGACTCTGCCCTGAACCGGCTCACTGCTCCTCCTCTCCTGTTCTTGCCTACGCCACCTAGCAACCAGGCTCTCTTACCACACCCCTTGAGAGGAGATGGAGGCTTTTGGCCCCCTCCACTATTCCAGTGGAGGTGAAGGCTTTTCCCCCTCCTGGGATCCCCAGGGGTCCTCTCATAGGTACATGTGTGAGACCTGATCACTATGCGCCTATGTAGTCACACCTCGGTCAGCCTTCTGGATTACCTGTTTGTACTGTCCCCAGCATGGGTGCAGTACTCAGTGGTGCCTGACCAGGTCAGGGGCGCCACACTCCCACTTATCCAAACTGCCCCCGTATGCTCCCACTTATCCATACTGCCCTCTATGCTCCCACTTATCCATACTGCCCCTATGGTCCCACTTATCCATACTGTGCCCCCAAGTTCTTACCTCTCCATACTGTTCCCCCCTTCTTCATACTGTTTCTTCACTGCTTAATACTGTACCTCCCATTTTCCATGTGGTCCACCCACCCCACGATGCTCTCTCTCTCTCTCGCACTGTCCCTCAGTGTGTACTCACAGTCAGAGTCTCTGCAGTCTGCGCCGAGTCATTGCAGCCTCCATGGCACAGCGATAAGCAGTGATGGCCATCAAACATCACTGATATGCACCGTACTGACGTCAGCATGCAGTGCATAACACTGATGTTTAATAGCTGCCGGCCTATCAGAGGCTGCTTGCAAACACGCGCGACCTTTGATAGGCCGGCGGCCATTAAACATCACTGCTATGTGCTGCATGCTGAAATCAGTGCTCGGTGCATAGCACTGATGTTTGAAGGCCCATAGGCCCGTTCAAACAATTGTGCTTACCGGTTATATCAAGCTCAGGGAGCCGTCCGAGGACCTGGAGTCCACGCTGTATAGCCAGGCCAGTCAGACCCTAGTTGTGAGGGGGGCCCGCTCTCCCCTCTGGGCCCCGATGCAGCTGCACCGCCGCTGCACTGTCTATATTTCCGCCAGTCACATATTTACTGTACAACATAAAAAACATTATTCTCTCCCCTTCCCAGTTTTGTTCTGGCGCTATTGTGGCGCCCTGGACAAGCCAGGACGTCACAGGTACTGCAACAACACACCCCACACCCCAGTTAGGCACATTAGTCACACACAAATCCTTGTTGCCTCCCTCCAGGGGCTGATGTCCACACCAGGTGGGGTGGAGCCAGGCGGTTTGCCCCACCCACTGAGGAGTTCACAGTCCTGGAGGCGGGAAAGGAGAGAGTTCAGTTAAGGAGAGTGAAAGTGAAGGAGTAAGAAAGTAGTAGTGGAGGAGCAGTCTGACCGTGTCCGGGTACATGGCCCGGGCACATACAGCAAGGTTGGCAGACGGTGGTGACTGTCTGCAGGAAGGGGCCGATCAACGCGGAACCGTAGGACCGGGGACGAGCGGTGGCCCGCCGGTACCGAACCGGGGAGCGAAGAGAAGCCAGCACCATTCGGCAGGGCCTACGGACCCCGACCAGGCTTGGAGTCGCCGTAAAACCAGTCAAATCCGTTAGCGACGGGAACCTCCGGGGGTTCCCAGCAGCAAAGACCCAATTGAAGACAACCGCTCAACCGTGAAGGGAAATACAGTCACCGCTAAAGCTACAGTTCCCAGGTCCAGAGCCTGCGGGCAAAAGGGGCTCCCTCGGCATCTATCCACGCTGGGGAGCGGGTTACCGGTGGGAAGCCATCGGGGCCGAAAACACACTACAGGTGCAGGGAAAGGCAGTCACCGCCAATCTACCGGGAGTGATCACCGCAGCCGTCTGCGGAACCCGTCCATCCAGCTGTTTGTTTTACCAGAGACTCCGTGTACGTTACTGGCTGAGTGAGTACCACAGTGCCGTCTGACACCGCGCTGCCCCCGCGACCCTGCACCTCACCAAACCCACCATCCACTATCCAGTTACCCTCACCGGGCCCCGGGACCACCCAAAACAACCCCCTACCCACCGAGGGGAGAGAAACATCTCGGCTGCTCCCTGTCATCGCTCCCGGGATCCCCGTCCAGAGCAGCGGTGGTGTCCCAACCTCACCACAAACCGTGGGTGGCGTCACCAACCTACTCCCCCAATCCCAAAAACTACCCCCTTTCACTCACGGGCGAGGAGCGCCGCTCGAGTCCCCGGATCCGGCCTACCGCTTGAGCCACCGAGAAGCGAGCAGCAGGCTGCAGCAGCGCTGGACCCGAGCGCCAGCGAGAGCGCAGCAGCGACGGCCCCCTCCCTGCCCGCGACACTATCACCCTATCGTGCACTGTGTGTCTTGTTTTTTTCTCTTTCCTAAAATGCTGATGACAACAAACTATGTAGGATATTAAAAACTGACCTTGATAGTACAATATTACAAAAAGATCTGGATAAGATGTCAGAATGGGCAGATACTTGGCAAATGAGATTTAATGTTGATAAATGTAAAGTAATGCACCTAGGACGGAGTAATCCTATAGCTGCATATACATTAAATGGAAGTAAACTCGGGACTACAGAACAGGAGAAGGACTTGGGTATTCTTATTACAAATAAGCTGAGCAGCAGTACTCCATGTCAAGCAGCAGCTGCTAAAGCAAACAAGATTTTAGGGTGTATAAAAAGAGAGATTAGATCCCGTGATCCCAACGTATTGTTACCCCTCTATAAATCACTTGTAAGGCCATATCTGGAATATGGGATCCAGTTTTGGGCTCCACATTATAAAAAAGACATTCAGAAGTTAGAGTCAGTTCAAAGGCAGCTAACTAGACTACTACAAGGAATGGAAGGCCTCCCATATGATGAGAGGTTGAAAAAGTTAGATATGTTTAGCTTAGAAAAAAGACATCTCAGAGGAGATTTCATTTATATGTATAAATACATGTGTGGTCAATATAAAGGACTGGCACAAGACTAAAGTGGGCTTTACACGCTACGAGATCGCTACAGCGACATCTCGTTGGGGTCACGGATTTTGTGACGCACATCCGACCGCTGTAGCGATGCTGTTGCTTGTGACACCTATGAGCGATTTTGCATCGTCGCAAAAACGTGCAAAATCGCTCATCGACGACATGGGAGTCCATTCTCAAATATCGTTACTGCAGCAGTAACGAAGTTGTTCCTCATTCCTGCGGCAACATACACCGCTCCGTGTGACACCGCAGGAACGAGGAACCTCTCCTTACCTGCCTCCCGGCCACAATGCGGAAGGAAGGAGGTGGGCAGGATGTTACGTCCCGCTCATCTCCGCCCCTCCGCTTCTATTGGACGGCGGTTCAGTGACGCTGCTGTGACGTCGCTGTGACGCTGAACGAACCGCCCCCTTAGAAAGAAGGCGGATCGCCGGTCACAGCGACGTCGCAGGGAAGGTAAGTAGTGTGACGGGTCCGGGCGATGTTGTGCGACACGGGCAGAGATTTGCCCGTGTCGCACAACAGATGGGGGCGGTTACGCACGATGGCGATATCGGTACCAATATTGCAGTGTGTAAAGCCGCCTTTAGGGGTACTTTGCACACTATGACATCGCAGGTGCGATGTCGGTGGGGTCATGTCAAAAGTGACGTACATCCTGCGTCGCTCTCGACATCGTAGTGTGTAAATCCTAGATGATACAATTAACGAGCGCAAAAGCGTCGTAATCGTATCATCGGTGTTCCTCGCTCCAGCGGCAGCACACATCGCTGTTTGTGAAGTCGCAGGAGTGAGGAACATCTCCTACCTGCGTCACCGCAGCTCCCGTCGGCTATTTCGGAAGGACGGAGGTGGGTGGGATGTTTACATCCCGCTCATCTCCGCCCCTCCACTGCTATTGGCCGTAGTGACGCCGCACGACCCGCCCCCTTAATAAGGAGGCAATTCGCCGGCCAGAGCGACGTCGCACGACAGGTGAGTGTATGTAAAGCAGCCGTAGCGATAATGTTCGCTTCGGCAGCAATCACAATGATATCGCAGCTGCGACGGGGGCGGGGACTATCGTGCTCGGCATCGCAGTATCAGCTTGCGATGTCGTAGTGTGCAAAGTACCCCTTATTCCTTCTAAAGATAATACTAAGGACCAGGGGGCATACACTGCGAATGGAAAAAAAGGAATTTCGGCAGATAAATAGGAAAGGGTTCTTTACAGTTAGAGCAGTCATACTGTGTAATGCCCTACCACATGAAGTAGTAATGGCAGATACTATAACGGCTTTTAAAAAAGAGCTGTATTCTTTCCTCAGTACACACAACATTGTCGGTTATAAGTGAATTAGGGACAAAATGTAGAATTGGTGGAGGAAGGTTGAACTAGATGGACCTAGGTCTTTTTTCAACCTATGTAACAAAACAAAAATTTGACTTTTTTTGTAATAGCGAAATTGAAGCTGATCCCATTTTGGGGTAGATGTGATGTTTTGATTGTGACTTTTGCAATGTTCTGGTGACAAAAAAACCTAAGTCTGGAGTTTTAATTTTTTTCTAATTACACTCTTTACCATTAGGGGTTAATTTATTTTATATTTTGATAGATCGGACTTTTACGAACGCAGCAATACAAATGTGTATTTTTTATTTTTTTATTTGTAATGGGCAAAAGGGGTTGATTTAACCCCTTAACGACTGCCAGCAGGAAAATTACAGTACGTCCAAACGATCATGGTGTAAATCCCACCCGGCTGCCGCAGGCAGCCAGGGGGGATCTGCGCACATGTCAGCTGATTTGTACAGCTGACATGTGTGTCTAGCATGCACGAGCAGATCCGCAATCTGCCCGTACCTGTTAATCCCTTAAATAGCGCTGTCAAAATGTGACAGCGCCATTATAATCATGGTTACGGTTAAAATTTACTCACCGCCCGACATAGGAAGTCATGTGACGTGATCACGTGGATCCGATGGTTGTCATGGTAGCACATAGTCATGTGATGACTCTAGTAGCTCACATGACTCACTTCCTGTTTCACCCGGCTGAGAGCTGTGGTGAGATAGGAGATGAGCATATTTGGTGTTCACAGCTATGTAGCTGTGATCAGCAGATATGGAAGAGTAAATAAAAAAAAGGTAAAAAAAAGTTTTGAAAAATTAAAAAAAAAACCAACAACTTAAAAGTTCAAATCACCCCCTTTCACCCCATTGAAAGTTAAAGGGTTAAAAAAATAAAAAATATACACACATTTGGTATTGTCCAATCTATCAAAATATAAAATCAATTAATCTGATCGGTAAATGGCGTAGTGGCGAAAAAATTCCAAATGTCAAAATTACGTTGCATCCTGTTTTTAACATGGGAGTCTATGGAGAATGGATCCTGTAATGGATTGCTATTTATCTTCCATTTGAAATGGATCCTATAAGAAAAAAAATGGATTGGTTACAAATGCTACAAAAACGGATGGCTAAATAGCAACCAATTAAAAGATCTGTTCTCCATAGACTCCAATTTAAAAAAAAACAGATCCTGGAGACATCAGTTATTTAACACCGGACAAAAAAGTTGTGTTTGTAGAACTTTTTTTCCCAATGGACTTCTGCATGATCCGTTCTAACTGATGATTACAGGACGTATGAACTCAGCTTAACCCATGGGTTTTAAACACCTGGCCCACGGACTGCATCCCACGAGCACAGATACTCCAGAGACAATTGTGGCCTGGTCCATAGGGCTGCTGACATCAGTGCTTCTTTTCTGTTGGATGTGCATCCTTGGATACACATTCAATTGAAATATATCGCAGTATAATAACTGTCTCTCTGCACTGCAATACCAGGCACGGTCCATTCAAAAGCTGGCAGTTGACATCAGCGTGCCCGTCGCTGGCAGAGTATGTGTCGTGGGCAGGGGCGCAGCCAGTGGGGAGTGGGGAGCTACTCGAGATGCTCGGATCCGGGATCGTGGCTGTGGCTTAAGTGGCAGCCGGATCCGGGACTCTGCTCGGGCCCGCTGATCTCTGCTGGGGGGGCGCTGATCTCTGCCCGGGCCCTCTGATCTCTGCTGGGGAGGTCGCTGATCTATGCCTGGGGCCCCTGATCTCTGCTGGGGGGGGGACGCTGATCTCTGCCCGTGGCTGCCCGCCGACCCCAGCCCCTGTCTGGCTTCAGCTAGATCAGGGGTGGGGAACCTCCACCCCTTGGTCTCCTGCCTCCCACTGCTGTGAGCCTCCTGCCTCCCTCTGCTGTGAGCCTCCTGCCTCCCACTGCTGTGAGCCTCCTGCCTCCCTCTGCTGTGAGCCTCCTGCCTCCCTCTGCTGTGAGCCTCCTGCCTCCCTCTGCTGTGAGCCTCCTGCCTCCCTCTGCTGTGAGCCTTCTGCCTCCTTCTGCTGTGAGCCTCCAGTCTCCCTTTGCGGTGAGCCTCATGCTTCCCTTTGTTGTGAGCCTCCTGCCTCCCTCTGCTGTGAGCCTTCTGCCTCCCTCTGCTGTGAGCCTCCTGCCTCCCTCTGCTGTGAGCCTCCTGCCTCCCTTTGCTGTGAGCCTCCTGCCTCCCTTTGCTGTGAGCCTCCTGCCTCTCTGCTATGAGCCTCCTGCCTCCCTTCTGTGAGCCTCCTGCCTCTCTGCTGTGAGCCTCCTGCCTCCCTTCTGTGAGCCTCCTGTCTCCCTTCTGTGAGCCTCCTGCCTCTCTGCTGTGAGCCTCCTGCCTCTCTGCTGTGAGCCTCCTGCCTCCCTTCTGCGAGCCTCCTGCCTCTCTGCTGTGAGCCTCCTGCCTCCCTTCTGTGAGCCTCCTGCCTCTCTGCTGTGAGCCTTCTGCCTCTCTGCTGTGAGCCTCCTGCCTTTCTACTGTGAGCTTCCTTCCGCTCTGCTGTGAGCCTCCTGCCTCTCTACTGTGAGCTTCCTTCCTCTCTGTTGTGAGCCTCCTGCCTCTCTGCTGTGAGCCTCCAGCCTCGCAGTGCTGTGTGCCTCCCTCCAGTGCTGTCTGTGCTCCTTCAGTCCTGTTCATGTCCTCCAGTCCTGTTTGTGCCTAGTGTTGTCCGTGCCACCGCCAGTGCTGTCTGTGCCTAGCAGTACTGTCCAAGCCCCAGCCCCTCCTGTGATGTATATATATACTCCCAGTCCCTCCTGCTGTGATGTGTGTACTGTATATGTCCCCAGCCTCTCCTGTGATATATACATATGCGCTCAGCTCCTGTGATGTGTGTGCCTTGAGCGTCTCCTACCTGATGTATATGATTTACCAATCAGTTGACTGCGCTCCAGACCAAGACAAACTTGGAAAAGCAGTTGTGAGAAGCCACATGATCAATATCACTGAACACCACAGCCGGACCAAAGAGAAGCAGGTCCAGCCACCACAGTAAGGGTTCATTAATCAATTAAGCAATATATATTAGGGTAATTTTCAAGCTGATAATTTTTTGAGGCCCCCGAAGGGTGGTAAAAATTTCCAAATGGCTCCCGGCAGAAAAAAGGTTCCCCACCCCTGGTCTAGATGCACGGGAGGGTGCTGAAATGCATCATGGCTCACTGTTTAGAGAAGACGCCGTGCAACGTGGGAGCCGGGGAGGGTGAGCAAAATGTTTTTTTTTTTTGTGCAGCAGACAAATATGCCAGGAGGCCCCCAGGATGGGACATAAATACTGGGAGGAGGACATATTCACCAGGAAGAGTCAGAAACCAGGCTGGAAACATATATACCCACATGTGCCCAGGAGGGGGATAAATAATAATAATTGGAATATATACACACACACACACACACACACACACCAGGAGGCCCCCAGGATGTGACATCTATACCAGGAGCAAGACATATACACCATGAGTGGCCTGGGAAGGGGTCATATATACCAGAAGGACATATATGTGCGTATATATATATATATATATATATATATATATATATATTACATGTTTTTCCAAAAGTGGCAGTGAGACTGTAGGAGGTTTGATGGGTGGGGGCGGAGCTGGGGTAGAGCCTGGGCGGAGTCCCAAGGGGTCCTGAAAGTTTTGCCAGTGTGGGACCCTGAAATTCCTAGTGGTGGCCCTGGGTAGACGTAGATGAGGTAGTCGTCTCCCACCCCAAGTTACATGAAGATGACGGTCCTGGTTGAGTGTGTGTCAACTTCAGGGTACTATTGGAGTATTGCGCTCTTGCAGGCCGCATGGCTTAGACTGGCCAGGACCAAATTTTGCATGACTAAGTGAGGGAGACTACCATTTCTTTAAAAACAATATTTTACTGAATAGCCACTTGACAACAACTATGTACAGTGGAGGCGTAGCTAGGGGTTCAGCACAGGGGCTGGGGGGCCAAAAAAATCTGAGTGGGCCCTAACAACTATCCCTGATTACAACCACGATGATGCAGCCCATTTGTGGGTACAGAGGAACCTGAGTAGATGACTGCGATGTTACTGAAAATAAATCTCTACACAAAAGGCCAACACTGATTTTATAATTTAGAAAAACATTTAAAGAGTTGCAATGTATCCATAAATAATGCCTGCTATATTGATGTTCTGTATGGGATCCCTTTTTTCTACACAGGCTTAGAGCTCGCTTACATTAGAGTTTATACCGGACAAGTGAGAAATGAGAAAATCTTGCATTGCACTTGACCCAATGTGAGTCAATATTCCAGGTCTGATCTGTGAGTTTTTCCTCAGCTCTAAACAGAATGAAAAAATAATGGCAGCATACAATAGAGCCAGAGCCGAGTGTCATCAGCATATTGCATCCCGTGCTGTTGCTATTGGTATACACTTATCTGACCCTGGCCTTAAGGCCCCGTTACACTCAACAACGTATCTAACGATATATCGCTGGGGTCACGGATCCCGTGACGCACATCCGGCATCGTTAGCGACGTCGTTACGTTTGACACCAACGAGCGGCCGTTAACCATGGAAAATACTCACCAAATCGTCCATCGTTGAAACGTCGTTCACTTTCAAAAAATCATTGATTGTTGAGGACGCAGGTTGTTTGTCGTTCCCGAGGCAGCACATATCACTATGTGTGACACCTCGGGAACGACGAACTACAGCTTACCTGCGGCTGCCGGCAATGATGAAGGAAGGAGGTGGGCGGGATGTTACGGCCGCTCATCTCCGCCCCTCCGCTTCTATTGGGCTGCCGCTTAGTGACACTGCACGAACAGCCCCCTTAGAAAGGAGGCGGTTCGCCGGCCACAACGACGTCGTTAGGCAGGTAAGTCCTTGTGACGGCTCCAAACGACATTGTGCGCCACGGGCAGCGATTTGCCTGTGACGCACAAATGACGGGGGCAGGTACGCTCGCTAGCGATATCGCTGCATGTAAAGCCCCCTTTAGACTTGAATAGGTGAGTCTGACCTGACATACAGAAGAAACAAGTGCATGCTGGGATTTTTCTCACACAGATAAAAAAAAAATATAGAAATTGCTGATCTGCAGGACCCTACTGAATAACATTGCTCCGTGTGCTGTCAGTGTGATGTCTGGTTTTTCACAGACAGCACTCAGGCCGAAAATACACTGGTGTGAACCTGGCCTAATGAAGGACTCATTCACACGTCTGAATTTCACAAATAACAGTCCATGTTTCATCAGTTTGGTCAGTGTCAATTTTTGCTATCAGTTTCAGCAGTGTTTTCTTGGCTGAAAAAAAAATGGAAGGAGGTTTCTCCAGCTTCTACTATCACTTTTTTAAAAACGGGCAGCAGACAGATGGCAGCTAAGTGCTGTTCAATTTCTTCACGGATTCATAGACCTTATTTATTACATTATTTGGGTCAAAATCTCACAAGCCTCTGATTTTGTGTGAGCCATTAAGGGGTACTTTACACGTTGTGACATCGCTAGCATCGGTTAGCGATGCCGAGCGCGATAGTACCCGCCCCCATCGCACATGCGATATGTGGTGATTGCTGCCGTAGCGAACATTATTGCTACGGCAGCGTCACAGCACATACCTGCTCGGCGACGTCGCTGTGAGTGCCGAACTATCCCTCCTTCAAGGAAGAGGTGCGTTCGGTGTCACAGCGACGTCACTGCGACGTCACTAATCGACCAGCCAATAGAAGCGGAGGGGTGGAGATGAGTGAGACATAACATCCCGCCCACCTTCTCCCTTCCGCATTGCCGTCGGGACGCAGGTAAGGAGATGTTTGTCGCTCCTGCGGGTTTACACGCAGCGATGTGTGCTGCCGCAGGAACGACAAACAACATCGTACCTGCGGTCGACCCGACATTATGAAAATGAACGACGCTACACAGATCACCGAATTTTGACGCTTTTGCGATCGTTTACACGTTGCGATGTCGCTACCAAAGCCGGATGTGCGTCACTAACGACGTGACCCCAACGATATTTTGGAAGTGATGTCGCAACGTATAAAGCCCCCCCTAAGTCTTCAAAATTACTCGGACCTGTGAGCAGCCCCATAGACCCTCATAGGTACGGGCCCAACTGTGATCAGCCCCATAGACTCTCATAGGTACAAGTTCTATCTGTGAAAAACACGGATAGAACTCAGATGAGAAAAATTGACATCAGAATGAGGCCTCAGAGAGACAGCAGTAAGCATAAGAGTCAGGTCTGCACAGTGAGGATCTGTGTAACGTTAATGCTGTCCCCAATTATTGATCTGCACACTCAGCAGACATCCTGCTATAGTGCCCCTAGTGCCCCATACAGACCACCATCAACATGATGAGGTCTAATAACTCACGAATAAATCCGTGAGGCTAAAATTACATGTGAGGTACAGACTGGGAAACAACTGATGAGTCTGGCAGTGATTGTTTCACTGATCACGAGGACAGTGCAGCAGCCACTCAGTGAACTCAGCAGCTCTGAGCGGAGCGGTCAGTCAACACTGGCAGAGCTCACTGATTGGCTGCTGCACTGTCATCGTGACATAAGCGAAACGATCAATACAAGACACCAGCTGCAGAGACTGGCCAGTAGACCCAGGGATGGGGAGGACAGCATGGTTTGTATTTTCTTTTTTGCTCTGCACAGGGAGGAGGTTTCTAACGCAGATATGAAATAAGGAACAAGACAGGCGTTCTCCAGTCCTCACATGAAGCAATCACCTCCCCAGAGAAGAGCTGTCCCGAGTCTCCTGCCCTCCCCTCTCCTCCCAAGAGAAGTGCTGTCCTGAGTCTCCTGCCCTCCCCCTCAACTCACCAGAAGCACAGCCTGCAGTGTGTGTGTGTGTGTGTGTGTGTGTGTGTGTGTGTGTGTGTGTGTGTGTGTGTGTGTGTGTGTGTGTACGCGCGCGCAGAGCTGCCATCCTCACACTCTTCTGTTTGGCAGCAGCACATGTCACTGATCCGCAGATGCTGAATGGAGGCACAGAGCGTCCTCCTCAGCGCTGCCATTCTCCTTTAAGATTTCTGTGTGAGAGAAATCTGCATTTTGATTGGATGAGCCTCCCACAGCTGCCCCCTGCTAACTGCTGTTTCACCAATCAGCGCTTTGCTTTCATTTTCTCCTGCAACCTGATCTCTGTGCCCTCACAACACCCCGCCCCCTTCAGCAAATGCCGGATTTACTAACTACTTTTCCCTGCTCTACCGCAGCTACAGGTGGGCCCCTCTGAGTGCGGGGCCCGGGGAAACCGCCCCCTCTGCCCCCCTGGTAGCTACGCTACTGATATACAGTAAATAGTGGCACATAACTACTTTTCGTACATTCCCTCTTCCACACAGAGCATTTCTATGCACAGCCTGTTTGCTTCCCCATCTTCACTAAGGGTATGTGCACACGTTGCTTTTTTTTCCGCGTGGAAAAAAACGCACCCTCTGGCAGAGGGGAGAATAGTAAACAATGCTTTTTGAGAAACAACGCATCGAAAACGCATGCGTTTTTCATGCGTTTTTCATGCGTTTTTTTAGGTGCGTTTTTTAAGACTTGGATACCTATACGTCAGAAAACCCCCACAAGTGACCCCATTTTGGAATCTGCACCCCTCAAGGATTTTATTCAGGAGTATATTAATCATTTTGAATCCACAGCTACTTCCCCCAAAATGTAGCTGTAGCAACAATATTCTCACTGTTGGGCTATGTGGCCATGATCCAGCGACACGGCGTCTAGTACCCAGTGTCAGCCTTCCTGCAGAGATGTGAGTGTTTCCCACGGGAGAACGCAGCTGCCCATGCCCACGATTTGGGTTCAGGCTGCTGTGGAGCTCTATGCTACCTGCAGAGAACACTCATCTACGCAGCATAAATTGACATGCTGAGGCTCGGGAAGCTGCGCCACCGGTCGGTTTATGCTGCGGAGAAAAGAAGCACAGTGGGCATGAGATTTCTAAAAATCCTTCCACTGTGCTTCTACTGCACAACGCAGCGTCATGGACGCAGGGAAAACAATCTGCGCCCAAAACGTTGCAAACCCCGATTGTGGGCATCCAGCCTAAAAAGCGTCAATGGAGGTCAAATATATATACAACGTCCCACCCCCCTGCATATTCTAAGCTGGCACCTTTAGTACCTTTCATGTGGCACTAAAGGGTGCCTAGCCTAGTTTTTATCACAAAAACAAAAAAAAAAATGGCGTGGGGTCCCCCCTATTTTTGATAGCCAATCAGGGTAAAGCAGACAGCTGTAGCCTGCAAACCACAGCTGGCAGCTTCATCTTGTCTGGTGATCAATTTGGAGGGCTCCCCAGGTTTTTTTTTTTTATTTATAAATAAAAATAATAAAAAAAAAATAACATGGGGTCCCCCCAAATTAGATCACCAGCCAAGGTGAAGCTGACAGCTGAGGTCTGGTATTCTCAGGGTGGGAAGAGCCATGGTTATTGGACTCTTCCCAGCCTAAAAATAGCAGGCCACAGCCGCCCCAGAAGTGGCGCATCCATTAGATGCGCCAATCCTGGCGCTTCGCCCGAAGTCATCCCGCGCCCTGGTGCTTTGGCTAACGGGGTAATAAATGGGGTTGATACCAGATGTGTAATGTCACCTGGCATCAAGCCCAGCAATTAGTGATGTCACGGTGTCTATCAGACACCCGACATAACTAATTGACAGTAAACAAAAGCAAAAAAAGACAACAAAAAATTTTTTATTAGAAAAAACACTCCCCAAATCATTCCCTTGTTCTCCAATTTAATAAAAAAAATGGGTCCGCAGAAATCCATTTGGATGTCCCACGTCGGCTCTGGAGCTTCTAGAATATGGGGGCACGTTCAGGGAACGTATCCCCCATTTTCTAGGAGGGCAGACCCTTCATTTGAGGAGAGTGGGTGCAAAAATCTGCACCCACTCTCCCCGGGTCACAGCTGCAGAGTGCCGAGCAGCCAGCACAGCTCACACTGAACACAGTGCTGGCTGTCAGCTGCTCGGCACATGTGACCGGCCGGCGTCTGCTGTGAAGGAGGAGGGAGCCGCGGGGGATCAGCGCTGCGACCGGACAGGTATGTATGACACCGGGGGGAATTGGGGTGAACGGGCAGGGCCTGGGTTCATTTTTCTGTCGCATGTTTCAAGGCACATGCGACAGATAACATAGGAGCAGGGCGGCCGGTGCGCGCGGCCATGTTGGATTTTCGGGAGGGGGGTCGGGGGTCGGGGCGGGCACTTTGGCGACGCCGGGGGCTTTGCCAGGAAGTGAGGTCAACAGGAAACCTCTTGACCTCACTTCCAGGTAAATGCCTGCGTTCTGGCGTGCCGACAAAGCCCGCGGACCGCAACAAAAAAGCAGGTCCATGCGGTGTAGCTGCGTTCTGACCCACATCATTGATTTCAATGGGGGAGAGAACGCAGCCACAACGCACAAAAGAAGTGACATGCTGCTTTTCTTTCCGCACCGATTTTTGGCATCCAAAACGCTGCGGAAAGAAACGCAGCGTGTGCACTGATTTTTCAGCTTTCCCATACACTTTGCTGGGAAAGCTGAACGCATGCAATTTGCCACTGAAACGCTGCGGTTCAAAACGCAGTGTTTCCGCGGTAAAAAACGCAACGTGTGCACACAGCCTTAGTCCTGCTTCCACCAGTATTGATTCCTTCATTACAACCCAGCTTAGCATAACTGTTTAGTTAGTGAAAGTCTTATCTTCAACTTGTGTGGTTCCATGTCTTCTCCCTCTTAAAGAGATTACTTTGTCTATATGACCAGTCCAAAGCTTAGCAGCTTATGACACTTTAGGAAATGCCACCAGGGGTATGTTCTTTCTCTCATGTTTCTGTACCATCCTGGACTGTTATCTTTAAGGCTATGTGCGCACGTTGCGTAAATACATGCAGTTACGCTGCGCTTTGTAGCGCAGCGTAACTGCATGTGTCCTGCGTCCCCTGCACAGTCTATGGAGATTGTGCAGGGACCGTGCGCACGTGGCGTTTTAGAGCGCAGCGCTTCGGCTACTGCCGAAGCGCTGCGTTCTAAGAAGTGACATGTCACTTCTTTCCTGCGCTTTGCCGGCAGCTCCTGCTCTGTCTATGGCAGAAGCTGCAGGCAGAGCGCATGGAATCGGCTTTTTTTTCTTTTCACTACGGACATTTCTGCAGCGATTTAAACCGCACATGTGCTCTTCAGATCGCTGCAGAAATTTCTGCAGTGACTGTACGCAACGTGCGCACATAGCCTAAGAGTTATAAACTCAGAGCCACGCTACCAGGTTTCCTATCCTGGGACCCATCTCCAGATGTTCACTTTGTATTTTGGTCAACTCTCTTCAGTCATACACTCTGTATATCGGTCAACTCTCTCTTGCCCTCTACTAAGGTTCTCACTATCCTGTCTCAGTCTCCGCTCCCTCTAGGGACACCCATGTAATGCAGCTCTGCTCACTAGTCACACCTTAGGTTCGTCACTACTGCACACTGGGCATATCTGCCCTCCTGGCAGGAAATCATCACTGTTCCCTTTTGGGCTAGTTCCAAAAGTTAACTCTGTCTTTCCCTCTAGTCAGGCAAAATACACTCTATTACAAATAATGCATGTCACAATTACACATCTTAACAATACTGGTGTCTTCAAGGAGGAAACGTGGCAGCATGTCTGTTATAATTGAGCTCTATCACTTACACAGAAATGGACATACCAGGAGATGTGTGAACCCAGCAATCCACAGATCTCTACTCAGAATAGAAGTAGGCCTAAATTTTACACTATAGAGGAATCAGCTCTATTCTCATTTGCACAAGGAAAGACTAGAAACAATGGGATGAAACTAATTAAGAGGAGACACAGATTAGATATTAGAAAAAACTTGTTGACAGTGAGGATGATCAACGAGTAGAACAGGCTCTCACAAGAGGTAGTGATTTGCCCTTCAATGGAAGTCTTCAAAAAGAGACAGAACAGACATCTTTGTGGGATGATATAGTGAATCCTGCTGTGAGCAGGGAGTTGGACCAGATAACCTTGAAGGTCCCTGCCAACGCTAACATTTTATGAATCTATAATTCTATGACCCTGATTTCTCCCTGCCTGACCACAGACGTTGGCACCCTAAGATTACGCAATGTCACCACCACTCAATGTTGACTAACCTTGAGTGTCCAGAATTAAGGGGGCTTTACACTCTACGATATCGTTAATGAATTATCGTCAGGGTCACGTTGTTTGTGACACACATCCGGCGTCATTAACGATATCGTAACGTGTAACAGTTATGTGCGACCTAAAACGATTGCAAAAGCGGCAAAAATCGTTTGCCGTGGAGAGGTCATCCTAAAGCAAAAAATCGTTTACATTTCATTAGCAATGTTGTTTCTCGTTCCTGCAGCAGCACACATCGCTATGTGTGACACCGCAGGAGCGACGAACATCTCCTTACCTGCCTCCACCGGCAATGCGGAATGAAGAAGGTGGGCGAGATGTTACGTCCCGCTCATCTCCGACCCTCCGCTTCTATTGGACGACTGCCATGTGACGTCGCTGTGATGCCGCACGACCCGCCCCCTTAGAAAGGAGGCGGATCGCCGGCCAGAGCGACGTCACCGGACAGGTAAGTCCGTGTGACGGGGGTAAGCGAGGTAGTGCGCCACGGGCAGCGATTTGCCCATTTCGCACAACCGACAGGGGCAGGTACAATCGCTTGCGATCTCGCTAGCGAGATCGCAGCATGTAAAGCAAGCTTTAGTGATGGGCAATCCCGATTTGTAAAGATCGGGGTTTGTACCGATCACGAGCTTTCCTGGGAAGCTCGTGATACAGATTGCGTCCAAATCGGGTCCTGGGGCTGTAAAAAAAAACATTATTAAAAAACATTATGATCATACTTACAGGTCCCTTGACGCGTCCTGCAGACTGTGTCTCCTGGCACTTCTGCTTCAGCGTCTGTCCAATCATGGCTTTGCCCCCCGGTAATCACCTCTGACTAAAAGAACCTTCCGTGATGTCATAGCCATGTGACCAGTCAAGTGTGAATGTTGTATTACCTCATGGGCTAAAGACTGGTCACATGACTATGACGTCATCAAAGATCCTGGTAACTGAACTTTCATTGTCACTGTGCAAGTGTTGCATCGCATCACGGTGCATAATCTCCCAACAGGAGCTGTTTAAGGCCAGGGCCACATGGGGATCTACTGTGATCCTCTCATGACACTCGGCTCATGCTGGCAGCACAGCAGGAGCCGAGTGTCATGTGAGTGTCACTGCGACTGAGGTCCAATCATGCGATCGGACCTCAGCTGTGGGGGGCGGGCCGGCTCTGAAGAGGAGTGGGCCGGCTCTGAAGAAGGGCGGGCTGGTGCTGCGGAGGGGAGGGAGGGATTTATCTCCCTCTCTCCTCTGTTGCCGGCTATTGCTATTTTCGCCCTGCACTTGCGGTACACCGGTGTACTGCGAGTGCAGTGTGATTGTTCTCTCGCCCCATGGACTTGAATGGGTGGGAGAGAAATAAGACTTGCATTACAATTGCAGCATGCTGCGATTGTTTTCTCGGTCCGATTAGGGCGCTGGGACATAGGCTAATATTGGACAGAGTGGAATGTGATAAAACATCGCATTCCACTCACTCCGATTTTCATGCCGTGTGGCTTAGTCCTTACTGCATGTATTTCCATGCAGCTGAGGCGCTCCTGTCCTGAGATCGTCAGGTGTGGGGTGATGCAATGCGAGACTGCACGAGTCATACCCTCACTGTCCGCCTGCTTCTTGTTCTGTACAGAGCGATGTAGCAGAGCTGAGAATGCTCTTCTCTGTTTCTCACTTTGCATAGACTGTGTCTGTACAGAGTGATTAAGAAGAGTTGACATTGCTTTCCCTGTGGATTACGTCGGACTAAGAATTGTTTTTATAATAAAGATGGAGTCTCTAAATGTTTTTTTTGTTTTATTTCTAATAAAAAAATGTTTCCTCTGTGCTGTTTTTTTTACTGTTTACTAAAAATTCATGGTGGCCATGTCTAATTTGGCGTGACACCATGAATTTTGGGCTTAGTGCCATCTGAAAATACTGGTATTAACCCCTTCATTACCTCACGTGCCACCCGGCACCAGGGCCACTGGGAGCCGGGTAACATGCCTGGAAATGGCGCTAAGAAACAATGAGCCATTTCCAGGGGCGGCTTTACCTGACTGCCAATCAAAAAACGACAGGAGCCCACGTATTTTTTTTTTTAATTATTTTTTTAAATAATAAAAAAAAAATAATGGACTTCCCTATATTTCAATCACCAGTCAGGTAAAGCCAGGCACCTGGGGGTGGCAGCCCGTAGCTGTCCGCTTTATCTGCTCTGAGAATCAAAAGTACCGTGGAGCGCATTTTTTTTAAATTATTTATTTATATAATGTGTACATTATAATATATATATATATATATATATATATATATATATATATATATATATATAAAAATATATATATATATATATATATATATATATACATATACACAGCTTGGCAAAAGTTAAGAGTCCACTGCAAAATTTTCAGTTTTTCTGCTTTTTGTCTTTTTAGGTATATTTTTGAGTACCATGCAAATTGCTCTTTAATTCTATAAACTAGTATTTTCAGAAAAAAATGTATTTGCCAAAAAACTAAAAAAAAACTAAAAAAATTACATGGGCTTTTCCATATTTTGTATGCTAGCCAGGTATAGCAGGCTGCTCCCAATCCCCAGCTGCCTATTTGTACCCGGCTGGGAACCAAAAATATAGGGAAGCCCTTTTTTAAATTATTTCATGAATTTCATGAAATATTTAAAAAAAAAAACAAACAAACCCACGTGGGCTTTGCCAAATTTTTGTGTCCAGCCAGGTATAACTAGGCAGCTGGGAATTAGAATCTGCAGCGCAGGATGGCCCAAACTTTCAGGGCCCCCCGGCTGCAAATTGCAGTCCGCAGCCGCCCCAGAAAATGGCGCTTTCATCTTCTGGCGCTGTCTCCAACTCTTCCAGCGGCCCTGGTGCCGGGTGGCATGCTAGGTTATAAGGGGTTAATACCAGCTTTGTTTTACCTGGCCATTAAGAATCTCGAATAAAAGGTTAAAGAAAAGAAAGACACCACACAGAGAAAAAATACTTTATTAGAAATAAATACACAGACACACTTAGGGACGCCATCTTTATTATTCCCTCTCACCCCTCCACGATTCTGGTCTGCTAAATCAGAAAGACGTGGGACGAAGAACGCTTCTGCTCCCTGTGCTGTCTAATCACTCAATAAGTGAGCCAAGACTGCAAGTTGGTAAGTGGTGACATCACGGCTGCCACCGTTGCCATAGTAACCTAATGAGTGGTTTACTATAGCAACGGTGATCTCCAATCACCTGATTCCCGGCGCCGCTATTCACCGGCTGTGGCATTACAGTGTGTGGCAGCTAATCCCTGCATGTGGGCTGACTCTGGAAAGAGCGCCAACATGCAGGGAGGAGGAGCTGAGCATGTGTTCCAGCATCTCGCCGATACTCGGCATTCGCCGAGTATCTCGAGCACTGAGTAACGGCGAGCATGCTTGCTCATCCCTATACACTGACACTACAGGACCTTGCATGACATCATAGCCATGTGACCAGTCCGTAACCATCGAGGTAATACAAAATTCACACCTGACTGGTCACATGGTTATGATGTCACAGAAGGTCTTGTAGTCAGCGGTGCTTACCGGGAGGGCACAGCGATGATCGGACTCTGAAGCAGAAGCGGCGGGCGACAGAGTCTGCAGGACGCATCGTGGGACCTGAAAGTATAATGACAATGATTATTATTACCTATATTGTTTATTTTACAGCCACCTCCCGCCCCATCCCATAACTGTAAAGTCGGAGATCAGTGATCGGACGCAAGATGATGTTATCTCGATCCCGGTTCCAATCTTTACAAAACGATCTGGTGAGTCTCCCCGATCCCGACCAGCGGGGGGATCGCCCATCTCTATCTATAATTGCACACTCAACTATAAACAAAATGTAACACAAAACAACAATAATCATCAATTAATTGCACACAAGGAGAGGGTTAAGAATGTGTTCACACAGTCTAATAGGGAAGATGGAGGAAAACGGAAGAAAATCAAAGACTATGGAATATGTGGAAGTCCTCCAAATCCAAATATAGCAGAATAGGAAGAATGCTGGGAAAGGTAACTCACAAACAAACCACAGTGAAAAGCAATAAAGATAATTCAGGAAGAATATCCTTAACTGAAGAGCTGGGACTCCACACATTCATCCATCTAGGAATATAGCCAAGAAAGAAGGCTAGTGAAAGGAGAGTATAAATAGCCCCACCCGGGATGTGATAGGAAAGAGACAAAAAAAGTAAGTGAGAATACCTGACACCTGCAATCCAAAGGAAGAAAAGCAAAGGTAAAAGAACCATCAGAATTTATCAGATACTGATCAGGCTATGGCTCAAGGGGGAAGGAAACTGACCACACAGCAAGATCGATTAACGAAATTGACAATGTACATCTTCCTACAACTACAACATGGAGTGAAGTATATTCCGTGCACCACTCCTACTGTTTGTGCTTGCTTGGTGCAACCCTCCATCTAGTTGTAAAGTTGCAATAGATTCAAGGAAATACAAGGCACCGAAGATTCTCTTCCACGAGAAACGTTATTGATCTCAACATACGCATCAGATAAATTTTAAATTATGCAATATTTCATCCAATGCAAGGTCTTTAACAAGCCATGTACACCCTTTAAATGCCTTGACAAAGGCCCTGCATTGGCCAAAATATTGAGCATTTTTAATTCATCTGATGTGTATGTTAGGATCAATAGTTCTGCTGTGCCTTGGATTTCCTTGAATCTATAATAACTGCAAGAAGGGGATCAGAATGGGGGACATTACTACAAAATGGGAACATTATTGCATTAAAGGGATCAGGATGGGTGACTTTGCTACAAGATGGGGACCATGATTGGGATATTACTACAAGATGGCGACCATGACTAGGACAATTATTACAAGATAGGGACCAGTATGGTATACATTATTAGTAGATAGGGAGCATTATTACAAGATGGAGGACAGAATTACTATATATGGCCAATTGGGTGGACAAAAAAAGAAATTGTAATTTTTTTTAAAATATAAAAAATACTGTTTATGCACAAACTAAAATACACATAAAAAGTACACATTTGCAATGGCAACATCTAAAGTGACCATAGCTATAACATGTTACTATAACCCCAACATTGAATTAAAAAATAAACATGCCAACAATGTTAAAAAAATAATCAAAAAGTCAAGTAGAAATGGTATTACTGAAAACGTCATATTATCCAGCAAAGAATGCGACCCGTCAAATTCAGTTTTTTTCTATGTGCAGCCCATAAACCCAGCGAAGTTTGAGATCTCTGATCTAACCCATTACTAATTTTTAATCCATCTTTGCCATCATCCTGGGTTACAAAAATATCAGTTACTCCATATTGAATTTTTCCAGTCCTGGTGTCTGTCAACTGCAATATATATATTACCACACAGCATGCTAATATTAGTATTAATTGAACACAGTACTGACTGTTTAATGTATGGAAATGACAAATTAAATCCAGTAATGTGATATTGTTAAGAATAATTAGTAATTAGCATTTCCATTTCTTTTCTAATACGCGATAGTGTATTTTAAATGAATAATGATATAACATTAAAGTAATAATTATTATTTCCATTTCTCTTAATAGGTGGCACATTGTATGATAATTGTACAGATAATAATTGTAAACATTTGTGTATGTAAGCTCTACTATGGAAAATGAACGAACTGTACCTGTCAGAGTCACTAAAACGTTGAAACCTGAAATAGCTCAGATATCATTACCTTAAAGGTTTATAGGTTAACATGCTATTCTTGGTAAACTCATCTTCCATTATAAACATTGCAATTAATAATTACTAAAAGTTCTTACTTTATGATAAAGACTGACTTGTGTGCACCCAGGTTTTCAAGAATGTAGAAAAAAAATTCCCTTTATTTTGCAGAATATGTGAAGCTCTTGCTGTCTTTATGCAAACTAGACTAGATTCACATTGTCTCATACGTAAAAACAAGTGACCAATTTTCATCAGTATTCCCGGTCTGATTTTTAGCCGTTTTTTTTGGGCTATGTGGCTGATTCCACCATCAGAGAAGAATTGACTGATATTTCCAAAGCTTCTCCTAGCATTAGGCCTCATTCAGATCTCTGTGATTTTTTTTGTGACATGAGTAAAAACATGGATCGTTTTCATCAATGTTTTGGATCAGATTTTCATTAGTGTTTGGTCAATGGCTCAGTTTTCACAAAACACAGCCAGCACACAAATTGCACATGTGGCGCCCCTGACCCGGTCAGGCACTACAGAGTCCTGCACCCATGCTGGGACAGTACTTCCAGGTAATCCTAAGGGCCAGAACGAGGTGTGTACGCACAGACACATAGCAACCAGTTCTCCCACACCAGTAGAGGGGACCCTTGGGTAGTCTCCAGAGGGGGCTAGCTTTCAAATCTTTTCAAGAGGTGGAGCGGAGGGTCTGGGAGCTAGCGTGCAGAGGTTGTCAGGAAGAGAGGAGAGCCAGTCTGGTAGTGGAGCGCGGCGGTCGTGAGGTGATACGTGCACGGCTACTAGTCAGACCCTGCACGGGATAGTAACGGTTAGCGGGAGAGAACGGTCACATTGTAGTCAGAGAAAGAGGTGTTCCTGGTGACTAGGCACGTACGGGGTACAGGTCCCTAGAGCAGACTCCAGTTTAACTATCTGCTAAACCTGCCAGTGAGGGGAACTACAAGTACCTCACCAACCTGACAGAGTCCGAGCCTCAGCAGCAACGCAGGGACCCATAAGGAGACAGAGCCTGAAGCCATCTTACTTGGTCTACGCTGCCGGCAAACGGGCCGAACACAGGGGAGAAAAGGCAGTAGCGACTCCCTGGATAGACCCCCATGGTACTCCAGGTCAGGGGGTTATCCGAACACAGAGTGCTAGGAAGGCGAGCTAACAGGTTACCCTCAGACTGGCCTGAAGGAGCCCCGGGTCCTACCTGGTTCATCACAGCAAAACCCGGGTCAGCTCACAGCAACATCAGAAATGAGTAAAAACCAGTTAAAAGACTTTTGGACTCAGCCTGTGTTATTCCGGGACCCACTACTCTGCTCACCCGAGCCCCTGGGGCCTGCCTCACTGACAGGAGGCTACATCATCCGACTGCAGACCCCATCAGCCTCAGACGCTCGTAAAATCTGCAGTGGCGGTTATTCACATCCCTGATCGCAAGCCGTGAGTGGCGTCACGATATATATACAAAACTGACATACCTGTTTGCCATATTGAAGAAGCCTCTGTGGCGTCCCTGAAGAGGATCGGCGTCCCTGGGGTGAAACATCTTCATTTTTGGCGCCACGAACAGGATCCAGGACTAGACCTGTTCAGATGGGTGACATAGTGCCTCGGCGGGCCAATCGGAAAATTTAAACCGCTGCCATTTTCTTTACCACCGTTGAAAGTGCATCATCAAAAGGCTGCAGCCCGCGCAGAAGAAGTAACCGCCCACGGAGAGGAGTGACCGTCCCATAATCCCTAGAGTGCTCTGACCATGCGAGAGGAGGAGATGAAGGGGCTGATCTGTCCCCGGATTGATGCGACGTCCTTAGCCCTGTGGGAGGAGAAACGGTACTAGGGCCAAAACCTGAGAGGAAGCTGATGAGCGAGGGAATGAGCAAGATGGCGTCAGCAGAGTATGATCAGAGAGAGAAGGGTTGGTCAAGGCCCATGACGGCGAAGGAGCTGCAAGCGGAGGTTGAGAGAATTGCTGACCGCATGGAGGAGCAGCGGAAACGGGAAGTAGTCACCTGGAGAAACAGAATGTTGGTGGAGATCCGAAGCCTGTGGTTGTCCATGCAGCGGGGCCCACCTGGAGGCGCCGCCCATACTCAGCCTAAACCACCGCCAGCAACAGAGACCCCGACACTGGATGTCTCCAGCCCGACTCCGGGTCAGTCCGATGCTACCCCTTCCTTACCTGGTGTGCTGATCCCGCCGGTGCTACCATCAGAAGCCGGTGCGATGCCCTTGTCGTCCCAACCTGAAGTGGTCGCAGCACCCTCTCCGCTGAAGAGGGGTCCAGGTGCCCTGTCCTCAGCTTACTTGGTTGCTAAAGACCCGGTCATCGAGCTGCCGCCTACCAGACCTGAAGTGGTCACACCGCCCTCTCCGCTGGAGAGGGATCCTGATGTCCCGCCACCATCCTGCCCGGCTGCCGAAGGCTCGACCCCAGAGCTGCCACGTACCCGACCGGAGGAGGTCGCAGCACCCTCTGTAAAATAGGGAGACCATGTTGGTTTACCTAAAGCCAAGGCCGCACTGCTGTCCCCCCGCCGACCGGAAGAGGTCACAGCACCCTCCGCCAGGGAGGGAGAACAGGTCCTGCAGCCAGTGGCAACCGCCACCCTATCACCTACCCGACTGAACCAGGTTGCAGCAAACCCCAGCAGGAAAGAAGAGATGCAGAGCTCTTCACTCACCTGGTGGCTCACTGATGACAGGTGATGTCGCTGCGGAGGAAGGACCACCCCAGGGCAATCTCAACGTCGCAAGCCCGCAGAGAGCGACGATGGGTGAGAGCCGGTCGCCCACGCCCCCTTGTAGAGGCAGTTAGAGGCCCGGGACCTGCAAGAAATGTAGTCCCTGTGGCGGGCCGGATCCCGGGCTCGAGGTCCTTTCCACCTGGGAGTAGTGGAAGAGTTCAATTGCCACAAGGGGTGGGGTTTCATAGTAGAAGCAGGGGTAAAAGAGGGGATTTTTGTGTCCCGGCGGGACATGCAGTCCCATTTGCAGTGGGGTCACCCTGGCCATGACCTGTACATGGGGGACGTGGTGGAGTTTACGCGGCATATGGGAGAAAGAGGCTGGTTCACTTTGGATGTGGTGCCATGTCCAAGGGGAACCTCAGTGAGCCCAGGCTGCACCTCCACCGTTTCGACCAGGTCTCCATTGTCACCACTGCCAGGGGACGCCCATGGCATGATTTCTAAGGGTCAGTGCAGCGAAGTACCCAGCACTGACCTTGGTAGGCAGAAGTGAATCTAGTCAATTTAGTTTAGTCAATAGAAAAAGTATAGGTTAGAATGTTTTATAAAAGTTAAAGTAACGTTTAAGTAAAATGTGCCCGCAAGGACTTTTGCGTGAACTTTTCAAGAATTCTTAGCACCTCATTATGTGCACTTTACATGAACCATAGGTTATGAACTGGCTATAACCACAAACTCTCGCAGTGTACATAGTTACCTCAGTAGTACCAACCCCAGAGTCTGCCTGTTGAGGGGCATGGCTCTGCACCACCAAGGGGGCATGCCTGTTTATGGGGCCTGCTCTCCAACACAAAGAAGAAGCAGGTAGGCCTGTTTACGGGGCCTACCCTATTCCACCAGGCCGAGACCAGATCTCCAAAAGGACTGGTGATCACTCCGTATTCGGGTCTTGGGTTACAGACTCGTGGGTGGTGGGTGGTGGTGTTATGGTGCCTGGTATGTTTACATGTAAATATCTCCCCTGTGTTGGAAAAATTTGTATTTTGTTTTCTTATCGTTGCAGCCCGAGGACGTGCTGTTAATAGCCAAGGGGGAATGTGGCGCCCCTGACCTGGTCAGGCACCACTGAGTACTACACCCATGCTGGGACAGTACTTCCAGGTAATCCTAAGGGCCAAAACGAGGTGTGTACACACAGACACATAGTAACCAGTTCTCCCACACCAGTAGAGGGGACCCTTGGGTAGTCTCCAGAGGGGGCTAGCTGTTAAATCTTTTCAAGAGGTGGAGCAGAGGGGCTGGGAGCTAGGGTGCAGAGGTTGTCAGGAAGAGAGGAGAGCCAGTCTGGTAGTGGAGCGCGGCGGTCGCGAGGTGATACGTGTGTGGCCACTAGTCAGACCCTGCACGGGGTAGTAACGATTAGCGGGGGATACATAAGGAAACAGAGCCTGAAGCCATTTCACTTGGTCTATGCTGCCGGCATATGGGCTGAACACAGGGGAGAAAAGGCAGTAGCGACTCCCTGGATAGACCTCCATGGTACTCCAGGTCAGGGTGTTATCCGAACACAGAGTGCTAGGAAGGCGAGCTAACAGGTCACCCTCAGACTGGCCTGAAGGAGCCCCTGGTCCTACCTGGTTCATCACAGCAACACCCGGGTCAGCTCACAGCAACATCAGAAGTGAGTAAAAAACAGTTAAAAGACTTTTGGACTCAGCCTGTGTTATTCCGGCACCCGCTACTTTGCTCACCCGAGCCCCTGGGGCCTGCCTCACTCACGGGAGGCTACAGACGCTCGTAAAATCTGCTGTGGAGGTTATTCACATCCCTGATCGCAAGCTGTGAGTGGCGTCACGATACAGTCATATAAAAAAGTTTGGGCACCCCCTATTAATGTTAACCTTTTTTCTTTATAACAATTTGGGTTTTTGCAACAGCTATTTCAGTTTCATATATCTAATAACTGATGGACTGAGTAATATTTCTAGATTGAAATGAGGTTTATTGTACTAACAGAAAATGTGCAATCCGCATTTAAACAAAATTTGACCGGTGCAAAAGTATGGGCAATTTATCAATTTCTTGATTTGAACACTCCTAACTACTTTTTACTGACTTACTAAAGCACTAAATTGATTTTGTAACCTCATTGAGCTTTGAACTTCATAGGCAGGTGTATCCAATAATGAGAAAAGGTATTTAAGGTGGCCACTTGCAAGTTGTTCTCCTATTTGAATCTACAATGAAGAGTGGCATCATGGGCTCCTCAAAACAACTCTCAAATGATCTGAAAACAATATAATATATAATATTATTATAATTATTATTATTCAACATAGTTGTTCAGGGGAAGGATACAAAAAGTTGTCTCAGAGATTTAAACTGTCAGTTTCCACTGTGAGGAACATAGTAAGGAAATGGAAGAACACAGGTACAGTTCTTGTTAAGCCCAGAAGTGGCAGGCCAAGAAAAATATCAGAAAGGAAGAGAAGAAGAATGGTGAGAACAGTCAAGGACAATCCACAGACCACCTCCAAAGACCTGCAGCATCATCTTGCTGCAGATGGTGTCAATGTGCATCGGTCAACAATACAGCGCACGTTGCACAAGGAGAAGCTGTATCGGAGAGTGATGTGAAAGAAGCCGTTTCTGCAAGCACGCCACAAACAGAGTCGCCTGAGGTATGCAAAAGCACATTTGGACAAGCCAGTTATATTTTGGAAGAAGGTCCTGTGGACTGATGAAACAAAGATTGAGTTGTTTGGTCATACAAAAAGGCGTTATGCATGGAGGCAAAAAAACATGGCATTCCAAGAAAAGCACTTGCTACCCACAGTAAAATTTGGTGGAGGTTCCATCATGCTTTGGGGCTGTGTGACCAATGCCGACACCGGGAATCTTGTTAAAGTTGAGGGTTGCATGGATTCAACTCAGTATCAGCAGATTCTTGACACTGGTCAACCCAGTCCCCAGACCTGAATATCATTGAAAATCTGTGGGATGATTTGAAGCATGCTGTCCATGCTCGGCGACCATCAAACTTAACTGAACTGGAATTGTTTTGTAAAAAGGAATGGTCAAATATACCTTCATCCAGGATCTAGGAACTCATTAAAAGCTACAGGACGCGACTAGAGCCTGTGATTTTTGCAAAAGGAGGATCTACAAAATGTTAATGTCACTTTTATGTTGAGGTGCCCATATTTTTGCACAAATTTTTGTCAAATTTTGTTTAAATGCGGATTGGACATTTTCTGTTAGTACAATAAATCTCATTTCAATCCAGAAATATTACTCAGTCCATCAGTTATTAGATATATGAAACTGAAATAGCTGTTGCAAAACCCCAAATTGTTATAAAGAAAAAAGGTTAACATTAATAGGGGTGCCCAAACTTTTTCATATGACTGTATATATACAAAACTGACATACCTGTTTGCCATATTGAAGAAGCCCAAGTGGCGTCCCTGAAGAGGATCGGCGTCCCTGGGGTGAAACACACACAGACACCAATGTCTACTGTCTGTGATTTTTCAGAAACCCATAAACTTGTAAAGATAATTTTGCTGTCAGACTTGGATCTTTGCATTTTTCTTTTTCTTTTTTTGTTGACAAGCATTTCGAAAGATCATGGATATGTGAATAGTTCTATTGCCTAAAGGGCCATTTACACGCTGCGACATCGCTAACGATATATCGTCGGGTCACAGTGTTTGTGACGCACATCCGGCGCCGTTAGCGACATTGCAGCGTGTGACAGGCAGGAGCGACCTTAAACAATCGCAAAAGAGACAAAAATCGTTGGTATATGAGAGGTCGTTCATTTACCAAAAATCGTTGTCTCGTACGTAGTGAGGTTGTTCCTCATTCCTGCGGCATCACACATCGCTATGTGTTACACCGTAGGAGCGACGATCATCTCCTTACATCCGTCCACCAGCAGTGAGGAAGGATGGAGGTGGGCGGCATGTTCCGGCCGCTCATCTCCGCCCCTCCTCTGCTATTGGAAGGCCGTTTTGTGACGTCGCTGTGATGCTGAACGCACCTCCCCCTTGAAGGAGGGATTGTTCAGCGGGCACAGCGACGTCGCAGAACAGGTATGTGCGTGTGACGCTGCCGTAGTGATAATGTTTGCTACGGTAGCGATCACCACATATCGCACCAACGACGGGGGCGGGTGCTAACGCTCTCAACCCTCCCTAGCAATCGCTAGCGATGTTGCAGCGTGTAAAGCACCCTTTAGACCTCATTCATACGTCGGTTTTCTTCACATTTGAGAAAGACTGACCAAATTTCATCAATGATTAAGGTCAGAGTTTCATCGGAGTTTGGTACAATGAATGTGAAAAAAAAAGGTTCTCCACTTTCTCATATGTAACATGAAAAATCGGATAATGGAATACGAGTGCTGTCTGATACTTTTTACGGAACCAGACTTGCATTGCTGATTTTGATTTGACACTTGGGTCGATATCTGACAGGTCTCCGCTATTTTGCGTAGACTGTGAAAAATCATGGACATGTGACCAGCTCCATTCACTGATAGTACTCACAGGCGAAAAATTGATTTGTGAATGAGACTTTATAGTCAACATGTCTGTATATTTTTGCAGTGTAAGGGTACAGTTCCACTAGCATTCTGCATGGAGGAGTGCAGTCTGATAAAACATCGGACTGCACTCGCACCAGTGCAAAACTATGGGGCAGTGTCCATCTGCAATTAAATTCTCATGTCATATCGGCCTGAAAAATTAATCGCATCATGCTGTGTTTGGCAGCGATTCTCGGCTCACGCACCCCCATACAAGCCTATGGGAGCATGTGAAACATTGCACTGCACTCACATGTCATTTTACTGTAGTGCGATGTACCCCAAAACAGGCAGCAGAGCAGATGGGGAGAAAGTATTCCCTCCCTCTTCTCCGCAGCTGTGATACGATCGCATCACAGTCGCATGAACCTTGGCTCACACCTGCAGCAGAGGGTCATTAGCATATTGCTTCAGATGCTCCCGCATCCGAAGCTATGCGCAAGTGGAACCGTACCCTCAGTGGTCTGCACAAAATCATGGAGACATGTCCTATGGTGCTAATGCAAGTCTAAAAAACATCAGACACTTGGATGCCATACGTGTGCTGTCCATTTTTTGATAGTAGAGGCTTGAGAAACCTGTATCAGTAATTTTTTCTCCTGCTAATAAACTATGATGAATCTTTGATCATTTTTGAGAATGCTAAAAATCACCGGCATCTGAAGGAGGCTTTAGTCAGTGAAAGCGCCGGCCAATTAATAAACACAAAATAATAGGTGATCAAAAATGGAGGGGAACATTTCTGACAAGTAAAGGCCCAGTCACACTAAACAACTTAACAGCGATCCCAACAATGATCCAACCTGATAGGGATTGCTGGTAAGTTGCTAGGAGGTTGATGGTGAGATGTCACACTGCGACGCTCCAGCGATCTCACCAGCAACCTGACCTGGCAGGGATCGCTGGAGCGTCGCTACACGAATTGCTGGTGAGCTCACCAGCAACCAGTGTCCCAGCCCCTAGCGCCGCGTGGAAGCGATGTTGCGCTTGGTAACTTAGGTAAATATCGGGAAACCAACCCGATGTTTACCTTGGTTACCAGCGCACACCGCTTAGCGCTAGCCACAGTACACATCAGGTTAATTACCCGATGTGTACTCTGGCTACATGTGCAGAGAGCAGGGAGCCGGCACTGACAGCGTGAGAGCGGGGACGCTGGTAACGAAGGTAAATATCGGGTAACCAAGGTAAGGGCTTCTTGGTTACCCGATGTTTACCGTGGTTACCAGCGTCCGCAGAAGCCGGCTCCTGCTGCCTGCACATTTAGTTGTTGCTCTGTCGCTGTCACACACAGCGATGTGTGCTTCACAGCGGGAGAGCAACAACTAAAAAATGGCCCAGGACATTTAGCAACAACCAACGACCTCACAGCAGGGGCCAGGTTGTTGCTGGATGTCACACACAGCAACATCGCTAGCAACATCGCTGCTACGTCACAAAAGTTGTTCGTTAGCAGCGATGTTGCTAGCGATGTTGCTAGCGATGTTGCTTAAGGCCCCGTCACACTAAGCAACATCGCTAGCAACATCGCTGGTAACGAACAACTTTTGTGACGTTGCTAGCGATGTTGCTGTGTGTGACATCCAGCAACAACCTGGCCCCTGCTGTGAGGTCGTTGGTTGTTGCTGAATGTCCTGGGCCATTTTTTAGTTGTTGCTGTCCTGCTGTGAAGCACAGATCGCTGTGTGTGACAGCGAGACAGCAACAACTAATGTGCAGTGAGCAGGGAGCCAGCTTCTGCGGAGGCTGGTAACCAATGTAAACATCGGGTAACCAAGAAGCCCTGTCCTTGGTTACCCGATATTTACCTTTGATACCAGCCTCCTCCGCTCTCACTGTCAGTGCCGGCTCCTGCTCTGTGCACATGTAGCTGCAGCACACATCAGGTAATTAACCCGATGTGTGCTGTAACTAGAAGAGCAAGGAGCCAGCGCTAAGCATTGTGCGCTGCTCCCTGCTCTGTGCACATTTAGCTGCAGCACACATCGGGTTAATTAACCTGATGTGTGCTGTAACTAGGAGACTGGGGGCTGGTCACTGGTTGCTGGTGAGCTCACCAGCAACTCGTGTAGCCACGCTCCAGCGATCCCTGCCAGGTCAGGTTGCTGGTGGGATCGCTGGAGCGTCGCAGTGTGACATCTCACCAGCAACCTCCTAGCAACTTACCAGCGATCCCTATCGTTGTTGGGATCGCTGGTAAGTTGCTTAGTGTGACTGGACCTTTAGTGTGACGTGGCCTTAACACATAGTTATAAATCTGGTACAGCAGAACTGCATGCAGATGAGGTTAATTGCAATGGCACATTATCACCAGAAACAATATAAAATTAACATACAGAACAACAAGTAAATGAAATGTTAACAAAAAAATACAATGGATGTCAGAGAATAGAACAATAGCTATCTAAGACAAAGGGAAGGCCAGTCCAACCTTGACTTTGTTATGTAATAAGCCTTATCTATAATTTTTCAATATACATCTCAATTGTTCTTTTTAGGTGTTGTTTGCATATCGTTTTGCTTGATAAAGACCAGGAATTGTTGAAACATTGTATATGTACTGGTGAATAAATACCCTTTATTTTGGAATTCATTTGGAGTTCTTCTGATAACCTTTTTTTTGGTCACTGTCACAGCTTGTTTTTGGGGGCTGCTGGATGAAATTTGTATTGGTATTATTCTTAGCATTATTTACCTATTATAATTTTTGATTAAATGTGTATGGTTGTGAACATGCCAGAAATCCCAGAAATTCAGTCTTTAAGATTTAAACAATGTCACAAAGGAATTAGAAAAGTGCTCAAAATATTTGATAAATACATTTCTTCTTGAGATCTCTCTGTCCCCCCCTTCCCACTTTTTCCAACATAGTTGGGACCTGAATGTTGTGATTTTATTAGAAATATTTAAGCTAGAAAACTGGTTTAAATACATCGATGTTGGTGCATTTTTCTGCCAGGAGATGCAGATTTGGTGCAGAAATGTTTCCAAGCAAATACTCAACATGCACACATAGCCTAGTTACCATTAGTTCAATGAGTTCACCTGAGGTCACAGCTGGGGTTCCAACAGTATCCCAGCTGTGACCTCATGTGAAATCATTGAACTCAATCCCAGATTACCAGAATGCATGCACAGTTCGGTGCTACTGGATTACTGACTTCAGTGGTGCCAGCTGAACAGGTAATATGGCACCATTGAAATCAATAATCCAGTAATGCAGGACCACTAAACTCAGTGCCAGATTACCAGATTTGAGTTCAATGAGTTCGACTCAGGTGACTTCACCTGAGGTCACAGATGGTGTACCGCAGAAACCGACTACTGTGATCTCAGGTAAACTCACTGATGTCACCATTCTCACAGCTGCAGCTCCATCAGTATGTCCTGCAGGCCGCTGTGCTTGGTTGCATTTTCTAATGTGATTGTGCACTGTGACCTCCAAATGTAGCAAAGCCAGGATCATCGTGGCATGTCATGGTATGGATTACGTAGATAAATAACCTGTTGAAAAAGAAGCGCAATAGGGTCTTACCCTGACAGACAGGGGGTGACAGAAAGGATAATCCTACTCACCAAGGAGGGTTGTGAAAGGCACAACTCCTGTAACAGCATAAATCTGGATCAACGGCAGCAGTACCCCAGGTGGCTGATAACAGAGAGAGATTGTGGAACGGGGCTTTGTAAACCGCGCCAAAGATCACTGATGAAATTTTGGATTAATGTAAACTTTTTATTTTTGCACAGGTCTACGCGTTTCAGGAGGCTCTGCTCCCTTCCTCAGGACTAACAGGCATAAGCTACATCAATCTGTGGAAGTGTATGTGTCCTAGACATATATACACAGTGTGACGTCAAAGAACCTCCCCCTTTGACGTCACACTGTATATATATGTCTGGGACACATACACTTCGACAGATTTGATGTAGCTTATGCCTGTTGGTCCTGAGGAAGGGAGCAGAGCCTCCTGAAACGCGTAGACCTGTGCAAAAATAAAAAGTTTACATTAATCCAAAATTTCATCAGTGATCTTTGGCGCGGTTTACAAAGCCCCGTTCCACAATCTCTCTATGGTATGGATTACATCAGACCTACAGGGGTGTTTTGGGGTTAATAAATTGGAGAAAGGGGGTGTTTTTTTTTAATAAATTATTTTTCTGTGTTTTGTGTTTATTTCTTTTTACTTACATAATTAGTAATGGGCGTCTCTTAGACCCGTCCCCATTACTAACCTCGGGCTTGATGACAGCTGTGAATTTTTGACAAATCATAGTTGTCATAAACCCATATATATATTACCCCAATTTCCACCACACCAAGGCAATCGGGATGAGCCGGGTAAAGAGCCAGGATTGGATGAGCCAATTCTGGGGAGGCTGCTATTTTTAGGGTGGGAAGGGCACAATAACCATGGGCCTCCACAGGCTGAGAATACCAGCCCCCAGTGTCTGCTTTATTTTGGTTGGGTATCAAAGTGGGGGGTAAGGACTGCAGGCTGGTTATTTATTTATTTAAATAATTAAAAAAAAAAAAAAAAAAAGCCGCATAAGGTCTCTTGTGTTTTGATAAACAGCCAAGATAATGTACACAGCTGGGGGGTGCAGCCTCCAGCTATCTGCTTCATCTGCACAGGGTATCAAAGTACAGCGAACCCTACGCCAATTTTTCCAATTATTTATTAATTTTTATACTCTACTTTGAGGATCCAGAATGCTAGTGTGGTAGCAATCAATCATAAAAGCCAGGATGCCGGCAGTTTGACAGTAATCAATAACAGACTCAATCACAGAGGGCGGGTAGGGGAAGCAGTGAATATTCATGAGATTTAATGAGTGAGATTACGGCTTGGCGGACACTTTGATCCGTAAAAGGGGATATTTATAGGGGAGAAGTTCGTGATGCCACCTGTGGATTGCGGTAATGGGAGTACCGCCGCTGCTGTAAGGAGTACCGGGCAGATGGAGTTAAGTAGCCTGATGTTAGTCACTGTGGATAGTTGTGGTGCTGGATGAGTTTTATAAAGGAAACACACACGCTCTAGGTAAACCAAATTCTCTGTGTGCCACTGTCACTGCCGGGAGCCCATCCAAGTACCCGGTGTCACCAGTGTCACATAGTAATCCGGAGCCTGCCTCCATGCACAGTTTCATGTCCGTGTGGGTACCTATAGCTTGCAGTTGTAAGGTCCCGCCCTTCAGTTTATAAGTGAAGATTTGCTTCCAATGGCTGGCACTTGGGACTTTAGTGGGTTGCTTTCTCTGGAAAACCCTGTCCCCCACGGTGTGCTGATGCCCTCAGTCTCTGAACTTTTTGGGAAGGTCCCTGAAGATCCCCTTCCTCTGCAGGTCAACAATTGTCAGGACGTTGAGTCGGCTCCTGACCTAGGGTCCTGTTCCCCGTCGTGCTCGGTACTGGTCAGTTCTTTTGGGCTTTCTGGTGGTGACAGTCCTCCAAGACTATGTCTGTCACACCCTTTTCCAATGTCACTGCTACTGGTCCCCGACTCCTCTGGTCACGGACCACTGTCTGCGACCCAACCTCGGTCCTTCTAGCTCCCTGGGAGCTCACACTTCCCAGCTCCTCTCACCTTGAGGGCTCTCACTTGACTCTCCTTTTGTCCCTCCTACCAGTCTGCCTGACCACTAGGTGGGTGGCCCTTTTCCAGCTAGACCAACCCACTGGTGTGTCTGACAGGTCATGATGTGAGGTGTTGGTTGGGATTTGTGGTGCTGATGGAGGTGAGACTTGTTTCTGGAAACTTGGAACCATGGGGGGTAGCTCCTGCACCCTGGGTAATAGGAGGCAGTTCCCTGTAGCACCCTTATGTATTCAGGGTCGCTTCATATACGGCCAGGGAGTAGCCGCCGATGCAGGAGTCCTCGTCAGGGCAGGTGTTATGGCAGCCGGGATGGTGTTGCTCCCCACAGGCGGAGCGGGCCCCGGGTGAATAACGGGGAAGATGGCAGTCCCTTGAGAGCGCTGGAGCACGGGGTGCTAATCATAGTCTGAGTTGGCAACTGGGGTTCCAGGTTCTTTTACTCACAGGTTAAAAGCTGCGCCCAGGTGCTGGTCTCTGCCGTCGTGGGCTCCGGTCAATCCCAGGCAAGTAAAGGGCCACCATCAGTGTTTTGAGAGAAGAAGGGAGAGAATATCCTATTTCTAGGGTGTTCCCCTTAGCCATTAGGTACCCTGGATGAGCTCCTGTTCCAAGCCTCGGGCCTAGTAAAGTCCAAGTTTTCCTGACATGGCTTGTCAGAACTATGGTCCCGACGGATCTGTTTTTCATGTGTGAGTGTGTTGCGCCTATTTCTACAACCAGGTGGAACACGCCCCCCAGGTGGCTGGCTTCAGTGACAGGGGAAGTCCCATGATCGTGATGGCCACCCCCTGCCTACCCTGAGCCATCCCCCCTGTGTGAAGCTCCTAAGCTGTATGTAAGTGTGAATGTGGAACACTGGTGATTAAACCCCCCCTTACCTGAGATACATACCACATCTTAATTGAGGCGCAGTACCCTGTGGCGACCAGAGCCTCAGGGGCGCCACATTAGCACCACTGGTGGACACAAACTGAAATGGGCCCCTGTGCAAGAACAATATATGGTCTTTTTACAGCCTAATAGCTCATCATAATGCACAAATCCATCTGCTTTGCAAGTTTAAATGGACCCCTTTACCTTTTGGGTCCTTGTGCGTCTGTACAGATTTGCAGCAATGATATGTCCACCCCTGGATAGCACCAGTTTTGAGTCACAATTAGTTGTGCAGCTCTAAGGGGTACTTTGCACGCTGCAACATCGCTAGCCGATGCTAGCGATGCCGAGCGCAATAGTACCCACCCCCGTCGGAACATGCGATATCTTGTGATAGCTGCCGTAGCGAACATTAATCGCTACGGCAGCTTCACACGTACTTACCTGCCCTGCGACGTCGCTCTGGCCGGCGACCTGCCTCCTTCCTAAGGGGGCGTGTCATGCAGCGTCACAGCGACGTCACACAGCAGCCGTCCAATAGAAGCAGAAGGGCGGAGATGAGCGGGACGTAAACATTCCGCCCACCTCCTTCCTTCCGTATAGCCGGTGGAGGCAGGTAAGGAGATGTTCCTCGCTCCTGCGGCTTCACACACAGCTATGTGTGCTGCCACAGGAACAAGGAACAACATCATATCTCCTATTGGTGCGACATTATGAAAATGTCCAACACCGATTTACGACACTTTTGCGATCATTTATCGTCGCATCTAGGCTTTACACGTTGCGACGTCGTTACCGGCGCCGGATATGCGTCACTTTCGATTTGACCCCGACGATATCGCAGTAGCGATGTCGCAACGTGCAAAGTACCCCTTAATCTACTGTTTCTTGTTTCCTAATTCCTTATGCAGCTTACTATCAGGTCCTGAGGAGCATGCTGCATTGTCATGATGTTCGGCTCATAAAGGGCATGGCCTGACCGCTGATGCCGCCAGCTGCATAAAGCCTGAGCTCTAGCTTCCCAGGCTCTGAAGTGGCCCAAAGCAGTGATATTCTCCTCACTTCTATACCAACATATGGTGCTCCACGTCGCAGCTCTTAAGATAACCAGGGGCAAGGCACAGAAACAGTCTTCCCTGACAAAGGTGACAGACTTTTTCACCCGTGACCTCAGCACCACGAGGTAGAAAATGGCGGCCTCCCCTTCCTCCATGTCCTCCCACTCCTCAAGGAGGGGATCAGTGGCTGTGTTGGACCAGGTCCTGTAATCGGCAAGTATTACGCAGACAAATAACACCATACAGAGTCTCCTGGGTGCCCTTTGGACCTCCTTGGAAGAGAATCTTAGAGGTATGCTGACAGAACTTAAAGAGGACATTACAGCGATAGGGAATCGCACATCCCACTTAGAATTTAAAATGGCGGAGTTGACAAAATCCCACAAAGATCTTATAGATGTGAACGCGGCCTTGGAAGATGTGATGAAAGGACTGCAATCCAAGGTTTTGGACCTTGAGGATCGCTCCCACCGAAATAATGTAAGGATCCGCGGCATCCTGGTATAAGTCCCACACAAAGACCTAAACAGTTATTTACAGTCTTTGTTGAAGGAGGTCCTCCCATACTTGGGCCACGAAACCTGCTGGTGGATAGAGTTAACAGGGTCCTGAAACCCAAGGCCTTGAATGCAGAGCTCCTTACCCTGGCCCGTCTTCATTTCTACAGAAAAAAAGGAAGCCTTGCTGCCAGTTCTCAGGAGAAGTCTGCCTCTCTCTGAGCAGTTCCGGCCCTTGGCTGTCTTCCCGGAGCATGTACGGCTCACCATTCATTACTACAATATGAAGTCTATAAATAAGGACAAGCCTGATTGTTTGTGACAAAAACGCCCAATGTGTAGAGCCGCAGAGGGCACAATGAGTCATATATTACATGTCTATATTCCAGTATTAATCACATCCATTCTGAGGGACTAGTGGGCACAGGATTGAGAGTAGAGAAGGGCCAGTGTGCGTGAGGGGACAGAACGGGCGGGCAGTGAGAGAACGCTCATCTCCAGCTCTTTTCATGCTTTAATAAAGCGGAGCAGTAAAACAGGTTGTTCCAGCATGTGTCATTAACATTTTATGAAAGCATCAGAAACAAGTAGTTTAATAGCACTGATTTGTTTAACACTCCGTATTACTTTTTATTGCCAGTTCTTTTGGCAGAAAAAAAGCATCAAAAATGATTGAAGTAACATTTTATATACTCAAGAGCCCCATAGAAGCAAATTATATTCCGGAGCCTGAGAGGAGAACTGGGCAGCTTTATTACACGCTTACCAAACGACTGGTAATTGAAATAAATATTGTCACAGCTTCCTGAGGCACAGCTATCTGCCGCTCACTGCACCTTCTATGATGCACAAAGCCGCTTATCATTTTCAAAAGGTTTTTGTTGTTTTGTCCAATTTATTCAAAAGTATTTGAAAATCTACCACTGTTAACTATACAGTCAACATATCCAAAATTGTTTCTGTTTTTATTATAAAAATATGAGCCAGAACATTTTTTTCGTTTAGGCAATAGCCTGTAGCTTCACACTATTTACACATTAAAATGGACATTTTTTTATTATCTATTATTGTTATAGAAGCATACGTATGTAGACATTCAGACACGTGCACATTGTTTGCTTGTCCTAAAAGGATAAAAAAAATCCTAAATACAGTCATATGAAAAAATTTGGGCACCCCTATTAATGTTAACCTTTTTTCTTTATAACAATTTGGGTTTTTGCAACAGCTATTTCAGTTTCATATATCTAATAACTGATGACTGACTAATATTTCTGGATTGAAATGAGGTTTACTGTACTAACAGTAAATGTGCAATCCGCATTGAAACAAAATTTGACCGGTACAAAAGTATGGACACCTCAACATAAAAGTGACATTAATATTTTGTAGATCCTCCTTTTGCAAAAATAACAGCCTCTAGTTGCTTCCTGTAGCTTTTAATGAGTTCCTGGATCCTGGATGAAGGTATATTTGACCATTCCTTTTTACAAAACAATTCCAGTTCAGTTAAGTTTGATGGTCGCCGAGCATGGACAGCATGCTTCAAATCATCCCACAGATTTTCAATGATATTCAGGTCTGGGGACTGGGTTGGCCATTCCAGAACATTGTAATTGTTCCTCTGCATGAATGCCTGAGTAGATTTGGAGTGGTGTTTTGGATCATTGTCTTGCTGAAATATCCATCCCCTGCGTAACTTCAACTTCGTCACTGATTCTTGCCCATTATTGTCAAGAATCTGCTGATACTGAGTTCCATGCGACCCTCAACTTTAACAAGAATCCTGGTGCCGGCATTGGCCACACAGCCCCAAAGCATGATGGAACCTCCACCAAATTTTACTGTAGGTAGCAAGTGCTTTTCTTGGAATGCCGTGTTTTTTGCCTCCATGCATAATGCGTTTTTGTATGACCAAACAACTCAATCTTTGTTTCATCAGTCCACAGGACCTTCTTCCAAAATGTAACTGGCTTGTCCAAATGTGCTTTTGCATACCTCAGGTGACTCTGTTTGTGGCGTGCTTGCAGAAACGGCTTCTTTCGCATCACTCTCTTATACAACTTCTACTTGTGCAACGTGCGCTGTATTGTTGACCAATGCACATTGACACCATCTGCAGCAAGATGAAGCTACAGGTCTTTGGAGGTGGTCTGTGGATTGTCCTTGACTGTTCTCATCATTCTTTTTCTCTGCCTATCTGATATTTTTCTTGGCCTGCCACTTCTGGGCTTAACAAGAACTGTACCTGTGTTCTTCCATTTCCTTACTATGTTCCTCACAGAGGAAACTGACAGTTTAAATCTCTGAGACAACTTTTTGTATCCTTCCCCTGAACATCTATGTTGAATAATCTTTGTTTTCAGATGATTTGAGAGTTGTTTTGAGGAGCCCATGATGCCACTCTTCATAGGAGATTCAAATAAGAGAACAACTTGCAAGTGGCCACCTTAAATACCTTTTTTCATGATTGGATACACCTGCCTATGAAGTTCAAAGCTCAATGAGGTTACAAAACCAATTTAGTGCTTTAGTAAGTCAGTAAAAAGTAGTTAGGAGTGTTCAAATCAAGAAATTGATAAGGGTGCCCATACTTTTGCAGCGGTCAAATTTTGTTTAAATGCAGATTGCACATTTTCTGTTAGTACAATAAACCTCATTTCAATCCAGAAATATTACTCAGTCCATCAGTTATTAGATATGTGAAACTGAAATAGCTGTTGCAAAAACCCAATTTGTTATAAAGAAAAAAGGTTAACATTAATAGGGGTGCCCAAACTTTTTCATATGACTGTATCATGATTTAGCAGACCCACCATCTTTCTCTGCCGTATACATTCAGCAGTAAATGTTCAATTAGTAATTTATGCTCTGATTAACTTAAAAACGGACAGATAAAATATAGCGACTTCTATAAAAAATAATTGTTTGTTTCAATTCTCGCTGATGTTCCCATGTGATTTTGTTATACCGATTTCTGTGATTTATCATTCCATACAATCCTTTTGGTGGCAATTGTGGATTTCTGCAAGCCTTTTATTTTATCTTAGTACTGTGGAACCCATGAGTATATCAGGGTGCCACAGGGAACTGCATCCTGTCACCCAGGGTGCAGGGCCTACCCCCCATGGTTCCAGGTTCTTACGAAACTGGTGTCATTACCATCAGCACCACAAATCCCAATCACACCTCCCATCATGACCTGTCAGGCACACCAATTGGTTAGTCAAGCTGGAATAGGGCCACCCACCTACGGGTCAGGCGGACTGGTGAGAGGGAGGAAGAGAGGAGAGTAGTGAGAGCCCTCAAGGAGTGAGGAGCTGGAGTAGTAGCTCCTGGGGAGCTAGACTGAGGTTGGGTCGCAGACGGTGGTCTGGAACCAGAGGAGTCGGGGCCGGTGGCATAGACATTGGATAATGGTGTGACGGACATAGTCTAGGAGGACTATCGGCATCAGAAACCCAAAAGAACTGAAAGGTATTGAGCACGACGGTGTAGAGGACCCTAGGTCAGGAGCCGATTAAATGTCCTAATAATTAACCTGGGAGGGAGAGTATCTTTATGAACTTCCCCAAGAGCTCAGAGAATGAAGGCGACAGCACACCGCGGGGGATAGGGCTTTCAACTAAAGCGGCCCACTAAAATCCGAAGGCCTGGTAGAGGAACATTTTGACCCCATCAAGGGGTGGGGGATCATCTCTGAGTCGGGCCTTGCTGCTGGGGTGTTTGTCTCCAGGAGGGATATCGCAGAACATCTCCCAAAGGGGCACCCCGACCAAAACCTGAAGCCAGGAGATATGTTTAATACTGCCGGCATTGTGGAGAGCGGGGCTGGTATGCCCTGGAGGTTAGCAGGGATGCCATGCAAGATGGAAAAACAGTAAAATGATAGCGGAGCCTAGCTATCTCGTTACAGTGTTGTTTGTGTTATCTAATGCTTAGAAAATGATAAGTAATGTTTGAAATTGTTGAAAATACTACTTACCTGAATAAGTAACCTGATTTGCAAGTTTTATCATTTTTGCACCCGGTGCATGGCCCTGTTTTACTCTCCCCTAGTATTAAAAATGGACCATGGCTGCAGGACTGGCAGCAGCCAGCATGAACTTGTGCTTATTGTAAATAGTTGCACCTCGTGTGCCTACCAGAGTCATCCCCTGAACCATCAGGACTTCAATCCTGTCACCACGGACACTGCAAGGAACTTGGCATGGTGCGACACCATGGCTAGAGGTGGCACCAGGGGTTCAGGTGTTTTGGGTGGCGGGTTGAATGGAAAAGGGACAATGGGAATGGACTGTCGCAGGAAGGAGCTGCAGCAGAGTAGGCTGAGTCTTTGACTACCGCTACAACCGGTAGTGTTCCCAAGTGTTTTACTGTTAGACTCTGTGAGTTAGTAATGTTAAAGTGTATTACCTCCCCTGTGTGGGAAGAATGTCTAATATATAAAATGTTATCTTTTTCATTCCAGTTCAATAAAAAACCTCTGTGTGATCTGTAGCTCGGGGACGAGCTACATTTAACCAAGGGAGAATGTGGTGCCCCTGAGTATATCAGGGTGCCACAGGGAACTGCGACCTGTCACCAGGGTGCAGGGCCTACCCCCCATGGTTCCAGGTTCCTAAGAAACTGGTGTCACTACCATCTGCACCATAAATCACAATCACTCGTCATATCATGACCTGTCAGACACACCAGTTGGTTGGTCAAGCTGGAATAGGGCCACCCACCTAGGGGTCAGGCAGACTGATGAGGGGGGGGAGAGAGGAGAGTAGTGAGAGCCCTCAAGGAGTGAGGAACTGGAGTAGTAGCTCTTGGGGAGCTAGACCGAGGTTGGGTCACAGACGGTGGTCCGGGACCAGAGGAGTCGGGGACTGGTGGCAGAGACATTGGAAAAGGGTGCGATGGACATAGTCTAGGAGGACTGTCGACGACTACCCACAGTGAGTACCCTGGTTCCCCTTTACCCTGCGCTCCGAAATATCCATCAAAACCCCGAGGGGCCGGGGCCTTCGCTACCTGCGGAGGGACTGACACATTGCTGCTCCACACCATCTGCCCCAGTACTCCTTCCAGCAGCGGCGGTACTCCCATTACTACAACCCGCAGGTGGCATCATAAACTTCTCCCCTGTAAATAATCCCCTTACAAGGATCGGAGTGTCTGCCCAGCCTGGGTCCGGACCCCTCGAGCCATGACCACCCCGGATCCACGCACCCTGGTCCACTCCAGGGCGGCACAGTATGACATCTCTATACTTGTTTTACACTTTTACTTTTCCATGTACTGTATCATATGCTCATTTATGTTACCACCTAGTGGTATATTACTAATTGCCCTTTGATAACGATTGATAACAAATATTATAGGTAAGAATATAATAATCACTGTCAGGGTCGGACTGGGGTGTCTGGGGCCCACAGGGGGAATTGACTCTAGGGGCCCACCCTACAGCGATATGAAAATACCTAATTAGCTGTTATCCCCATTATAGTAGAGCATTGAGTGTAAAGTACAGGAGGCTCCTACACATCTACTGGGAACACACAAAACCTGATGTACAATTACAATAGTTTGCAGTAAGGGGGATCTTTGGTGACAAGTTATCACCAATCCACAAGTTCGGTAGGTGATAACTTATTGATTAGTGAAATCCGACTAGTGGAAACTGCACCGATCGGAAGATTGGGTAACTTTTATCCCTGACAGGGCACTTTTATCCCCATTATAAAATGTGACAGGTGGGACGTGTGACTACAGCTCCATTCATCCTCTGTGGAGCAGTCAGATAAAAACAAGCACAGCGCTCACAGCCACTGAGGGAATGAATGTGTCAGGGGTCGAGTGGGACATGAGCTCCAATGGGGATAAAAGTTGCACATTTTGTCGGGTCCCAGCAATTGGACCTCCACTGATCAATAAGTTATCACTTATCCTTAGGTCATATTCGCACTTTCAGTATTTGGTAATTATATTACATCAGTATTAGTAGCCAAAATCAGGAGTGGGTAAAATATGCAGAAATTGTGCCCGTGTTTCTATGATACTTTTCCTCTGATTTTACCACTCCTGTTTTTGGCTACACATACTGCCCAAATACTCATTGTGTGCACGTTGCCTTAGAAAAAGTGATTACTTGTTTTCAGCAGAGAACCTTGTAAGTGCATATTTGCTACAGTGTAATAATCATAGGACAGGGAGGGGGTTAAACATTCAAGTATGTAATCTCTACTAGAAATAATCTCCCCTGTATAGATAGAAAGAAAAAGTAACCTCCATACACAACACAGTCCACTATACCAAGACCAATAATACCACATACAAGGGAGAAATACTGCCACACCGTAACCAGACAACATATTACCACCACATAGTGATAAATACAACCACATACAAGGGAGAATACCGCCACACCATAAATAGACCACATGGTAACCAAATATTACCACATACAAGGGAGAAATACCGCAACACTATGACCAGACCACATAATGACCAAATAATGCCACACACAAGAGACAAATACCACCAAACCGTGATCAGACAACATATTACTACCACACAGTGACTAACAATACTACAATAAGGATTATGAACAAAAAACACAATACTAATAACACTAATATCACCAGAGCCATTATACACAGGATCTCTGTATATAGTGTCAGCGTACAGATAATACAGTGATCACCAGTGACATTATACACAGGAGCTCTGTGTATAGTATATGTGTGTACATGTAATACAGTGACTTACCAGTGACGTTTCTAGCTGAAGTTATTCATCGCTTTTCCTCTTCATCCGGCGCTGACCGCTCTCACTTCTTCCTGCCATGACGCGATTCTACAGAAAATAACACTCAGTCACCTGTAGCTGATCACTCCCACAGCACATTTTTTCCCAATTTCTACACCACGTCAGACTTTTGTTTCCCCCATTGAAGTCAGTTCCTCAAAATTAACCTATATTTAATCAGTAATAATGTCCCCTAATTTGCCCCTACAGTAATTATGTCACCACATGCCACCATAAACCAATAATGTATGTTCCTCGTTCTTGCCCCATATAGCAATTATGACCCTCATCCTGCCCCCCTTTATTTAATAATGTCTGGGGGAAACAAGGGGAATCAGAAGGGGCTGTTAATTGCTTCCTGCACAAAATATCCCCCCACACGCTGCTCCTCTCCAAAATAGCCCAACAAAGTGCCCCTTTCCATAATGTCCCCCCAAAACTTGCCCTTTCTATAATATCTTCCCCCATGCTTCATAATTTCCTTCATTGCTCCATAATATATTAATCAATTTGCTCCATAATGTCCCCCATTGCCTCAGAATGTACTAATTTGTTTCATAATGTCCCACATTTCCTCATACTGTCCCATTTTGCTAGACAATGTCCCTCATTGCCCCTCAATGTACCAATTTACTCTATAATGTCCCCCACTAACCTATAATATTCCAATATGCTTTATAATGTCCCCATTTCCCCATAATGTCCCAATTTGTTCCATAATGTGCCCTATTAAGTCCTCCACTGCCCCATAATGTCCCCCACTGCCCCATTATGTCCTTATTTGTTCCATATTTTGCACCATTACCACATAAAGTCCCTCACCGCCCATAATGTTACTTGTAATGTAATACCGCTCCTCCTGCATCACGGACCCCTGATCTCAAATTATTCTATGCAGAGGCGTAGCTAGGTGTTCGTCTCAGGGAAGGGGGAACCTTCTGAATGGGCCCCTAACCAGGTAACCATATTTACCCCACTGTGACAGTCTGTGCGCCCCTTGTCACAGCCTGTACCCCTCTGTCACACTCTGCACCACCCCTCTGTCACACTCTGCACCACCCCTCTGTCTCACTCCGCACCACCCCTCTGTCACACGCTAAACCCCTCTGTCACACTCTGCATCACTCCTCTGTGACACTCTGCCCCTCACACTCTGCCCCTATCTTGTCACACTCTGTCCCTATCTTGTTCCACTCTGCCCCTCACACTGCCCCTATCTTGTCACACACTGCCCCTATCTTGTCACACTCTGCCCCTATTTTGTCATACTCTTCCCCTCACACTCTACCCCTATCTTGTCACACTCTGTCCCTTACACTCTGCCCTTATTTTGTCACACTCTGCCCCTCACACTCTGCCCCTATTTTGTCACACTCTGCCCCTCACACTCTGCCCCTATCTTGTCACATTCTGTCCCTCACACTCTGCCCCTATCTTGTCACACTCTGCCCCTCAAAGTCTGCCCCTATCTTGTCACACTCTGCCCCTCACACTCTGCCCCTATCTTGTCACACTCTGCCCCTCACACTCTGCCCCTATCTTGTCACACTCTTTCCCTCACAGTCTGCCCCTATCTTGTCACACTCTGCCCCTGACACTCTGCGCCTATCTTGTCACACTCTCCCCCTACTGTGTCCCACTCTGCCCCTATCTTGTCACACTCTGCCCCTATCTTGTCACACTCTGTCTCTCACACTCAGCCCCTATCTTGTCACACTCTTCCCCTCATACTCTGCGCCTATCTTGTCACACTCTGCCCCTATCTTGTCACACTCTGCCCCTCACACTCTGCCCCTATCTTGTCACACTCTGCCCCTCACACTCTGCCCCTATCTTATGTGTGATAAGCCCCTATCTTGTCAAACACTGCCCCTATCTTGTCACACAACACAACATGGAAAACTTAAAGCCACAAAACCACCTTTAAAAGGGCTGAATTTTATCTAAAATTGCATCATAACTAGAGATAGGCGAACCTGCAGATGTTCGAGTTCGGCTGGACTTTAAAAAAAAAAATCCGGTTCAGGACTTGACCCTGGACGCTGAACCCCATATAAGTCTAAGATCCCCAAATTTGAGTGTTGTAAAATGGTGGTAGTAAGGGCTAGGGGTCTACAAAAGGAAGCAAAATGGGAATTAAAGCAGGACAAGTACACTTAACAAGTTTCTGCGCAGCTGTTACATGGCTTCTAGGTCCACTCATTAAATTTTATGAATATTCACTTCTTGCCCTGCCCACCCTCCATGACAACGTCTGTGATTGGTTGCAGTCAGACTGCCAGCGTTCCGGCATCAGCAATTGGTTGCTCTCACACTAGCTGTCTGGGTCCCTGAAGTGAAGTGTGAAAATAAATAAATTGGAAAAAATGGCGTAGGGACCCTGTATTTTGATACTCCTTATATAATCCCCATTTTGCTTCCTTTTTTTTTAATTTTAATCCAGATGGCCGAACCTGAATAGTTACATGGACTTTCCTGACAAAAAATGTCCGATACAGATCCCGAACTTTACAGTTTGGGTTTTCCCATCACTAATCATTCATAACCATTATGTGTACCAATTTTTTTTTTTTTCGTTTTTGACATACTTAACTTATTTGTTTACATATTGGAAAGCATTGAAAGAAGTAGATAAAAGGTGCCAATAATTTTAGGCTTGTCTTTTTTTTTGACACAAAATATTAAAGTGGTTGTCAACTACTTGGAAAACCTCTTCTCATTCCCCATGTGCAACCACATAAAAATGCAAAATAAAAAAGCCTACACTATCCTTGAATGCTGTAGCTTACGTGACACGTGACATTGTTATGCCCTGGCTTCTATTTCCCCACCTCTGGACGGTTAAGTAATTAATATGAAGTGAGCGATGCTCCTTTCTCCAAAGGCGTGCAGAGAGAAGACGGCCTTGATTGGACGCGGGACTCACGTGTCATAATGTCACATGAGCCCCGGCAATACGCGTTCCGATATCGCTGGATCTGCGCCGGCATCGGAGGTGAACGTACATGGGGAATGGGAAAGGGTTGTCCAAATAGTGGGCAACCCCTTTAATGTGCATGCATGCTAGCCATAAGGTTTTCTGGGCAATCATTTTTTTATACATTTTTAAAGTATGAATGTGCCGCCCCCGTGCCGGCAGCCTGCCGCTACTCGCGTCCGGGCCTTCCGGTGGGTGGCTCAAGGGTCTCCGGACCCGGGGGATCCCGCGGACACTCTGAATGAAAAGGGTTGGGGGGTGGTGGATGTAGGACGTATATGTAGGGGCTGGGCCGTACTAGGTTCGTGACGCCACCCACGGTATGTGGTGAGTTTCGACACCACCGCTGCAGTTACGGGGCAGTCCCCATTGGGGAACATCAACAAGGTCCCAATGGGGACTTTGCAGAAAGGTAGCCCGGAACCACTACCTCTTTAACATTCTGAATCAAACTCAGGACCGGAGAATGGCAGAGAGGGGCGGACGTGTAGCTGGGGGCCCATGGTCACCCTTCTTCTTACATCCAGGGCGAACCACCCCCTCTCGCCGCAGTGCCGTGTGTAGGTCACTAACTCTCCGGGCTCCAGGTCCCGGTCGGGATGGCCGACGGACAGGTGTGGGTATACAACCCTCCGGGACACAAATATTTCGGCCTCCATGCCCGGCTCAAAGATTAAACCCCATCCTCTCCGGGAGTCAAAGTGCCGGACTTCATGTGTCGGGCCCCTCACCCGGTAGGTGGCGTTCCTAAGATTGTCCTTCTTCTGGATGGTTCGGGATAGGACTTCCGCTTTTCTTTTCTCACGGGCCGCAATTTCTCGGCCCAGCTGGTGCTGCTGCCGCTCCAAATATGGAGCGTCTGCGACCTGCTCCAGAGTGACCTGCGCGGGGGCTGAGCCCAGACGGAGCACCTCTGTGCCGGCTACGACAGGCACCTTCGGCAGTGGAGGGCCCCGCTGTGACGTGGCTTGTACAGCTGCCCCGCAGGCTCATTTCCGCTGCACCTCAGCCAAGGCCGGGAGTCTGGGAGCAGCCAGCATTTCTTGTCGCGCCGGCTTCCGGTCGGGGACCGCCTCTGCCGTGGCCGAGCGGACTGCCGGAGCCTTTGTCGTCTCGCGCGCTACCTCCTCTGGGATCGGTGGCAGGTCCAGAGCAAGACGGGGCACCTTCCGGATGGTCAATCATTTTTTTATACATTTTTAAAGTATGAATGTGCCGCCCCCGTGCCGGCAGCCTGCCGCTGCTCGGGTCCAGGCCTTCCGGTGGGTGGCTCGAGGGTCTCCGGACCCGGGGGATCCCGCGGACACTCCGAATGAAAAGGGTTGGGGGTGGTGGATGTAGGACGTATATGTACGGGCTGGGCCGTACTAGGTTCGTGACGCCACCCACGGTATTTGGTGAGTTTGGACACCACCGCTGCAGTTACGGGGCACCTGGCAGAGATGTTGTGCAGCAAGTTGTTAACCCCTCCTTGGGCAGGGATGGTGGCCCCGGGACCTGTTTGGGTTTGTTGGTGCAGGGAGATGGGCGACCGCAGGGTACTGGTGTACTCACTATTGAAGGAAACACACTAGTCTCTGGTAAACCAAGGTGATGGTGGTCGGTGCCTGCAGCCGGCTGCATTCTGGTCCCCCACCCGGCTGGTGGTCTTTGTCTTTCTCCTGCACCTTTGTGTAATGGTGGACTGCCTGTGCTTGCAACTTCAGGAGTCTGCTCCTGGCTGGATGTGGCCTAAGGAGCTCTTGCCCGCAGACGCTGGCCCGTGAGATCACTGAACCCTGGCAGTGGCCTTTTATCCCCCTAGTTTGGCTGTTGTCCTCTATCGGGACTTTGGTTGGGACAGGACCTCTAGTCCTGGCCTCAATCGGTTAATTAGCTGGTTCCAGTCGCTTCTGGTCCCGACTTCAGGGTCCGAGTACCCCCCTGTGTGCTCCGGTTTCTGAGTCGGTTCCCCGGGTCGGTACCGGCGGGCCACTACCCTGTCCTGGTCCACCTCTGTTCCACCGAGCCGTCTTCCCGGCTCCTGCAAACGGAGACCGCCATCTGCCTCCTAACCAGTGGCACCAGGGCTCCTACCCTGGCGTCGTTCAATTTGGGGTATTCGCCTCTGCTGGAGCTGGGCACAGCTCCAGCCCACACTCCTCTCCAACTTGAACTCTAAACTGATCTGATCTGAACTCTCTACGTTCCCTCCCCGGGCTGTCCAGACTCCTTAGTGGGCGTCTTCCAACCGCCTGGTTCCTGTCCATCTAGCCCTGAGGGGGTGACTAGGGTTTTAAGGTTGGCTGATGTCACCTGTGAGGGAAAGGTGTAGTGCAGGGGCCTCTCTGTGACTACCTGGTCCGACCAGGGCGTCAAATGAACAGTCGTGTGCAGTTGTGGCCAAAAGTTTTGAGACTGACACAGATTTAGGTTTTCACAAAGTTTCCTGCTTCAGTGGTTTTTTTTAGATCTTTTTGTCAAATGTGTCTATGGTTACTGAAGTATTATCAAAAGTACTTCATAAGGTTTTACACTTTTATTAGACAATACATCAGGTTTATATTAAGACATATACAGACAGCAAACAGATCAGCAGCACTCACTAGCAGTAAAACTTTCTTTTATTGCAAAATCTTCATTAAAACAGCAGTCACAGTGTTAGCAGCGTGAATGGGGGAGCGTGAGGGCCAGGTGCAGTGGAGAGGACGATGACCATTTTGAGCTTTGATGGGTCCAAGAGTTGGACCCCTCGAAGCCCAGAGTGGCTTAAAATGACTGTTGTCCTATCCACTGCACCTATCACTTCCTCTCCCCCATTTATGCTGCTAACATAGTACCCCACGGGGCAGGTGGTTAACCTACTCATTGCCGGGCAATCGCGGGTCAGGTCAAGTGATGTCACGGGTGGCCTTGCCCAGTTCCATTGCCCCGAGGAGTACAGCAAATGAAGGGAAAGTGGGGTGGTTGGGAAAGTTTGTCATGCCGCCACCTGTGGTATGCGGCCAGAGAGCAGCCGCCGTTGCAGAATTCCTCGCCGGTGCAGGTGTTATGGCAGCCAGGATGGTATCGCTCACTACAGGCGGAGCGGGCCACAGGTGGTTGACAAGGGCAGTAGTCCGATACAGGGGCGATGGCTCTGGGAAAGACAGGGACGACACAGGGGACTGCGGTTCAAAGTTCTCTTTACTCACAGTTCTTAAGGTGCCTCAGAGGTACTGCTCTCCGCCAATGATGGGCCTCAGCTGGTCCCATTTAAATCAGAGGCAATCACAGGAGTCTGTGGAGTGTGAGACCTCCCTTCCTTGAGCTTGGTTGTGGATCCCCATGGTATGAAGCGCTTGGGGACCCCAGTGTCTTTGGTAACGTTAAGTGTCCCATCCTGTATGCAGGTGGAGCGGATCCTCACCCTGGGGCCTTGCTGCAATCCCGACCCCGGATCCTATGTGTCACAGTCCTCTGGGAAAATTGGTGGTGAGCGATGGGACTTGAAATCCCCATACCCTGCAGATTCTGGCAGACAACATAGAGTATAATCTGCCCTAACGCTTCTGCACCCTGTCAGCGCTGGCACCGTGGGAACAGTTAGGCTCGACCTCCAGTTACCATGTTCTCCTCTGTCTCACCATCTCCACCGGTTGCCTCTCGCCCTCTTCCAGTCTGGCTGGTTCCACCTAGAAGAGCTCTGAAGCACTCCTTCCAGGTACCATGTTGTTCAAAGTCTCAGACTATTCTCCTTTGCTTAAGGGTAGCTCTGAAGCACGCATCCCGGGTGGTCTCCCTGATGGGAGCTGGGTCGCACACACCCTAGAGACCTGTTGTTGCTTCTCTGTCCCAGACTGATCTGACTAGAAACTGTTTGTGTTTGCTCACTTCCTCAGGCAGCCCCCACCCTTGGGAAGACTCTTAATGGCTGTTGCCCTGGTAACCGGGAATTCCCCAGGCTGTCTGGCTTCCTGTGTTGTATAACTAGCTGACTCATGGTCTGGGGATTGCTTAAGTGAAACAAATATCAGCGATTAACCTCCTCCTACCTGGAATGAATACTACATCTTAAAGAGATGCAGTACCCTGTAGCAACTGAGCCTCAGGGGCGCTACATTTCCCCACAGCGAATCACAGCACTCCGGGGCTGCAAAACAAAATACAGAGTATACCGCAATTTTTGTATGCAATAACAATATAACAATCTTCCCTTTATGGGAGGCAGGATCACTTCGAACATTGCAAACAAATCATACATTTCATATGTCACAGGAAACCGGTTGAAGTTGTAAATGCATAAACAATCTATGTAAAACATTCACTTAGCATTGCACATAACAGCAGCTATTGTATGGGGGACCTGCCCTTAACTCTCAACATAGGCTCTGGGTGAACTCAGAGCGTTCCGGACCCTTCTTCTCCTCTTCAGCACACCGACATGTTTTCGGGTTTTACTAATTATTTATAGGTGCAGTCCTGGCCACGGATATCACGGTGGCCCAGATGTCAAGTTTGTTAAGAAAAAAAACCATTCAGTGCCTTCAGTAAATGCTATCAAGTCTGTAACTATGCACACCTTTTCAAACACATATTTACATGCCTCTCTATGACACTCCAAGGAAATCCAGGCATCCAGCTTTGGGGACAATGATGGCAGCCGGTTGTAGTGCTGGCCGCGTCACCGGAGTAGCTTTTGGACAGCTAGGGGAGCACATCACTTCCACTCTGTGCTACTGGTTTCACCGGTCGCCGCTTGCCATGGCTAGCATCCGATCAGTCCATGCCACTATCCCATATTTTCCTGCTTTACGGGTTGGCGGGGCTCCTGGCTCCTTGGTGTCGTGTAAAGGGGAGGGCACAGTTTTCGAGCCCCGCTGCAAACCCACCCATGAAGAGCGGGCCCACCTAGTCCTTTTAGGTACATATGGTGCCAGTCCTTTTTTTGCAATGGATGCCAGTGCACAGTCACAGTCTGGCAGACGCACAGTGCCCGCGGCCGCGGGCACAAAATCCTGTTTTCATAAACAGTTGACACAGTCCTGTAAGTCACACAGTACCTGGGTTGTGCCCATGCATGTTATCCTGTACACAGCGCCAAATGTAGCGCCCCACGGGGCAGGTGGTTAACCTACTCGCTGCCGGGCAGCCGCAGATCAGGTCAGACGATTTCATGGGTGACCTTGCCCGGTTCCGGTGCCCCGAGGCGTACAGCAAATGAAGGGAAGGTAGGGTGGTTGGAAAAGCCCTGAAGCACTCCTTCCAGGTACCATGTTGTTCAAAGTCTCAAACTATTCTCCTTTCCTGAGATAGCTCTGAAGCACGCATCCCGGGTAATCTCCCTAAGGGGAGCTGGGTCGCACACCCACCCAGGGACCTGTTGTTGCTTCTCTGTCCCAGATTGATCTGACTAGAAACTGTTTGTGTTTGCTCACTTCCTCAGGCAGCCCCCACCCTTGGGATGACTCTTAATGGATGTTGCCATGGTAACCGGGCATTCCCCAGGCTGTCTGGCTTCCTGTGTTGTATAACTAGCTGACTCATGGACTGGGGATTGTGTAAGTGAAACAAACACCAGCGATTAACCTCCTCCTACCCAGAATGAATACTACATCTTAAAAGAGATGTAGTACCCTGTGGCGACTGAGCCTCAGGAGTACCACACTAACATCGTGACTGCTGTTTTAATGAAAATTTTGCAATAAAAGGAAGTTTTACCACTGGCGAGTGCCGCTGATGTAGTCCAGGGAGTCTAGCAAACAAAGGCTATGGAGCATCATTCTAAAGCTCAATAGACCTTGCTTACAGGCAATTCCAGATTACGCTAAAAGTCTATGGCGTGTCACAATGATGTTCGTTAGACTCTGTTCGTCAGAATCCCTGGTTACAGCAAACCATCTGGGATATTTTTTTGTAGAACATTTAGATACTGTTTTTTATGAATGTGATTAATGATAACTTCATGATTGCTGGGATCCCCCAACGATCCCAATAACTGGATCTATGAAAAGCTATGCTTATGGAGTGGTTGATAATGTGCCACTACATTCACTCTTAATGGGACTACCAGAGATCGAGTGGTTGTACTCAAAGATAAGTATAAAAAGGCATAACTTCTAAGCTTGAGCATACCCCTTGAAGTATTAAAATTTATGGGCAGACTGTCATGTACACTATATGGATAAAAGTATTGGGACACATCTCTTAATAATTGATTTTTTTTTTTTATTTTGTATTCATTCCCATTGCAAAATCGAGCCCATAGTCATGCATTCTACCTTTACAAACACTTGTGAAAATATGTGTTGTTGTATAATGATCACCTGTGATGGCATGCCAACATTATATCAAGAATGTTTGTGTAATATTTAGGAAAGAAAAAATTTCATAATCAACTCTGAGTGGTATTATTGAAAAATAGAAGCATTTAGGAACTCAGTCACTAAGGGCGGCTTTGCACACTACGACATCGCAGGTGCGATGTCGGTGGGGTCAAATTGAAAGTGACGCACATCCGGCATCGCATGCGACATCGTAGTGTGTAAAGCCTAGATGATACGATTTATGAGCGCAAAATCGTCGTAATCGTATCATCGCTGCAGCGTCGGCGTAATCCATAATTACGCTGACGCGACGGTCCGATGTTGTTCCTCGCTCCTGCGGCAGCACACATCACTGTGTGTGAAGCCGCAGGAGCGAGGAACATCTCTTACCGGCGTCAACGCGGCTTCCGTAGGATATGCGGAAGGAAGGAGGTGGGCAGGATGTTTACATCCTGCTCATCTCCTCCGCTCCGCCGCTATTGTTCGCCTGCCGTGTGACGTCGCTATGACGCCGCACGACCCGCCCCCTTAGGAAGGAGGCGTGGCGATGGCCAGAGCGACGGTCGCAGGGCGGGTGAGTGCGTGTGAAGATGGCGTAGCGATAATTTTCGCTACGCCAGCTATCACACGATATCGTACCTGCGACGGGGGCGGGGACTATCGCGTGCGGCATTGCAGCATCGGCTTGCGATGTCGCAACGTGCAAAGCCCGCCTTAATGTTGGTCCACAGAATGTTATGAGGCAGGGTTGCAGAGAATACCAAGCATTGCATGAAGCCGTGTAAAAAACTATTGAGCACTGGAATCATGTTATATGTAGTGACAAACATGGCACTTTAATCTGGCAGTGTGATGGATAAGTCTGGATTTTGCAAAAGTAAGGAGAACATCATCTGCCTAACCACATTGTACCAACTGTAAACTTTAGTGGAGCATTGATAACACTAATGGATTTCCTAAGGGGTAGCCCTAAGGTCCTTAGTTATAATTAAGGAAAAAAGTAATGCTTTACTATACTAAGTGCCCAAAGGAATGGCTGGGTGAGTTTGCAGTGGAAGAGCATGACATGCCCACACAGAACTCTGAAATCAACTTCTGATGAACTAGAATATAGATTACAAGCCAGTCCATCTCATCCACATCTTCTTTTACTAACCCCTCTGAAGAATGGTGAGCAAAAAAATAGCTGGAATCTGTGACCTTTGGTTGTGTGGCCAGTTATGTTTTCTTTTGGCCCACAACCTATTTTGTCTTGGTCCAACTGCTGTTAGTTATCTTGTCGTTCCTTTCCCTTATGTCTTATTTCTATTTACGTGTATTCACTTTCTTGTTTTGTTTACCCTATCACATCTTGGAAGGGGCTATTTATACTCGCTATGCACATGCCTTCAGTGCTGACTATATTCCAAGGTTGATGGATGTTTGCAGTCCCAGCTCCTCAGTTTAGAATAATCTTACAGAATTATTGCTTTTGCTTTTCCCTGCGGTTTCTTTGTGCAATTCCCGTTCCAGCATCCTCCCATTCTGTTTAAATTAGGATTTGGAGGAGTTCTACTTATTCTATAAGTCTTCTTGGGTCTCTTTCAGTTTCCTTTGCCTTTCCTGTACGACTGTGTGAACTCGTATTTAGCTCCATATCTCACCCTCAGCTGCTGTACACTTCTTTAATGTTTAAAGGTGTTTTGTATTATACTTTGTTTATAGTTTAAGATACAGTTAAGGACACTCAGGGTTAGTTGACGTTGAGTGGGGGTGCCATTATGTAACTTTAGGGCAACAACCTCCACTGTCAGGCATTGACAAAACAGGTTAAGTGTATGCACTAACCCCTGCGCTATCAATTCACAGATGACAGCAACCCTGAAAGTATTACCCTGATTGCCACTGCACCATGGCAATCGGGAAGAGTAGCCAAATCATCAAAATTGGTGCATCTAATGGATGCACCATTTTTGGGGAGGCAGTAGGCTGCTATTTTCAGGTGGGGGGGTCCATTAACCATGGGCCCTCCCAGCCTGATAATACCTGCCCCCAGTCTTCTGCTTTATCTTGACTGGTTATCAAAAATAGGGTAGAGCCCACACCATTTATTTTTAAAATACTTATTTAAATAAGTAAAAAAAAAAAAAAAAGAAACGGTGTGGGATCCTTTCTATTTTTTGAAAACAAGCCAAGGTAAAGCAGACAGCTGAAGAATGCAGTCCGCAGTTGTCTGCTCTACCTGGACTTGTTATCAAAATTAGTTGGGAGCCATTGTCTTTTTTAATTTAATTTTTTTTTTCCCTATACACGTTTGGTTGTAGGGCAATTTCCCCCATTTTGCAGCTCCCTAGCCCTTACTATGACCATTTTATAGCCATATATAGCAGACATGTTTTGGTCACCATTGACTTATATGTGGTTCAGCACCTGGGGTCAAGTTTGGATCAAGTACGGTTAGCGAATCAAACTTTTACTTAAAGTCTAGCGAACTTAAACTTCCACGCGTCAGCTCATCTCTATTCCTGCAGCTATCACGTGGGTGGACAACCAATCACAGAATAGGTCTAACTCACAGGTGTATAATAATTAGCCTAAGATTAGATTTCAAGGAGTTTTTTTTACTCACAGTGATAGATCAGATTGTGTCTAATGTTAATTCCTAGGGGATATAGAGTCTGTAATACATACATTCACCAAGTTTCACAATTAATAAGCTTGCATTTATAATCACCTCTCCTAAAAGGCTGATTAACTTTGTCTATTCCCTGTACTCTTAAGAAAGAAACATCACCATTATGTTTAGTGGCAAAGTGTTTAGAGACTGCTGAGCTTTTGTGCAATAATTTATTCACCGAATCAGAGAAATGTCTTCTTATGCGATTTTCAAAGCACCTGTCGTGCAACCAAAGTATTGAACGTTGCAACTAGTGCAAGAAATTAGATAAATCACGGGGCTGTTGCAGTTAATATAATTATTGATATCATAAATTTTATTTGTAATAGGCAATGAGAAAGTTTTTCAGTTGTATATATATTTACAGTATGTACACACCGTATGTCCGCATTTATAGGATCTTTTGGCAGAAAGCCAGGTGCTATCTGAGTTCTGAGGTTTATTCAGAAAAAGGCTGGGGGAGAGAAGGTGGACTCCTACAGTAAGAGTTTCTTTGTGGCAAACTGCACCAGTTCGAAAAGGATTTTTTTCAATGTTTTTGTCTTGAAATAGGATAGGCAGATGCTTCTTAATAATATTAGTAACTGAAGAAAATTGGGGGCGAAAGTGGAAATAAATGTTATTTGATTATTATGAAAAAAAACCACATAGAACTGTATCAAAAAAGAAAAAAAGGAAAGAAAAACATATATAGTACTGATTAGCCGGCCTGACCTAGTTTTCTGGCGTCATCTATAGGTTACAGTTCAGACACTGTGCATGACACCTATCTATATGACGGGCTCCCAGTGCAAGCCTTATCAGTGTGCAAATTTTTTGCTATGAGGGAATATCTCAAATTATGAGCCATATAGTAAATACTCCGCCAGCACACTTGCGTTGGCAGAATATATGCACCACTCGCAATAGAATTCAACAAATAGAGAAAAAAAGAGTGTATATGCAGAAATTTATTTATTAAAAAAAAAGACACAAGCAAAACAGCAATAGAACAAGGATTAAAAACAACTACCACAAAATCAAGGGGCGCATACATGGTGAAGAAAGATACAGTATGTAGGCCGCCAGCAGTCGTGGGAGAGATGAACGTGTGGTAATGTAGTACAAAGAGATACCAAGTTGGTTGGAAAATAGTAATACAATCAAATGTTCATCATCCCTATTAGCCGTGGGAAAAATAGGTGGTCAAAAGAAAAAATATAGTCAACCAGTAATTGGTAATAAATAGCCGTGGTCAAGAGGAAATGCAAATTATAGTATCGTTCTCTAGTCGTGACCCAGGCGTATGAAAATTAATGCATACACATAATAACCAAAGGCTTAATACAGTAAACAGTAATTAATGATATATAGCCGTGGTCAAGAGGAATGCAGAGTCTAGTTCTTTCTCAAGTCGTGGCCAGGGCGTATGGAAATTAATGCATACACATAATGACCAAAGGCAATAGATTACCAAAAACATCTTTTTGTGAACATATTATCAAAATTATAAAGTGCAAGTGCACTTACCATTCAGAATGTCATGTGACTATAGTGTGGTAAAGTACCGCATGACAAAAAAAAAAAAAAATGTTTTGGACTGCTGGCAATAGGCGTATACAAGAATCATCACATAATGCACATACCCAAATAGAAGAAAAAAGGGATCACCACCAACGCGCGTTTCATGAGGTGTTGTTGCACGTTGGTAGTGATCCCTTTTTTCTTCTATTTGGGTATGTGCATTATGTGATGATTCTTGTATACGCCTATTGCCAGCAGTCCAAAAAAATTTTTTTTTTTTGTCATGCGGTACTTTTCCACACTATAGTCACATGACATTGTGAATGGTAAGTGCACTTGCACTTTATAATTTTGATAATATGTTCACAAAAAGATGTTTTTGGTAATCTATTGCCTTTGGTCATTATGTGTATGCATTAATTTCTATACGCCCTGGCCACGACTTGAGAAAGAACTAGACTCTGCATTCCTCTTGACCACGGCTATATATCATTAATTACTGTTTACTGTATTAAGCCTTTGGTTATTATGTGTATGCATTAATTTTCATACGCCTGGGTCACGACTAGAGAACGATACTATAATTTGCATTTCCTCTTGACCACGGCTATTTATTACCAATTACTAGTTGACTATATTTTTTCTTTTGACCACCTATTTTTCCCACGGCTAATAGGGATGATGAACATTTGATTGTATTACTATTTTCCAACCAACTTGGTATCTCTTTGCACTACATTACCACACGTTCATCTCTCCCACGACTGCTGGCGGCCTACATACTGTATCTTTCTTCACCATGTATGCCCCCCTTGATTTTGTGGTAGTTGTTTTTAATCCTTGTTCTATTGCTGTTTTGCTTGTGTCTTTTTTTTTTAATAAATAGGTTTCTGCATATACACTCGTTTTTTCTCTATTTGTTGAAGTTTTTTGCTATGCAGCTGCCCCTCACCTTAGCTTGGAGGGTTGACTGGCTGTGACATCAGCATCTTGCACCTGGGCTGCGGCCGCCTTCAAGAGGAAGGTTTACCACATTCTGTTTGTGCATACATCATCTGGTCTGGCACCTTTGGTAGTTTTTCTCTTATTTAATTATTATGCATTATATTATTATTTTGTCGTTATTAATTAGTTCTGATAGCACACTGTGGCGATTTTTCCTTGCTACTATATTTTCTGATTTATTAAGTGTCCATTGGGGACAATTATATGCACTGAGTCTAGATTTAATGTTCTGAAGATCATTTTTGTAATGAAAATCTAATGTTGAGTTAATTTTTGTTCTGAAAAATTCTCAAACAGAAATGTTTTTTATGGACATTTTTTGAATGACACAATGTAGCATAAAGTGTAGAATAGGTAGCAGATTCCTTTCTATACGCATAGATGATAATACCTTTGACTATATCATGAGACAAAAACCCATCGAAAAAATAGATTTTTTTTTCATTCTGGAAATTTTGAGTAAATTTAGATTTAATTAATTATTGTTGGTGTATAATAAAAATTCTGATCTCAATTCCCTAGATTCATCTCATATCAGGAGCAGGTCATCTATATAGCGAGCATACCATTAATAAAGAATCTTTTATGCAACCACAAGGCGCATCCATGCACACTGGCTTTTCCCCCTGTGGCATCAATATTTTTAAGCTCTTCTAGAAGGAATGTTTCATTTTTTTCTGATGCCAATCCCTTCTCCACCCATACAAGGTGGTATGGTCACTGTACAGATGACCTGCTCCTGATATGGCATTAACCTAGGAAATTGGCATCAAAATTCCTATTACACATAAACAATAATTAATTAAATCTAAATCTTACTCAAAATATCCAGAGTGAAAAAAATATCTATTTTTTTCGATATTTTTGATTCACTATAGGAGAAATTTTCTTCCCCAGCCCTTTTCTGAATAAGCCTCAGAACTCAGATAGGACCTAGCTTTCTCCCAAAAGAACCTATAAATGTGGACATACAGTTTGTTCATGCTGTACATACTGTATATATACAACTGATAAACTTTCTCATAGACTGTTACTAACAACATTTTTGATATCAATAATTATATTAGCTGTAACACCACCAACGTGATTTATCTTTGCACTAGTTGCAAAGATCAATATGTTGGTTGCATGACAGCTGCTTTGAAAATCCGCGTCAGAAGACATCTCTCTGATGCGGTAAATAAGTTACTACACAAAAGCTCAGCAGTCTCTAAACACATTGCCACTGAACATAAAGGGAATGTTTTTTTCTTTAGCCTACAGGGAATCTAAAAAGTTAAGCAGCCTTATAGGGGAGGTGATAATAAACAGAATCATATTAATAGTTAGACTTGGTGGATGTATGTATTACAGACTCAATCTCCTCTAGGAATTAACATTAGACAGGTTCTAATTAATCACTATGAGTAAAGATCTCCTTGAAATCTAATCTTCGGCTAATTATTATACTCTTGTGAGTTAAGGCCCCTTTACACACTGAGACTTTCTAGCGATCCCAACCTGGCTGGGATCGCTACAAAGTCTCTGGTGAGTTGCTGGTAAGCTGTCAAAGAGGCATACCTGGCCAACGACGCAGCAGCGATATGGACCTGCAGAACGACCTAGCTGTTCATTGGGGACGTGTCAAAGCAGCTATTTGAAAGGGAAATCGCTAACGATGTCGTTGTAACGGTGTCAAACACACCGATACATGCTGCACAGCAGGAAACAAAGGACCAAAAAATGGTCCTGAAAGATTTGTAGCGATCAGCAACCTCACAGCGGGGGCCAGGTCGCTGATGCGTTTCACACACTGCAATGTCGCTGGGGAGGTCGCTATTACATCACAAAACCGGTGACGTTACAGCGATGTCGTTAGCGATGTTGCAGTGTGTAAAGGGGCCTTTAGATCAAGTCAGTGATTGGTTGTCCGCTCACATGCGATTGCTGCAAGATATGACTTAACACACTGCTAGTTTACTTCTTTCTATGCAATAATTAAGGACTAATTTCCAAAACATGTCTGCTATGTATTTTAAATGTTTCATTGGGCATTTGGTGCAGGAGCTTTGCGTCTTTGGGATTTTTAAATTTTGATATCATTAAACGAAGGATATTTTGGAAGTTCCGTCTGCTACATTCTTCAATGATTAAAATCGTCCCTGGTTTGTTTTTCCCATGTGAGTGCAAGGGCTCGGTTGTAAAATTATAGCCTACCCATTTGGTGTGAACTGAATTTTGTTTGCTCCTTGGCCACACAATTGCAGGCCTTATTCCTGGAGGTCACAGAAATAAGGGACAAAAAGCAGCAGGCATATTCGGCCGCTTCTAATGTCCGAGGTCATCAGTGTACTATGTTGCAATCTAAGGTAATAATGAAGGTAAAAATGCCGGATTGCTTCCATGATGACCAAAATAAGTTTTCTATTTTCCCTGCTTCACGTAAATTATACTTCTCAACAAGTAGGCATTATTTTGTCTTTACTCCATGGAAATCCACAGCCCTGGGCTTTTTCTTTGACAAAGGATTCTCCGAAGTTGGTCTCTATAGAGGCATGTCTGTCGACCCTTCACCTAATCTATGACAAGCCTGATAAAGTCATCGTAGCTGAATCTATTCTTTGTATATTGGTTCAGCGAGGTTGTACAGTGGCAGACTACTGAGATGTTGGGCTGAAGAGACCTCTTGGAATTTCCTGACCCTTCGGAGTGAGTTCTGCGAGGGACTGTTAGATCAGATAAAGAACAGAATGACGTGCAATTCCTGTCTGGAGTCTTTGGAGGAGTCCATAGCCCTAGCTATTCATCTAGACAGGCATTTGAGGGATCTAGACAATTGTAAAGGTATTTTGGTAGTGCCTGCTTCATCAGTTGAGACTGGTGAATCTATGCAATTTGGTGCTTGGGATCCCAGAGACGGTACGGAACACAGAATTGCAACTCTTTTTTAACTATACTGTGATCACTCTGGTCAAGTTTGAAGATTCAGCTTCCAAGAGTTGTCGCATAATTTACAATTTTTGCTTTCTGGTGGGTAGATTCATGGTGATGTATCTGGATGACATATTAATTTTCTCACATTCTCAGTAGGAACACCAGGAGCATGTCTGACAGGTCCTTCAGATTCTTAGTGGCAATAATTCATTTGCTTAGCTGGAGAAATATTATTTTTTGTGCAGTGAGTCCAATTTTTAGGTCATCTAGTTTTAGCTTCAGGGTTTCAGATGGATCCTGTTAAGATCATAGCCAAACTTTTAACTGACATGACCAAGCAGGGAACAGACTTTTCCTCATGGTCAGCTGAGGTAGCTTTTACTTTTTTTCCCTTAATACAGCATTTTCAAAAGCCCTTATTCTCAGTCAACTGTATATTGATCTGCCTTTCAGAGCCAAAGTAGACACTTATGCTGTGAGGATAGGGGCTGTTCATTCTAAAAAAAAAAAAGAATAGTTACCTTTATCCGTGTGCTTATTATTCTTAGAAGTTCTCTCAAGTTGAATCCAACTATTATATTGGTGACTGTGAGCTTTTGGTGGTTAAAAGAGCCTTTGAGGAATGGAGACACTGGTTGGAGGGGGTTAGATATAAGGTAACAGTCTTTACCTGTGATACAGTAAAAACTTTTGTATATTGATGATGTTAAGTGTCTAAACACCAGACAGACCAAGTGGGCTCTTTTATTTGCTTGTTTTGATTTCTCAGTGCTTTATCTCCCCATATCTAATAGATGCTTTGTCTCGTAGTTTTGTCCCAGAATTGAGAGATATAAATCCTTTTAAGATTCTTAGAGGGGGGTGGTTGGGAGTGCTGTTGCGTTCGCTGAGGTTGCAGCAAGTGGAAGTAGACCCACTGCACAACAGGGGGGCCCAGGCTTACGCTGTTGTGGGAGGGGCTTAACTAAGTGACTACAGGGCAGAAACGGGCTCAGGTATGGACAGGTACAGTCTCTAGTGCAGGCAGGTGCAGCTGGGATGGCTGATGCAGACAGGATAGCTGATGAAGGTAGGTACGGAGGGTACAGCAGATACTAACAGGTATGGAAAGGTGGGCACAGGGACAGGTAACGGGGACAAAATACACGGCACCTGACAACTAGCTAGCAAATCATTACCTGACCATGTTGCTCAGGCAGTGAATCTCTTTCTGTTTGAGCACTCTGCCCTATAACCAGGCTGAGCTCATGTCCTTTAGAACAGGAATCTAGCTGCCCATACATGGAGGTTTGTACCCCAGATACAGGCATTCCAAGTTGAATTTTTAGTCTAGTTGCCCAGATAGGGATGTTTTTAACCCAGATAGTGGCATTTCAAGTTAGGTTCCTGGTTTACAGAGATATACCTTGCCGTGGTGACTGGGCTTACATGCATTGGCCAATTCATAAACCAAATATATCTTTTTTCATATATTCCTATAGTTGTAATGCAATACCAGAGTTCCCTTATACATTGTTGGCTTTTTAGTGTGCAGCTGTATGTATCTTGAAGTTACTATGTTTTTTTCAGCTAGCACATATTCACACTTGTTGGATGTGTGGATCAGATTTTTGTAAGGTTTTCAGGAAAGTAGTCCAAATGGAAATGTAAAAAAATATTATTTCATATTTTTCAGACAACCTAAGGCTTTGAAACCTTTCCGTATGTTCTTCATGATGGACTTAAATTTCGAAACTTTGATGTTACCTAGAAATTTCTGCACAAATTATTTAAAAGAATCCCAAACCCTTTTCTCAACAGCTTTCATTTTTGTTTTGAACACATCATCCTTCATGAGTTTCTGAATATCCAGACCCACAAAAACGCATTCCTTCAGTTTTGCTTTGGACAGTCCCTGAAACTTGGCACATATACTTAAATGTCTCTCCTTGTGGTTGTGTTTTAATAAACTTCTTCATCAGTCCACGATTAATGTGAATTGGTAGCAGGAGAACTTTAGTGGGATCAACTAAAATTTACACCACTATATTCTTGAGTCCAGGTTGCAAACAAGCTCTCATTGCCCAACTTTTTTAGCTCCAGTGATAAGTTCTATAACAGCTGTTCCATTCACACAAAAAACATGGGTATGTGGCGCACCTGAGGCATTAGTCACTACAGAGGTACTGCACCTTAGCCAGAGATGTAGTATCCCATTCCTGGGTAAGGAGGAGATCACAAACCAGTATACACAAAACATAGAGACTCTCATTTACCAACACTCCACTGGACCGTGATTAGGGCAAGTTGCACCTTTGATGTTGCCATTGGAGCGCACAGTTTGAGCCAGGCTGGGTGGTAGAGTTTAGTTAGTGGGAGCAGACTGTAGAAAGTTGGCTAGTCGGGACGGAGCAGTGGAGGAGTCAAGACCTGTGGACTGGAGCTGCAGCAGCTCGGCCCAGGCACACGACTAAAAGGGTACTAGGGCCCATGGGAAGTCTACCATACTCCCACAGATGACATACCGGAGTGGAGAGACTTCACTGCAGAAGGGGACTGGCCCTTCAACTAGTGGAGAAAATTCAAGGCTCAGCTAGCAAACTGGAGGTTGAGGTTACTTCAAGTGTTGAAGTCACATCCACACACAACTAGTAAAAAGGTGGCCACATAGGGCAAAGGGAGAGAGCTTCAAGCCACCCAACAGGATCTGCGGACACCGGCTCGGGGCTCTGTGTCTGCAGGCGCGGGACAGGCGGGAGAGGTCAATGCAGGAAGATGACCAGGAAAGGAATACAGAAGGTTGTACCAGGTTGTGCCTCCAAATTATCCGGGATCAGCGGGAACCCATCACAGCAGGATTCCGCACCCCGAGGGAAGCATTTGTCTGGACATCCTAACCTGAAACTCTTAACTGTGAGTAAAAACCTTGTGACTGCATCCCTGTGTCATCCGGTTATTCCCTGCTCCTCCGGCCCTGCACCCCACCATTACGGACTACTACTCCCAACAGCCCTGGGGCCCAGCTCTACCTGTGAAGAGCCATTCCAACTCTGCTGCATCACCACCGACCCCAGGGGAACTGAACAGGAGCGGCGCCACCCATCTTGCTGCATACCACAGGTGGCGTCACGAGATCTCCCCTGTAAATAATCCCCACCACCATTACTTATCTCCTCTTCCCAAAATCGCATACAAGATTTCTCCCGCACTTCACTCATACTCTGGAACTCTCTGCCCCAACATATCACACTCTTGCCTACTGTGGAAACCTTCAAAAGGAACCTGAAGACCCAAGACCCACCTCTTCGAACAAGCCTACAACCTGCAGTGACCCTAAGTCCACTGTACCACCGCACAACTAACTTTGAACTCCCCTACTGTATCCTCACCCTTTCCTTGTAGACTGTGAGCCCTCGTGAGCAGGGTCCTCTTGCCTCTTGTACCAGTCTGTGCCTTGTATTGTTCATGATTATTGTACTTGTCTATGCATGCCCCTCTTTACATGTAAAGCACCATGGAATAAATGGCGCTATAATAATAATTAATGAAAATAGATAATATCTGTGAAATCCATGGATAGCACTCGTACAAGAAAAATGGGACATCTGAATGTTCCCTTATGATAATAGAGTTCTGAAATTTGCAATATTTTTTGGGGGGGAAAGTGTTTCTTTCAGTTCTCTGAATAATTGCTGTTCGTTGCAAAAGAGCCATTTGAGATTATAGAAATTAATTTCTTAACTTCAGAAACTGACCCTGGCTGGACCGTGTGTCCCATAGTGAACTTTTTGTTAGCCTCCAGTTGTGCAGAGCTTAGGTGTGCAGGTGATAAGGCAGTTTTCCATTAATAACCTTTATATATCTATAGCAGCTGAAAACCAATACTAACTGAGATCATGAACACTAGCAGCGGGCTAGTCATGTAATATTTTACGGCAGCTGCTTAACATTTCATTACCTACTTATTTTACACAGAAAGGAGTGAATTAAAATGGCAGCGTTAAATGAAATAGAGGCTTCGTTTTCTTTCTGCTGAAAGCCGACACCTAATTAGGGAATATTTAAGTCCCACAAAAATGCAGACTCTCCAAGGTGCTATAAAGCGTGGCTGCATATAAGCTTTAACAAAACTTAGTGAATTATAGGTTGGCCCTTGGCTCTTACGAGCTGTTTGCTTGTGTTGGGGGACTGTGGAGTTCCAGGTCTGTGCTGTAGGACATCTGTATGCAGGTTCATGGGGAGCTTCAGAAAGTTCTAGCACCTAACAAAGGGAACATTTTATTGTCCGAGTTCGCCAACGTTTCGGTCCTGTAGCACTGACTCTATTTCAAGGTCCGCTGCTTTCTGATAAAAATCTGGTGATTTGGGACAATGAAAATCACAGCTGTTGATCTGTGTGTGATGTTTTATTTAGATAATTCAGTTTTCACTTCAACCACAGATAGATTTTTAACCATAGAAGATCTATTACTCTGCTCTCAGTTTGAGGTTTTTAATTTCACTTGGAAAGTAGTTTTCTTTTGCTTTTTTTATATACTAGTGTCTATTAAACTATCATGGTAGGAATCACTATTTGCTTTGTGCATAGAAGGAATTAAAGATAGTGTACAAATCCAATCGATCCTGAGTATTAGACGTCAAGAGTAACAAGTTAGGGGTTTTTGTGACGCACCAGTGACCTCATTAGCGATCTCGCTGTGTGTGACACTGAGCAGCGATCTGGCCCCAGCTGTGAAATCGCTGCTCGTTACATACAGTGCTGGTTCATCTTTTCGACGTTGCTCTCCTGCTGTGAAGCACACATCGCTGTGTTTGACAGCGAGAGAGCAACGATCTGAATTGTGCAGGGAGCAGGGAGCCGGCGTCTGACAGCCCGCGGTAAGCTGTAACCAAGGTAAATATCGGATAACCAAGAGAAGTGCTTTGCTTGGTTACCCGATATTTACCTTGGTTACTAGCGTCCACCGCTCTCACACTGCCAGTGCCGGCTCCCTGCTCCCTGCACACGTAGCCAGAGTACACATCGGGTAAATAAGCAAAGCGGTTTATTTATTAACCCGATGTGTACTCTGGCTAGGAGTGCAGGGAGCCAGCACTAAGCAGTGTGCGCTGGTAACCAAGGTAAACATCGGGTAACCAAGCGCTTGGTTACCCAATATTTACCTTAGTTACCAAGCGCAGCATCGCTTCCACGCGTCGCTAGTGGCTGGGGGCTGGCCACTGGTCGCTGGTGAGATCTGCCTGATTGACAGCTCATCAGCGACCATGTATCGACGCACCAGCAATCCTGACCAGGTCAGATCGCTGGTGGGATCGCTGGAGCGTTGCTAAAGTGTGACGGTACCCTTACTATATAAAAGGACGAGATTACAGGCAGTGTGCATGCATGCAGGCTATGGAACTGTGCTGCAATTTCCACTTATTAAATTTACAGTGGAAGTATAGTATTCATTAAAATTTTGCACCTATTTTTGAAAATGAAGAGTTAGATTAATGAAAGAGAATCTGTCACCAGGTTTCCACTCTCTCATCTTTGAGCAGCATGATCTGGGGGGAAGAGACCCTGATTCTAGCGATGTATCGTTACTGGGCTGCTTGCTGTAGTTTTGATAAAATCACTGTTTTGTCTGCTGCAGATCTATAATTTCTCTGAATGCTGAGATATGTATAACGCTGCCAACATCACTAATTCATGGTTCTCTGTTTACAATGTGCATAGGCAGAAAGCTGCCAATAAGTGGTGGGGGCGGGCGTTATAGGTAAGTGATACATAGCTGGAAGCATAATCTCTGCCTCTACATCATAGGCCTCTTTCACACCTAAGTTGTTTGAAATTAGTCGCAATCCATAATTTTGTGAAAAAAACGGATCCAGCGCTGGATCTGTTTTTTTCTCATTGACTTTTACTAGCGACAGGTTTCGACGGATGGCCTCACGTTTTATCCGTTGACGGATCCATTGAAAAATATTTGTCCGGGCGATGGAGCCATCATAGACATGAACATTTTTTGTGTGCTTGGAAAAAACGGATAGCGACGGATCTGTCGGCATCCGTCGTTTGTTATAATGGAAGCCTATGGACGCAGGATCCGTCGCAATCCATCAAATGACGGATCCGTCTTTTACTAATTGAGCATGCTCAGATGTGTAAATTCCATTATAGTCAGAAAAAGTCTCTCCCTCTCTCTCTCACTCTCTCCCCCCATTTCTCAAAGACAACTAAAATATTACAAGTAAAATAAATATTAAAAAATACAATATTTAAATGATTAGTCTGGTTTCTCAGTGAAATATCCTAAAGGCTTGATATGCTTGAATATAGCAATCCTCTACTGATGCCCTTGCTGCTCCGGTGCTGTCTGTTGCTGCACCTTATCAATTATTGTTGACATTACTTCACCAATGACATCATCTTTACATCACGCGACCTCTGTATCCAATCAGACATCTTACGCCATGTCTCTTACTGATTGGCTGAAGTGATCACGTGCTGTAGACATGATGTCACCACTGAAGGCTGGAGAGGAGAAGCAGAGAGGCGTTGCTGGTTCGGCAATAGTTAAGGAATCCTGGTTCTCTTATTTTCAAGAAGATTAACTGCATGAAGACAGAAAACCACTTTAGCAAACTTTCATGACCTCCAAGTTTTACATCTTAACACATTTCTAAATGTTTACAATTCGATCCAGTCGCCAGTAAGGGAAATTCAGATGAAATCACTTGTAATAATAATAAGGGCGTAATGTAATAACATCAAAAGTGTATTGTAATACCAGATAGAATGAAATGGCCCCTCTCCTAAGGGAGAGAATGGGGAAATAAGACATTGCCAAGGTTTCAAGAAAAGTGTGATAATACCCCACGCCATTGGATATTCTACTCACAGCCACTATGTGTTTAGGGAGATCCCACCAAGATAGTTGGAGAGATGGCAAAGATCAGGGCGGATGAACATTGGGCCACAAGAAAAGGTTTACTTTTTCGCCTTCCCATGAAAAAAATAAGAAATAAAATGGTTGGAAAATGCACATATGAGACTGGATAAATAGGAATATGGTAGATTAAGATTATGGTGAATTTTTTAGCATACAAATAATTTACCATTTCATTGAATAGGATTATAGGAATTTCAATCAACAGCCCAAAATGTGATATCACAAATAATTGCACTTTGAAGTGTTTCAATATGCATTCTTTCACACAGTTTTTAGTAGTGCAGAAATTGTGAAGAAAATGAACATCCAGCCCCTCAATTCGAGTATCTGCTTGGATTAAGGTGCTGTACGTTCGTTTGCTTCACAATTTCTGCACTCACCGGCAGGAACAAGCACTCTCTCCATTACTTTTCAGTGGACTTTGATATATGGAGGAGTTGGTAAGCTACATTTTCTCTTTATTTTTGAGTTTTTAGTAGCATTACTACAATACCACCAAACTAAAGTAGGTGGTGTTTTATCTCCATGTAAATCACCACATACGTTTTTGTAGTTGGACAGCCATGCTGACCATAAATGATACACAAGGGAAACCCATATGCAATTGAAGTGGTTAATCCACGTCAGCTTGTGCAGAGCAGTTTCTCTCTATAACCATGTGCTATGATTATAGACCACATTGGTCTTAAAGCATCTTGCGTGTTTGATCTCTTAATTTGTCGTTACTGTAAACTGCTGCTGTTTGGATCTTTTAATATTAAGACATAAAACTGAAGATGTTTTTAAAAAGACTGTATGCTGACTGGCAACTGGTATCAGTTTTGAAATGGGGGAAATTTCATTGTCTGGAATTTTGGAAAGTCTTGAACAGAGATGAGTGATTTGATATGAATTGAATTAATATAGAAGTTTAGGAAATTTGCTGAACCCAGAATTTGCAATTTGCCAAAGATTCCCAGCTGCTATTTTACACAATGCAGAAGATTGCAATAGCCAGAGTAGGTTCACATGAACTTGGATTTACTTCCAAAAAATGTGTTGCAGCCATCACATCACACAGTATGGCACAACAAAAACATAAAAATATAATCTAAAATAGAAACGCTGCAGTAAGTAAATAAATAAATATTAATACATGCAAAATCATTGATTATTACTTAGTTGCCATTTTTTTTTTATAAAAAAAAAAGTGTGAAAGCCCTTCCACCATGACAAGATGTACCCAATCAGGATGGTTTGCAACTCTAGTAACTAGTGTCGGATGGAGTCGCAGATACCTGGGATCGGCAGGTCTAAAAAAATAACCCTGTATGGTCCCAGAATTGATCCCGGATATCTGGTCGGATGCCGGTTCTCATATAAGTCTATGGGAATCAGAATCTGATGCTTAAAAATGGTGGTAGGAGGGATAGTGGGATTAGAGCAGGCGCATTATACTTACCAGTCTTTAGCGTGGCTCTAACGCTACTTCAAGAGCAACTTATTATTGCTCATACATATTCACTTTTTCCCCAGCCCACCGGTAGTCCTGGCGTCTGTGATTGGTTGCAGTCAGATGTGTGTCACCCAGGGTTATGGGGTACTCGGTTTCGGGCGGTGTATAACTGGGGAATATCAGTTTGGTGGCCGTTGCCTGGTCCCGTGCCCTGGGTGCTTTTTGAAAAGGGGGTTATTTACAGAGGATTAGAATAATGTTCACACGCAACGCCACTTGCAGTTTTGCGGCTATGTAGATGGAGCCACCGATGCACAGTTCCTGCTGCTGGGGCTGGTGTTATTGGCAGTAGGATGTTAGGCCCTCCGCAAGCAGGGTCGGACCCCAAAGGGTAGGTGATGTGACGGGTGTCGGAAGAAGGTAGGCCACACAAGGGTTTCAGTGCAACTGGTTCTTTACTCACTTTCTGGTGGTATCTGGTCACCTGAGGTCGGCTGGTTTCACCTGCAGGTCCCCTTAGTCCCAGTGCCTGTTTAGTAACCTGGTGGCTTCTTCCCATGCACTTGTCTTTTGGTTGGTGGGTCCCTGTGGCGTAGAGCAGCTGGTAGTCCCCTCCTGGTGATCTACTGCAGTCCGTATGACGATAGTGTAAACCCTGTGGGGTTTGAATCTCTGGTCCTGTCCCCGGTTCCCCCTTTGCTACTGAGTCTCGAACTTAAAGGTCAGTGAGGTCCTTGATGGTCCCCTCACTGTGCAGGTGTTATCAGGTCTGCCTGGAGCTTTTGCCTGACCTAGGGTACTGTACCCTGTTGGTGCGTAGTTCCGGGAGTACTCCACCGTAATCCACCGGCAACTAACCGCCTTGGCCCTCAGGTCACTGTTCACTCCTGTCAGCACGTTTGCTCACTTACGCTGTCCGACTCTTTCTCCTCACTCCTCACTCTCCACTGTCTGACTGTCCACAGTCTGCCCCTCCCACCTGGTTGTCTAGTGTACTGGAGTGGCTCTACCGCTAGGCGGCCATCCATTGGTCTATTCCTAGCCTTGTTCCATTCTATGGGGGAATATTGGGGAAAAAACTGGGATTTTCTGAAGTGTTTGTTGTTACCGTCACTGGTCTTCTGGGTCCCTAGGGGGTAGGCCCTGCATCCTGGTGGGGATGCAGTACCTTGTAGCTCCCTGATGGCTTCAGAGATGCTACATTCCCGCTTGGTTAATTCCAGCACATCCTCGGGCTGCAAGTGATACAGGTTACACTTTCTTATTTTTGAAAAAAAAAGAGAAAAAAAGGGGGAACCAGCACGATCCGAAATTGGCATGCATCATATAAAAAGTGAAAATTCACAGATTTATTCCAACTGTACTATAATAAAAAAAATGAGATTTTTAGCAAATAATTGATCAATTTTTTGAGCCACCCCTGCCAACGTCACGGCAAATCTCAATAGGGGGGTCCTACTCTATATTCTGTATTTCATGTGCCATGCGGCCTCCTAGATAAAGTTAAAAGCAGAACCATAATGGAGCACACATACCTGTAACCTGTATATAGCCGCTTCCATGTTGCAAAAAAGGCAATTGTGGATAGAGACCAGCCCAGGTCCCAGCATGTGGAGCAAGCTCTACACATAGCAGGACTATATCAGAACTGATCCTCCCAGTGCCAAACAGCAACCATTGATAAAGGCGGACCAGATCCAAGAATGGTGCTTAATTAGCATTGCCTGTGGAAAGGGGTGAGGTAACTGAATCTGAACAGCTACCAACAGGAGGAATACATTTTAAACCAAAATCAGGCGTGCATGGTAGGGTGATGGTCAGTCACCAGAATTGTAGCATAACTACAGTCATAACAGAGAAAAAAAGGGGAACCAGCACGATCCGAAATTGGCATGCATCATATAAAAAGTGAAAATTCACAGATTTATTCCAACTGTACTATAATAAAAAAAATGAGATTTTTAGCAAATAATTGATCAATTTTTTGAGCCACCCCTGCCAACGTCACGGCAAATCTCAATAGGGGGGTCCTACTCTATATTCTGTATTTCATGTGCCATGCGGCCTCCTAGATAAAGTTAAAAGCAGAACCATAATGGAGCACACACTTTCTTATTTTTGGCACACATAAAAACATAACATCACATAACAGGTCTTCCCACACAGGGGAGGTTCAGGCTTTAACGTTGCTTTAACAGGAGTACCCCTTCCGTGCACCCACCACCCAAAGGTCCTGGTCCCAGAACCCTCTAAGGAGGCAGGTCACCGGTTGCACTGGTGACCAGGTCTCATACTACTCTACTGCAGACTTTTCCTCCAATCTTCCTGTCCTTGGTGGCGGTGTTTAAAAGGTTCCACTGGTTAGGTTGTACTCTGGTGATGCACAACTGGTGCAACTTTTTACATTTTAAAGTTTTTGGCTGCTGCCAGTCCTGCAGCCTGTGGCCATTTTTATCAAATCAAACTGGTTAACTTTTTCTTCTATTGTACATTTTTCAAAACATTCAAAAATAATCAGATTATATCAAAAGTCAACATTTTCAGCACACACATTTATCTGGAACAGTCAAACAAACAAACTGGTAGCGCAACAGGTCATAGCTACCAGGGTGTTGGAAAGGGGTCATCTGGGTCACTTGGCCTCCTGGGATCAGCACTCACAGTCTGCGTACACTGGTCCCGTGAACCTGCACTGCCTCCTGGTGGCAGCTGGGAGACTGGTGCTGAAGTGGTAGTGGGGGCTGGCTTCTCTGCAAGGACTTCCATTGACACATGAGGATGCATCTGGGTATCAATCTCACGCCAGATTGGGAATGGGACCACAGCAGGTTGGTACACCGGTTTCTCTGGCTTTGACGGCCAGATCTTGGATACCGTGTAGCTCCTTAGCACAACACGAAGAAACTCGCCCCCCGCATGCGGGATCCACTCCGGTGCGGGGAGCAGGTCTGCCGGACCCCCAACAGCGACTGGGCACAGTACCAGGGGAGGGTTGTCAACACTAGTGGCGGCCTCCTCCGCGGCTCCCGATGACGCTGTAGCTTGGGCTGTTGTCACTGGGTTAGATGATGCAGCTTGATCCTTCTCCAGCGGAGAAGGTGATGCGGCCGGGTCTGATCTGGCCGGGGATGCCTGTACCACTTGGTCCTTCTCTGAGAGAGAAGGTGATGTGACTGCTTCAGGTCTCGCTGGCTCTGGCGGTGATGCAGCCTGGTCGAGGATGGATTCTGGTATATGGGTTGGTGCAGCCTGGACAAACGGCGCTCCCCTCTCTTGGGCCCGCATAGTTGCCACCACTCCCATCATCTCCGCCTTCCACTCCTCGATATGCTGCAGGTGTTCCGCACACAGGGTCCAGCACAGCCGTTGGACCTCTGCCTCCAGCCTCTCCACGGTCCAGGTCCTTGGGTGACCTGGTGCACTGGCACGATCCCCTGGAGTGGACATGGTGCTGCTAGATACAGTCCTGGAGGCGTTCTGTGGCAGGGACTCCGAGCTCACTGCTTCCGGTTTTGTTTTACATTGTGGACACTACCCAGGGGCAGGGCTTTCTTTTTTGTGCTTTTCTCACTGCTGTGGCACAGTTACTTTTTACAGCAAAATGGCGGTGGTTTTTCAAGCAATAAAGTGTAGCGCCCCTGAGACCATCAGGGTGTTACAAGGTTCTGCATCCCCACAAGGATGCAGGGCCTTCCCTGTTGTGAATACATTTGGATTAGATTCCAGTTTGGGGCTTCCTCTTGTGATCGGTGCTGGTAGTGCAGTTGACTTGCTGAATGGAAAACAGACAGTTGAGGAGGATTGGCAATCAGGCCATTCGGATTGGGCCTATATAACTGAGTAGTTTTGTCCTGTTCCTTACCGGTACTCTATGTATCTCCTGTGTGCTAAGTACATTCTGAAACCAACCCTTTTCTCTGTGTCTACCAGAACTCCTCTCAGATAAGTTGGTCTTTGTACCTCTGCTTATGGTTTTCACTTTCTTGTTATTTTGCCTGTGTGGAGTTATGGTGGAGTTGGATCATTCCCTGCTGGGAGTATCTGTGTACCTTGCTCCATGTTCTGCTATGTATTGTGTTTTGTCATGCTTGGTACTAAATTCAGTCCCTCCTCTATATCAGTGTTTTTCTTGGAGTAACACAAGAGTACTGATATAGTGGGGGAGAGCCTGTGTAGGCTCAATATTTTTCCATATCAGGTGTGTTGGTATTTACTAGGGTTTTTACGGCTGCAGTCAGTGCTCTTTCCTATCCTTTCCTATGCAGATAGTTTGGGCCTCCTCTTTGCTGAATCTATTCTCTAGCTATGTACAGTATTTTCCTATATCACCGTAGTCTTTACATGTGGGGGGCTATCTATATCTTTGGGGACTGCTCTGAGGCAGATTAGCTTTTCTAATATTTCTCTCTGTAAGAATATTTAATTCTTCGGCTGTGTCGAGGCGACCAGGTCATCGTAGGCATGCCCCACGGCTACTTCTAGTTGTGTGTCAGTATTAGGTCTGCAGTCCATTAAGGTTCCAGTCACTCTAGTTATTTTTTGGGTTTCTGAGTTTTTGTCCTTTTTCTGATCCTCCTCGGTCACTGAATCATAACACTACGCCCTTAGGGACCCAACTGGTACCAACAAAAACCCAGGTAACCCCAGTTTTCCCCAACAATCCCCCATATAATGGTACCCAGCAAGGGTGGGCACAATGGATGGCCGCTTAGAGGTGGAGAGACTCCAGTCCACTAGTTGACCAGGTGCGAGGGGCAGACTGTGGAGAGTAGTCGGGAAGACAGGAAACAGAACGGATGTGACTGTTTAAAGTGTCAGATCGCAGGAGTGTGAAAGTGGAAGTGAAGTGTCATCCTGGAAGTAATTGCCGGTGGAGTATGGTGGAGTACTCCCAGAACTACGCACCGATGGGCTACAGGACCCTATTACAGGAAAAAGCTTCAAGCCGACCTATTAACACCTGCACAGCAAGGGCACCGTTAAGAACCTTGATGACCCTAAAGAATCCGAAGACTCAGTAGCAAAGGGAGATCCGGGGACAGGACCAGAGACTCCAACACCACAGGGTTCACACTATCGTCAGGCGGACAGAAGTGGACAAACCACAGAACGGGGAGCCCCAGTTGTTCTATACCATGAGGACCCACTTACCAGAGACAGGTGCAGGGGAAGAAGGTACCAAAGAACAAGATTGGCAGTGGGACGAACGGGACCTGCAGGCGAAACCAGCCGGCCTCGAGCAACCAGACAATATCTACCAGCAGTGAGTAAACCAGTTGCACTGAACATTTGTGTGGACTCACTTCTTCCGACGCCCACTGCACCATACACCCTTTGGGGCAAAATCCTACTTGCGGAGGGTCTACCATTCTAGCTGCCAATATCATCAGCCCCAGTAGAGACATTCTGCAGCGGTGGCTCCCTATACTTAGCCACAACACCGCAAGTGGTGTCACAAGTGAACATTATTTTATTCTCCCCTGTAAATATCCCCATTACAAAAAGGGCCCAGAGCACGGAACCGGGTAACAGCCACCACCGTGACATTCCCAATAGAGACTCTGCCCGGAACTGAGTACCCCATATCCCTGGGTGTGACAAAAGCACAGTCAATAAAACACAATCTTTAAGGCACATGTCACCCAGTTTGACCAGGTCCAGTTCAATCCTGTTCGTGACGCCAGGAAAAAGCTGTGTTGTTCAGGTTTCTGGGGTACTCAGTCACAGGCGGTGTATAACTGGGGATGTCACTTTGGTGGTCATTGCCCGGTCCCGTGCCCTGGGTGCTTTTTGAAAAGGGAGTTATTTACTGGGGATTAGAATAATGTTTACACGTGATGCCACCTCACTGTGCAGGTGTTATCATGTCTTCCAGGAGCTTTGCCTGACCTAGGGTCCTGTACCCCATTGGTGCATAGTTCCGGGAGTACTCCACCATACTCCACTGCAACTAACCGCCTGAGCCCTCAGGTCACTGTTCACTCCTGTCAGCACATCTGCTCACTTGCGCTGTCCGACTCTTTCTCCTCACTCCTCATTCTCCACTTTCTGACTGTCCACAGTCTGCCCCTCCCACCTGGTTGTCTAGTGGACTGGAGTGGCTCCGCTGGGATTTTCTGAAGTGTTTATTACCGGCACTGGTCTTCTGGGTCCCTAAGGGGTAGGCCTTGCATCCTGGTGGGGATGCAGTACCTTGTAGCTCCCTGATGGCTTCAGGGGCGCTACAGATGCACCACCAGCCAGTATGACTGTGTGTCTGCTTGCAATCACAGACCCTGTCTTTGGCTCTATTGTCATGTAAAAATAAATAACCAAAAAAAAATTGGCATAGGGTTTCTCCATATTTTGATACCCAACACAAATAAAGCATACAGCTACAGGCTGCAGCCTTGTGCTTATCTTGGCTGTTTATCAAAATTTAGAGGAACTGCATGGGGCTTTTATTTTTTGTGAACAAGTAATTTTAAAAAATGAGGTGCAGTCCTCCTCAATTTTGATACCCAGCCAAGATAAAGCCCAGTAGCTGGGGTCTGGTATTTTTCAGGCTGGTGAAGCCCATGCTTATTGGACCCCCAGCCTGCAGCCACCCAGGATTGTTGCATTCATTAGATGCGATAATCCCGGAATTTTACCCGGCTCTTCCCGATTGACCTGGTCCTGGGGCAATCAAGATAATAACAGCTCACAGCTGCCACTAAGCCCTAGATTAGTAATGGGAGGCATCTATGAGACCACCCATTACTAATTAGTAAATGAAAAGAAATAAACACCAAAAAATCCTTTATTTGAAATAAAATACAAAAAAACTCACCCTCTTTCATCCCTTTATTAACCCCCAAAACACCCAGGTCCGACGTAATCCACATGAGAACACATAGAACATGACCGCCTGCTGTGAGCTACAGGCAGAATTTGTGAGCCGTGCGATGAGCAGTGATGTCACTCAGGTTATTTGCATTCACAGCTGGAGGTTCCCATGGCCCTCTACCTGTGATCACAGGTAACCTGACCTCAGGTGACCTCATTGAACTCCGTGACCTCATCTCACCTTAATTGAGGCAAAGAGCATACCATCATCAAGTGTAAAACCGTCGAGTTTAGTTAATAAATCACTTGTGTCCCTTATATATAGTTACATAGGTTGAAAAAAGAGCTAGGTCAATCAATTTCAACCTTCCTCCACCAATTACACATTATTGTCACTAGATCATCTATAACCGACAATATTATGTGTACTGAGTAAATCATCCAGTCCTTTTTTAAAGCAGTTATAGTGTTTGCCATTAGTACTTCTTGTGATAGGGCTTATTTTAGTTGCTGGAACCGCCTTTCTTCCACCTGCAATGAGTGTCCCCTAGTCATTAGTATTGTCTTTGGAAGGAAAAAAGTCATGAGCAAGTCCTTTGTACTGACTACACATGTATTTATACATATAAATTATATCTCCTCTGAGATGTTTCAATCACCTTAAAATTTAAATCATCACTCTTGCCTCCATGGTATATTTTAATGTGTCTTGCGATCAACTGCCATTTGTTACTGTAAATCCTCCAAGTGCTCCACTACCCATTTTCTCTTCACTCCTTGTGTACTGTAGTTGGCAAAATCACATACTGTATATTGTATTTGTGGCTGCACTAGTGAACGTTTTGCACATGGATACCCATTTACAAAATTTGCAGTGCCCACATCTGAAAGAGCCTAGAGATTTTCTGTCTAGCCAAGGTCCCTGTTTTGGGTTTGAAAACAAACTAGTCGCTCACTGACCTACTCCTTCTATATGTTATTCTTCAATAATTAGGGAGGAGAGCCACGAGATCCTGGTCCGCTTTTAGGGTGCCCCAGTTTTTATGTAGAACTGGCAAAACTTTAATATTCTGACTATGATAGGTCCCTATGATGTGATTCACATTGGTACCATCTAGTTTTGGTTCAGGTTTAAGAATTTTCTGTCTATTCTGTTGCGACACATATATGTATGCATTGTTGAGGACCTGAGAGGGGTAACCCCTGCGTTCAAATCTTCTTTGGAGGTACCGCCTGCTTCTGATACATCCCTTCTGTGGAACAAGTCCTTCACATCCTGAGGTACTTTCCTAAAGGGTAGGTGTGCATTAACAGATTGAGTGCATATGCGTTCCACTGCCCCACTGGCATATACGGATTTGACATCGCTGGTAGGTGGTGCAGCTAAATATGAATATTTCATTGTTGGAACACACTATGTTCGCCAGCACCTGACCCAGAAGTGAAGTCCCAGGCGGGTTATACTGATCTGCTATAAAGGTTGAGTGCACCCTGCGTTGGTGAAAGTGGTGGTCCTGGCTGGGTGTGTTGTCTTTTAGAGTGCAAATCATACTTTTTGTTAGGCCACCTCTTGAACCAGGACCTATTCGCATGTGAGAAAATGACAAAGACTTGTATCTTTTCAAAAACAGTCTTTTACTGAACATTTGCCAAAGTTCTTTCAGCACAACTTCAGTAGTGATACAGCAGAAACAACACTTAAGTACGTTTTCTACAGTACACTTCACTTCACACATCTTCCTTTACCTCTTCTATAGCCATTAGTTTTTCAAATGTTACTGGTTCATGCTCCTTCACCCAGGTTCGCATCACAATGCCACACGTAAGAGTCATTAAGTCCTCATCAGCTTGTGGCTCTCCCACGCACAGGGAGTAGTTCAACCATCCAAACCCTCACCACCTCCTGCCGTCTTTAACTCAAAAATATTTCCAGAATCCGTCCTTTCCTCAATTATCAATGTACAAAAATGCTAGTGCATGCCCTCATAATCTCCCGCCTCGATTACTGCATCCTCCTCCTCTGTGGCCTCCCTGCTAACATGCTCGCCCCTCTCCAGTCCATCCTTAATTCTGCTGCCCGAATTATCCACCTCTCTTCTCAATACCACCCCACTTCTCCTCTCTGCAAATCCCTCCATTGGCTCCCAATCTTCCATCGTACCTAATTCAAACTACTAACACTGACCTACAAACCTATCCATAATCTGTCTCCTCCGTATATCTCTGAACTAATCTCTCGTTACACTCCAAAATGTAATCTCCGGTCCTCCCAAGATCTCCTTCTCTCCTCTCTCATTCGCTCCTCATGCAACCGCCTCTAAGACTTCTCCCGAGCATCCCCAGTCTTCTGGAACTTGCTGCCTCAACACGTCAGACTATCTACTACACTTGCAAGCTTCAAACGGAACTTGAAAACTCATCTGTTCAGAAATGCCTATAATCTTCAATGACCCCACTGCCTCACCGCCGTGCAGAGCTGCCGCCTCACCACCGTGCAGAGCTGCCGCTTCACCACCGTGCGGAGCTGCCGCCTCACCACCGTGCAAAGCTGCCTCCTCACCACCGTGTGGAGCTGCCGCCCAACCTACGCCCCACCTACTGTCTCCTCCCCAAACTCCTATAGAATGTAAGCCCGCAAGGGCAGGGTCCTCTTCCCTCTGTACTAGTCTGTCTATTGTAACTTGTATATGTATTCTGTATGTAACCCCCATCTCATGTACAGCACCATGGAATCAATGGTGCTCTATAAATAAATATTAATAATAATAACCATCGACCGGAGTGAACAGACTATACACCTCGTCTCACATCCATTCTTGTACTGACCTGTTCACTGAGGTCTATGATAAGCGTTCTCCTAGGAATTCATACCCCTGGCATCAGTACACTATCGGCAAAGCAACTCACTCTGACCTGCCATGTCCCCGTCCAGTAACAGGAAAGTCTCTTTAGGGTCCAGGGCCAGAAGTAGTTTATAGTGTGATGGAAGTAGTTCTCTACACATCCACACTCTTCAAGGCCTTCCTGGGTTCCCTAATCTTGCTGTTCACAGTCAGGAAATAATGGCTGAAGTTAGCACAAAGCACCCAGAAGATTCAACCTAGGTATCCTGTGGACCTGCACTTCTGGCCTTGTCACTCATCAGACAATACTGTACATGTGTTGCCCACCTGCAGCGGTCACCCCAGGGACACCACTCCACCTTAGGGGACGCCACAGGGTCTTCACTTTGGGTGTATCTGGCTACAGGTATGTCAGGTTTATTTACATGGGTAAATATTACACGGTTTGCGGTCAGGGTTATGGGTGACAGCCACTGCAGGTTTAACGAGCGTCTGGGGCTGATGGAGTCTGCAGTCGGATGGTGTGGCCTCCCGTGAGTGAGGCTTGCCCCAGGGGCTCTGGTGTGTAGAACAACAGGTCCCAGAATAACTCAGTCTCAGTCCAGAAAGTCTTTCAACTTGTTTTACTCACTTTTAGATGTTTTGTGAGGTACCCGGGGGAATGCTGAGATTAAGCCAGGTGGAACCAGGAACTCCTTCAGGCCGTTCTTAGGGTAACCGTTAACTCACCTTCCTAGCACTTCTTGTTTCGGATAACCCCTGACTTGAAGTACCGTGGGATCTATCCAGGAAAGTCGCTGCCTTTTCTCCCCTTTTTGGCCCGTTTGCCGGCAGCGTGGACCAGGTGAGATGGCTTCTGGCTCTGTTTCCTTATGGGTCCCCCTTTTGCTGCTGAGGCTCGGACTCTAGTTCGTTGGTGAGGTACCTCCAGTCCCCTCACCGACAGGTTTAGCAGATCAATAAATGGATGTCTACTCTGGGGACCTGTTCCCAGTGCGTGCCTAGTCACCAGCAGTCCCCGTACTCGATTGCCTCTCTTCAGGTGTCTTTCTGACTGACCCTCTGGCAACTGTTCTCCCCCGCTTACGGCTACTTCACGTGCAGTGTCTAACTACAGTGTGCGCACACCTGCATCTCCTAGCAAACACACTCTCTGCTTCCAGACTGGCTCGTTCCTCCTCCTTTCCTGACAGCCACTGCAGCTTAGCTTCAGCTCCTCCCCTACACCCCTTGACAAGAATTGAAGGCTAGCCTCTTCCAGAGGCTACCCAAAGGTCCCATCTAATGGTGTGGGAGACCTGGTTGCTATGTGTCTGTGCATACACACCTCATTCTAGCCTGCCTTTGGAATCACCTGGAAGCACTGTCCTAGCATGGGTGCAGTACTCAGTGGTGCCTGACCAGGTCAGGGGCGCCACATACACACTGAGCAGTTGCATACCGCCAATGGCGGCAGACCATGTGGCTGCTATAGGGCCTGTGAGTCAGAGGGCCCTGGTGTCAGCGGCAGCACCGGGCCCCACTCACCAGTGGGCAGTAACCCATCATTGCATAAAGCAATGATCAGAGAGGGATCGGAGCAATTCGCACCATCCTTCAACATTCTCCCCCTGTGCATGCGCTCGATATCTCATCACCATGTGCCGCTGTGCTGAAACATGCAAGACGCTCTGACCGGGGCAGCAGGGGAACGAGGAGAGGTGAGAACACAATGAAAAAACGCCTATGGGGTGCATTAAATAGTATGTGGGCTGCATAATACAATATGAAGGACTATGGGGGATACCTTATACATGGACTATGGGGGTGCATTATAATACATGGAAGACTATGGGGTGCATTATAATACATGGAAGACTATGGGGTGCATTAAATGGTATGGAGGCTGCGTAATACAATATGAAGGACTATAGGTGCTACATTATAATACATATAGGACTATGGGGGCTGCATTATAATACATATAGGACTATGGGGGCTGCATTATAATACATATAGGACTATGGGGGCTGCATTATAATACATACAGGAATATGGGGCTGCATTATATTATATGGAGGACTAATGGGGTTACCTTATACATGGACTATGGGGGTGCATTATAATATATGGAGGACTATGTGGGTGCATTATATTATATGGTGGAAGACTATGGGGGTGCATTATACTATATGGAGGACTCTGGGGTGCATTATAATACATGGAGGACTATGTGATGCAGTATAATATATGGAGGACTTTGGGGTGCAGTATAATATATGGAGGACTATGGGGTGCATTATAATATATGGAAGACTGTGGGGTGCCGTATAATATATAGAGGTCTATGAGATGCAATATAATATATGGAGGACTATGGGGTGAAGTATAATATATGCAGGACTGTGGGGTGAAGTATAATATATGGAGGACTATGGGGGCTGCATTATAATATATGGAGAGCTATAGGGTGCATTATAATACATGAAGGACTATGGAGGCTGCAATATAATGTGTGGATGACTATGGGGTCTAGTATAATATATGGAGGACTATGGGGTGCATTATAATATATGGAGGATTATGGAGTGAATTATAATACATGGCGGACTATGGGAGGTGCATTATAATAATTGGAGCACTATGAGGGCTACCTTATACATGGAGGACTATGGTAAGCGCATTATAATACATGGACGACTATGGGGGTGCATTCTAATACAGTATATGAAGGGTTATGTGGTACCAATTATACTATATGGAAGGCTATGTGGGGGCCAGTATAGTATTTGGTGAGCAATTATGCAGTGTGAAGGTTTGTGTGTCATCCATCAAACTGTGTGGTGGGCTGTGTGGGGGTCACTATATATTTTGGAGGGTTAGAAGAGGCTATTATACTGTATGTAGGCCAATTATAATGCATGGAGGGCTCTGTGGGGATTATACTGTGCTGGGATCATTCATTGCTGTTTGTAGTTGAAGGGGTGGGGTACAGTGGAGGATACTGTGAGGAGGATTTCACTGTTGGGGATCATACAGTGCTTGTGGGGCACTTTTGTTGGCATCATAATTTATGGCTGCAATGAAAGGGGAATCTAGGGGCTTCAATAGGAGGAAAATTCTTTGAAAGGGCTGAAAAGCTGTAAGATATGTTCTTATATGAGCAAGCCAAATATTATTATTATGATCATTATTATAAATACTTTTTTGGGGGGGAGGGCAATTAGAAATTTTGTAATGGGGCCCCTTGATTTCTATGTTCGCCCCTGACACTGAGCGAAGATGAAGTCTGTCCTCTGCTCTTAGAGACTGGCTCCTCCCCTTGTGGGCTATATTGCACAGCTTTAAAAGCCCTATCTGACTGGCTACTAGATGGCAACATTTCCCACAATCATTGTAAGCTACATTCTTACATTACTCTTCTCAGGAACACTTAACTTTACATTTCAGGAGTGCACTGTCGCCCTCCCACTGCGGCATCACTGATGACTATGACATCACTGTGTCCTGCCTTGCCATCTTCATGGTAAGGCAGGACACAGTGTTCAGGAATCCTCAGTATAGTATAGGGACTAGAGATGGCTGGACTCACAGAAAACCGGGACTGGCAGGTCCCTTGAAATTTTTTAAAAAAATCCGGTTCTTGTCCGGAATCCGGTACCCATGTAAGTCTATAGGAACCAGAATCTGGCAATTAAAAATGTTGGTGGAAGGGATAGGGAGTTAGGTGCGCAAGTGATGTACTCACTGAAGCTACGGGCATGGCTGGCCGCTGGTTCCAGGTCGCGCATTCACTTCCGGAGCTGCATGGGTCTAGATCGTGCACTAAAAATAAAGGTAGATGCTAGAATATATGGGCTCCATCCAGGTATGATGGAATTTGTCACATGATGGGGGAGCGTGTTCAAAATGCAGTCCGATTTAGAATAAACTTTCTTTTTCCAAGTCCACGTGGGCATGGAGTTGTTTATAATAGAAGCGGACGTCTGGGGGGTAAGACCCCTAGATGGGGGGAGATTGATGAGCAGATCTCTGCGTCCGCGATTATTTATCATCCTCTGCTCATCCTGAGCCTCCTGCTTCATGCAGCAGGAGGCTCAGGATGAGTTGCGTCCGCAATGATATGCCCTCCTCTGCTCATCCTGGGCCTGCTGTTTCATGCAAAACCACACAAAATATATACTGAGGTTATATCAATTAAGAACTACAAAGAACTACCTCAATTTCAATTTTATTTAAATATCTTAGTTACAAAGACACACCGGTATCCTCTTTCAACATACAACAATAATGTGACGGTGTCAGTGAGTGCTGTACCCGTACCAAACAGGAGCAGTGGGGGATATATATCGGATATATTTAATGAAACATCCGAGATCTTAAACTTATAGGTGGATAAGGGGGCCTGCTAAATTAACCCTACTTTACCCTTCCTACCAACAGAAGGTGCCTTAAGTTTTTGGACACCTCCCATTCCAGATGACTAACCCTCACTGACCCTATTATAAACTGGCAGGGCACCCACCACCAAAGCCAAGTGTGAACACAAGTGATGACAAACCACATACACAACTCAAATATTGCATTAATTTTTAAATATGGTTTCCTGACCAGTGCTAATTCTCTAGTCAGGGAATTAATTCAGTCTTGTTAGGACAAGAGCCGAGGGGTCCACTAGCATTGGGCCCACTCTACTCTCCCGACACGTTTCCCCTCCTTCCGAACGCAATGAAAGAGGGATCATCAGGGGATTTGTAAACAATGACTTTTCAGTAGGTCACCTGTAAGAAAACAAACACAAAAAATAGCATTCAGTTAAAGAGACTACATTATGAGTAGTGCTAGATCTCTGCAGACTACCAATTAAGAATGACACATAGAATAATGTTGCCAGTCAGGGGTACTAATATAGAGGAGACTCTTCTCAAAAAATCAAACCAATTGAAACAGGGATTCATTTCCGCTGATTCCTAAAAGGAGAAATAATCATCTATCAGTTATGGATCACCTATTGTCCAGGTTGTAGTTCTAGGGTATACCTGTATCAAAGTACATCCCAATTTGGCTGAGGTAATTAAAAACAACTGTTTCATGCAGCAGGAGGCTCAGGATAAGCGCAATGTGTCATCCTCTGCTCATCCTAAGCCTCCTGCTTCATGAAGCAGGAGGCTCAAGATGAGCTGCGCCTCCTGTTTCATGAATCATGATTCTGACCCGCAGACAACGCCTGTCATTGGTTGCAGGCAGAGGCTGTCCCACAGGCTGGGGGCACGTCTAACTGCAACCAATCACAGATACCAGGATGGCCGGTGGGCAGGGAGAGCAGTGCATATGTTTGAGCAATGATGAGTGGCCCAGGGAGGCCGCAGGAGCAGTATACAGCCGCACGGGAGCAGTTTACAGCTGCGGTGGAGCCTTGGTAAGTACGAGGCGCTTGCGTCATTCTTATTTTCTTTATTTTAATATCTTGACTGCTGGCTGTTGAACCAACACCCATAATCCCGAGCCTGGGTCCGACACCCAGGCACCTTTAAAACCACACGGATCCAAGCTTTTACAGTCTAGGTCTTCCCATCACTAATAGGAATAGCTTTACTAAGTTTCATTATTCCAAACTCATATTGTAACATGTTTCTCGTAGCCCTATATTCTACATGCATATTATCTCAGTTCTGAAAGGCGTGTACCTATAAATTGATTTGCTTAGCTTATGAGTGCTACAGTATCCCAATCTGAACCAATTTTTATTATATACTTGATTATTTTCATATTTTACTTTTGAGGTGATGATATTTTAATGACATCATCATGTGGGCTGTCTCATAATATGTAAAGGCATAGTACTCTTAGTGTATGTGAACTTTTGACTTTGCAGAATGTAGTAATGCCTTAAAACATTCTCTCTCTCATTATTCTGCCATTTGGCAAATATAAATAATTTTGGTTCCTAATTGACCTAAAACGGGAAAGGTTTATTCTGATTTCATGTCAGATAGTGAAACAAACATGCATTTATGTCTTTTTATGTAGTGTATGTAAACTTCTGGTTTCAACTGTATATACAAGGTTGTGAAGGAGCTAAAAGGAAACAGACCGCATATTACCACCACATAATGAATGAATAATATAATATACAAGGGACAAATACCGCCACAGCATGACCGGACCACATATTACCACCGCATAGTAAACAAACAATACAATACTGATCATGAATAGAACAAACAATACAGTATTAATAACACTAATATTACCACCAAGAGTTCTTTACATAGTATATAGCAGGGGTGTCAACCTAATTTTCACAGCAATATCAGCATTATGGTTGCCTTCAAAGTGTCACTTGTAATTGTAACGGCTTATGCAGATCTCCATGCAGCACGAGCATTGACTGCAATACAAAAGCTGGCCAGGGGCTATAAGAGAGCTGTCCCTGGGTAGAATGGTTATACGAGAGCTGTCCCTCGGTTGTAGGGCTATACGAAATCTGTTTGTGGGTAGAAAGGCCATGAAAGAGCTGTTCCTAGGTAGTAGAGCTGTACCACAGCTGTCAGCTATACGACAGCTGTCCGTTGGTAGTAGGGGTATTCGACAGCTGTCTCTGGGTAATAGGGCTAGGGTAGAAGGGCTATGGAAGAGCTGTCCCTAAGTTGAAGGGTTAAGGGCGCGGTCCCTGGGTTGTAGGATTTAGGGGCACTTTGCACACTACGACATCGCAAGCCGATGCTTGCGATGCCGAGCGCGATAGCCCCCACCCCCGTCGCAGCTGTGATATCATGGTGATAGCTGCCGTAGCGAACATTATCGTTACGGCAGCTTCACATGCACTCACCTGCCCTGCGACGTTGCTCTGGCCAGCGAACCGCCTTCTTCCTAAGGGGGCGGGTCGTGCGGCGTTATAGCGACGTCACATGGCAGGCGGCCAATAGAAGCGGAGGGGCGGAGATGAGCGGGACGTAAATATCCCGCCCACCTCCTTCCTTATGCATAGCCGGCCGGGACACAGGTAGGAGATGTTCCTCGCTCCTGCGGCTTCACACACAGCGATGTGTGCTGCCGCAGGAACGAGGAACAACATCGTAACATCGGTCTTTCCCAAATCATGGAAATGACAGACGCTACACCGATGATACGATTATGACGCTTTTGTGCTCGTTAATCGTATCAAAAATGCTTTACACACTACGATGTCGACAGCGACGCCGGATGTGCGTCACTTTCGATTTGACCCCACCGACAATGCACCTGCGATGTTGTAGTGTGCAAAGTGCCCCTAAGGGTGCTGTCCCTGGTTGTAGGGCTAAGGGCTCTGTCCCTGGGTTGTAGGGCTAAGGGTGCTGTTCCTGGGTTGTAGGGCTAGGGGTACTGTCCCTGGGTTACAAGGCTAAAGGTGCTGTTCCTGGCATATACAGCTAAGGGCGCTGTCTCTGGGGTGTAAATCCAACAACAAGCTTCCCACAGCATTGCACACAATCCATATCCAACCACAGGCATCCACACAGCATCACACACCCCTATACTCCCACCACAGAAGTCCTGGTGTGGCACCCCAGTGGTCATGGGAGCCACAGTGGCAATGATCTCTTCTCCTGGAGGACAGTGCTATGCCTGGAAGAAGCGGGGAAGATCTGAATGTCAGGTACCATTGCACACAACACTTCCGGACTCAGACCAGAAGGGGGAGCTCAAGTCCTGGTTGGGACGAGCCTCCCCTATGCATTCTGGGATGAGAAGGGGTTAGTCAGAAAAATAGAAAGGGAAAGCTCAGAACCCTGGAGGAGAGGAAAGATACCGGTGGTTGTTAGAAAGCTGTTAGCAAGCTTTCCAGGACTGAGCCCATTGCACAGGACACGAAGTCCTAGATTACTGGGTACTAAAGGCTCAGCAGTAAAACCCGGAGGGCAGGAGATTCCATGTTTCCTGCCCCACCAACGAAGCCCTAAGGCAAAGTAGCAAAATAGAGCCCGGGTCCGAGGAAGAACACGCAGGCCCCATACCCGGCTCGCGCTGCACGTCAGAGAGGGACATAGCACTAACCAACCAAGAACCGGGGTGCCCAAGTAGCTTCAAGTCACGGGGATCCGACATCCAAAGCGCATAATGGAAGGCTTCCAACGTACCTGGCATAGAGACATTCCTCCCTGTTACCAGGCTGACCGGACCACGGTAACCTTGGCACTACAACCTGTTACCAGTAAAGGTAAAAGGAAACTACCAATTTGTGTCATCTGGTTACTGTCGGCGTCCTCAGTCCAGCACCCCAACACACCCCTAATACCCCCATCATCTCCCTGGGGCCTGCTCCACCTGTGGAGAGCAGAAACATCCCGGCGGCTGCTATTACCATCTGCCCTGGAGGACAGAGCCAGCAGCAGCGGATATTCCCTGGCTGCGTACCGCTGGTGGGGTCACAAAATCAAACCTCCATTACCATCCCCTCCTTTATTGTACACCTCGGGGCCATGAAACCGGGTGAAAGGGCCACCCCGTGACATCCCCAGACCCGACATCACCAGGCCCGGCGACGAGTAATTTAACTCCTTACCCTGTGGGTGCTACACTGGCAACATTGATTGGACCCAAAAAGCCACTACAGGTGTCTCCCACCTTATATACCCCACAAATCCCAGCAAAGGCATCTCCCTTTGTTATAGCTCCTCAAATCTCACCACAGGAAACCCCATCAGCATTATAGAACCCCATAAATCCCACAATAGGCATACTCACAGCAGTGCGTGCTTGTGCGTTGGGGTGCAATGGTTGCACAGCTTTCATATTCCTTTTTGCTTAACACATGCTGAAAACTTCTAAATGTATTTCAACAGTCACTAACAAAACATGATTATTTTAGCAGTAACATATTTCAACAGGACTATTATTTGAAACCTGACTGTTTTACCACAATTATTTAAAAAACACTTGGAACTGTATGCATCTGTTCAGTCCATAATGAAAGTGGTATATATTGCATTATATTAGCAGCAGAGCCACTGCCTATTCCTCACAAAGGATTTGTTCTGTATTATTCATCTGCAATTACAGGACTGTTATTGTTCACAGCAATAATGTGCAATAATGCAGGCATGGGCATCTTTTGTTCAAAGCAACTATGGTTTAGATTATTACATAGTTGTATATCAATATCCTGAAATCTATGCCGTAAAACACAACAGGAATTTCACATGGAGTCCATTAATGGTGAAACAATGAAGACTACAGTGCACTCCAAAAACAAAGAATATATTATCCAGTAAACAAATCAGAGCAGCCTTTTCCAGTTTCTTTTCCTGAATCTGATACCAAGAAAGACCTTTTATGTGTGTATACACACACACACACACACATCTCTCTCTCTCTCTCTACAGTGTGTCCACCCATATTCTGTCCACAGTATATGAAAATATTTTGCAGGATACTGTAATTCCTCAAGGCGACGGATTGTGACTGGTGCAAAATAACGGAAGTGTGAACTTTACAGTGTGCTGCGGTAATGCTCTCCAAATATGTTTTTCTATTATGCAGTTATAGCAGGTTTACCTGTTCACACTTGCTTTATTCTGTTCAGAGATGCTGGTCAGCTTTTTGTAGTAAGCAATTTGAGGTGGTGACTGCCTCCATATTTGGCTAAGCACTTATTGAAAAACAGCCTAAGGGCTCGTGCACACTTTGCGTAATTGCATGCATTTACACTGCATTGCACTGCAGCGTAAATGCATGTGTAATGCCCCTGCAACTGGGTCGTTACAGGGTATTAAATGTTACCCCATTTTTTCCCGGGCAGGAGGAGTGAAGTCCACACACACACTCACATCACACTGGCAGGAAGGAGTTAATAGCTTTTGCAGCATGTAGTTTTGAGCCTATGACTCATCCTGTCTCCTAAAGGTCCAGTCACACATAACGAGATCGTGAACGAGATCGCTACTACGTCACACTTTCTGGATCGTTTATGAGTCGTTGTTGAAATCGCATGTTGGGTGTCACACATAACGAGTTTATGAACGAGCATGCGTCCCGTATAACGATCTTTGAAATCGCTGGGACCCTGTCACACAGCTACTATGTTAACGATTCCAATCCCATTAGGGGCGTAGTAAAATGCAGTGAGTCACGTAGGCGTGCATTTGTGTCGCCTTTTCCGCTTTCATTGGCGGCCAATACTGCGTTCTGATTGGGCGGCCGGGCGGGCGTCGCCTTTTCCACCCCCTCCGCTCTGATTGATAAGGACCCTGTCACACAGCTACTATGTTAACGATTCCAATCCCATTATGCAGTGAGTCACGTAGGCGTGCATTTGCGTCGCCTTTTCCATACCCTCCTCCGCTTTCTTTGGCGGCCAATACTGCGTTCTGATTGGGCGGCCGGGCGGGCGTCGCCTTTTCCACCCCCTCCGCTCTGACTGATAAGGACCCTGTCACACAGCTACTATGTTAACGATTCCAATCCCATTATGCAGTGAGTCACATTTGCGTCGCCTTTTCCATACCCCCCTCCGCTTTCATTGGCGGCCAATACTGCGTTCTGATAAACACTATTGTTCTCAGCGCCAACCAATGGGCGCAGAAGGGGCGTGGAAACGGGGACGCAACAACACGCCTTCGTGCATCTCATCTAGGTCGTCAACGAAATCGTAAATAGGGTGTCAAACATACAGATTCATGCAGCCCAGCAGGACTCCAACGAGCCAAAAATGGCCCAAGCTGTTCGGCATCGATCAGCGATTTCGCAGCAGGGGGTGAATCGTTGGTACGTGTCAAACATGACGAGATCGCAATTGAAGTCGTTCTTGCGTCACAGAAACTGTGACGTAGTAACGATCTCGTTGTACGATCTCGTTATGTGTGAAGTGGCCTTTAATGAGCAGGTGGCTGCACACAGGCAGGTTTCCATGACAACTCAAGAGGAGGGGGGCCTGAATAGGAGTGAGTTTAGTGCAGAGCACACAGAAGTTTTGGTCAGAACGTCAGAGGCTGCAGGAGAGTGCAGACTTACACAGGACAGCTCCTGTTGAGGAGATGCATGCCACGAGACCAGGGCTGATAACATCTATAGGAAGGGAGTGGCGCTGAGGACTGGGGATCCCTGGAGAAAGTTGTAAATGGTGGTGGTTGGTGTTGTACGCTACCGGGATGAGAGAGACAGAGAGGCAGCGAGTTCCCAAGATGCTCCATGCCACGGGGACGGCACTAACGCACACGAAAGGGAGAGACCCCCAGAACACCTCATCGGACCGAACCTTCCTCCTACCTGCCCGGGACTGACCAGAGGTTACAGGCGGCGAGGACCAGCACCCGGGTGCGATGTGGAACGGACTTTTAATAAAGAACTGGAACCGCACTCCGTGACTGCTGTGAGCAATGCCGCCGCCCTGTGCTCCCGGTGTCCCTGAGGACTGTTGCCCTGGGTCTCATTAACTTCCCAGGGCTCCCCCGCTCCACCCGTGGGGAGCGATTCCATCCGGCTGCCCGTAACACCTGCCCCGGAGAGAGATTGTGCAGCGGCGGCTGAACACCTGGCCACAAACCATGGGTGGCGCTGCAAGCATCCCCCGTTCCCGTCCCGTTTCCTGGGGGTGAGCGATGTCAAGCTCTCCCGGAACCCCGTTACCCTCCTTACATCCCCCTTGTAACACCGGACTGACTTTGGGACTTTCCTTTTATTGAAACCCGCTGGGGGTCACGGAAGACGGGTCGGGCCACTCACAGCCTGACCCCGAATACCACCGGCCCGTTGACCGTGCAAGCCCTGCAAGCCCCGGCGCAGGCATTTCACATGCGTCCTGCGACCCCTGCACAATCTATGTAGATTGTGCATGATACAGTTAGGTCCAGAAATATTTGGACAGCGACACAATTTTCGCGAGTTGGGCTCTGCATGCCACCACATTGGATTTGAAATGAAACCTCTACAACAGAATTCAAGTGCAGATTGTAACGTTTAATTTGAAGGTTTGAACAAAAATATCTGATAGAAATTGTAGGAATTGTACACATTTCTTTACAAACACTCCACATTTTAGGAGGTCAAAAGTAATTGGACAAATAAACCAAACCCAAACAAAATATTTTTATTTTCAATATTTTGTTGCGAATCCTTTGGAGGCAATCACTGCCTTAAGTCTGGAACCCATGGACATCACCAAACGCTGGGTTTCCTCCTTCTTAATGCTTTGCCAGGCCTTTACAGCCGCAACCTTCAGGTCTTGCTTGTTTGTGGGTCTTTCCGTCTTAAGTCTGGATTTGAGCAAGTGAAATGCATGCTCAATTGGGTTAAGAACTGGTGATTGACTTGGCCATTGCAGAATGTTCCACTTTTTTGCACTCATGAACTCCTGGGTAGCTTTGGCTGTATGCTTGGGGTCATTGTCCATCTGTACTATGAAGCGCCGTCCGATCAACTTTGCGGTATTTGGCTGAATCTGGGCTGAAAGTATATCCCGGTACACTTCAGAATTCATCCGGCTACTCTTGTCTGCTGTTATGTCATCAATAAACACAAGTGACCCAGTGCCATTGAAAGCCATGCATGCCCATGCCATCACGTTGCCTCCACCATGTTTTACAGAGGATGTGGTGTGCCTTGGATCATGTGCCGTTCCCTTTCTTCTCCAAACTTCTTTCTTCCCATCATTCTGGTACAGGTTGATCTTTGTCTCATCTGTCCATAGAATACTTTTCCAGAACTGAGCTGGCTTCATGAGGTGTTTTTCAGCAAATTTAACTCTGGCCTGTCTATTTTTGGAATTGATGAATGGTTTGCATCTAGATGTGAACCCTTTGTATTTACTTTCATGGAGTCTTCTCTTTACTGTTGACTTAGAGACAGATACACCTACTTCACTGAGAGTGTTCTGGACTTCAGTTGATGTTGTGAACGGGTTCTTCTTCACCAAAGAAAGTATGTGGCGATCATCCACCACTGTTGTCATCCGTGGACGCCCAGGCCTTTTTGAGTTCCCAAGATCACCAGTCAATTCCTTTTTTCTCAGAATGTACCCGACTGTTGATTTTGCTACTCCAAGCATGTCTGCTATCTCTCTGATGGATTTTTTCTTTTTTTTCAGCCTCAGGATGTTCTGCTTCACCTCAATTGAGAGTTCCTTAGACCGCATGTTGTCTGGTCACAGCAACAGCTTCCAAATGCAAAACCACACACCTGTAATCAACCCCAGACCTTTTAACTACTTCATTGATTACAGGTTAACGAGTGAGACGCCTTCAGAGTTAATTGCAGCCCTTAGAGCCCCTTGTCCAATTACTTTTGGTCCCTTGAAAAAGAGGAGGCTATGCATTACAGAGCTATGATTCCTAAACCCTTTCTCCGATTTGGATGTGAAAACTCTCATATTGCAGCTGGGAGTGTGCACTTTCAGCCCATATTATATATATAATTGTATTTCTGAACATGTTTTTGTAAACAGCTAAAATAACAAAACTTGTGTCACTGTCCAAATATTTCTGGACCTAACTGTACGTGCGTGTGTACAATGCTTTTATGAACGCAGCAATTTGGGTGCTAACATTTTGACCCAAATCCGTGCGTTCATAAAATGAGCATGTCAATTAATTTGTACGCTATGGATGTAGCTCCCACTCTGTCTATGGTGGGGGCAGCAGCCATAGCACATGAAATCGGCTTTTTTTGTACAAAAAAACTGCAACAATTATGCAGTGTTTCTACAGTGATTTGAAGCGCACATGTGCTGTCAAATCGCAGCAGAATATTCAGCCATTACGTGCGCATGAGCCCTTAGGCTGATTGCATAAGTGCTGGATTCTATCTGCCCCATAGGCTTTTAGGTTTAGAGAGGGATGTTTGATAAATATTACAATTAGGGTCCTATCAAAGAATGGTACGCCTTCTTGCATCTGGTGGGCTATTTTGAATTGACCAATTTGTGCACAAGTACATTCCTTTCATAAGTAAATTCTATATAGGAGTAATGTAGTCTAAATTTCATATATTCAACATTTGCAAACATCTTAGTGCTTACAGAGTGCTCATGTACACTAAAGGTAAGAACGCACTTTGCTTTTTACCTGCTTTTTCAACTGCATTGTTTAATGCCAAAATGGATGTGTTTTTCTTTTCAAGCAAAGTCTATGGGAATTTGGTTTTCTAAACCGCACTATGCAGTTCAAATGCTGCCTTTTTGTGGCAGAAATTTGGGCAAAAACTCTGCTTTGCAGTTCTAAACGCAAATGGCAAAAATAATTTGAAGAACCTAGAATATAAGACATATTTTCAGTTGTTTCACACTTTTTCGCTAAGTATTTCATTCCACATGTGTTAATTCATAGTTTTGATGCCTTCAATGTGAATCTACAATTTTCAGAGTCATGAAAATAAAGAAAACTCTTTGAATGAGAAGGTGTGTCCAAACTTTTGGTCTGTACTGATATGTATATATATATATATATATATATATATAATTGCCTTATTCTGTCTGTCTGTCTGTCTTGCTCCAAAATTGTGTCCTTACGGTGACACAAAGCTGATTGGCCGCTGGGCTCGCCATGGCCCCGCCCCCCGCACGGATTGGCCGCTCGCCCAGGCTGCGCCCCCACACGGATTGGCCGGCCGGTCGCCCAGGCTCCGCCCCCCCACAGATTGGCCTCTCGCCCCGGCACCCTGCAGGCATTGGCAACTCGGCCACGCCCCGCCCCCCTCACGCAATGCACGCTAGCTCTGGCCCCGCCCCCCCACGCATTCCCCGAACCGACACGGTCACGGAGCCACGACTCCCAGGTGAGTACTGTACCCCCGGGAGCCCACATCAGCGTACGCCGCCAAACCAGCCGACACATACCCTCGCATTGCTGGGGCTGGCCGGCGTATGCTGGTGTGGGCTCCCGTGCGAGCGGGGGACGAGATACGCTGGTAACCATGGTAGCATAGTTACCAGCGCATCAAGGTCCTGCAGCGGCGGAACATACACACGCACACACATAACAGCACACACATACACACACACACATCAGATCACACTCACTCTCACACACACCTCACACACACATCACATCGCATCCACACACTCACAACATCCTGGGATATCGCTTGCTTCTTGGCGGCGATACTGTGCTGTGAGCTTCCAGGACCTGCCGGAGGATCACATGGCCAGAAGCATGTGGTATCTCCGGATGTTGTGAGTGTGAGCGCGTATGTGCAATATCGTCAATGTGTGTGCGTGAGTGTATGCGATCGCGTGTGTGTGTGTGTGAGTGTATGCGATCGGGTGTGTGTGTGTGAGTGTATGCGATCGGGCGTGTGTGTGTGTGTGTATGCGATCGGATCTGTGAGTGTCGGCAGAGGAGCACGGTGTGCTTGAGGAGGCTGGGAGGAGAGAGGGTGATCCTGGGGAAGGCTGGGATGGGGAGGCTGAGAGAAGAGAGGCTGATGCTGGGGGAGGCTGAGGTAGACTGGGAGGAGAGAGGCTGATGCTGGGGACCGAAAAGGCTGATGCTGGGAGGAGAGAGGCTGAGGCTGGGGGAGGCTGAGGCTGGGGTAGGCTGGGAGGAGAGAGGCTGATGCTGGGAGGAGAGAGGCTGATGCTGGGGGAGGCTGAGGCTGGGGGAGGCTGAGGCTGGGGTAGGCTGGGAGGAGAGAGGCTGATGCTGGGGACAGAAAAGGCTGATGCTGGGAGGAGAGAGGCTGATGCTGGGAGGAAAGAGGCTGATGCTGGGAGGAGAGAGGCTGATGCTGGGGGAGGCTGAGGCTGGGGTAGGCTGAGAGGAGGGAGGCTGATGCTGGGAGGAGAGAGGCTGATGCTGGGAGGAGAGAGGCTGAAGCTAGGGACAGAAAAGGCTGATGCTGGGAGGAGAGAGGCTGATGCTGGGGACAGAAAAGGCTGATGCTGGGAGGAGAGAGGCTGATGCTGGGATGAGAGAGGCTGATGCTGGGGACAGAGAGGCTGATGCTGGGGACAGAGAGGCTGATGCTGGGAGAAGAGAGGCTGATGCTGGGAGGAGAGAGGCTGATGCTGCGGGCAGAGAGGCTGATGCTGCGGGTAGAGAGGCTGATGCTGGTGCAGCATGGGGGATGGAGCATGATGGGGGGTGCGCAGCATGGCGGATGGAGCACGTTTGGGAGTGCGCAGCATGGCGGATGGAGCACGTTTGGGAGTGCGCAGCATGGCGGATGGACCATGTTTGGGAGTGTGCAGCATGGCGGATGGAGCACGTTTGGGAGTGCGCAGCATGGCGGATGGAGCACGTTTGGGAGTGCGCAGCATGGGAGATGGAGCACGATGGGGGGTGCGCAGCATAGGGGATGGAGCACGATGGAGAGTGCGCTGCATGGGGGATGGAGCACGATGGGGAGTGCGGAGTATGGCGGATGGAGCACGTTTGGGAGGGCGCAGCATGGTGGATGGAGCACATTTCGGAGTGCGCAGCATGGCGGATGGAGCACGTTTGGGAGTGCGCAGCATGGGAGATGGAGCACGATGGGGGGTGCGCAGCATAGGGGATGGAGCACGATGGGGAGTGCGCTGCATGGGGGATGGAGCACGATGGGGAATGCGCTGCATGGGGGATGGAGCACGATGGGGAGTGCGCTGCATGGGGGATGGAGCACGATGGGAAGTGCACACCTCCCCCCAACACACACACACACACGCGCGCGCACTGCACAACACACCACACACACACACTGGGAACCACAAACAACTGCCCTACACAGACACCCACACACACAGACAACACTGCACACACACAACACCCAACACACAAACACCGCGGCACACACAAATATACCCACATACCGCACAACACACACATTGCACAAAACATACCTCCCCCCAAAACACACCACACACACACAAACCGCGCAACACACACACACACAACGCTACAGACACACAGCGCTCCACAAACAACGTAACACACGCAACACACATACAACACCGCTCTCACCCCCCGTCACACCCAGACAACACCCAGAACATGTACAGCGCCCTACACAAACACTTGGTAACTACACACAACAACATCTATATATATATATATATATATATATATATATATATAACAAAAATCATACATGAACTACACAATACGTAAATTCTAGAATACCCGATGCGTAGAATCGGGCCACCGTCTAGTATATATATATAAAACCTGTACATTTGTTATAGTAAAGAAACAAAAAATGTTCAAAAACAGTGATTCAAAGGTGTATAGAAAAACAATAGGGTACCAATAAAAATGTCACTTTGTCTTGAAAAGAATGTGGCCCCTTAAATTATTTTTTTTCAATGTGCGGCCCTTACACCTAGCCGAATTTGAGACCCCTGCTGTAAATGGCCCTGTAAATGATTGAAGAATAATAGCTGCTGAGAAAAAAACACACTGGATACGCACTTCAAGCGAATGCTATACGGATTCTAGGCGAGACAAAAATCATACACTCACATAGCACTCGCATGACATACAGAATGACATATGTATGACACTTGTCAAACTTTTCTGGATGAAAATCGTACCGATTTTATGTATGTAGATGTGAGCAAATGCTAACCCTGAGAGCCAAGTCCCCCTGCTAAAACCCCAAAATATTAATACTAAATAAAATAGTATGGCAAATGAAAAAAAAATTTAGAAACTGAATACTCTTGTACTAGCGGAAATATTATAAGTGTGAAAACTGGTCACTTTTGAGCTGGTGACATGTCTTCACTTACCATGTATACTGATGCATCAAATTATTTAATCCTAGTGCATACTGTTAAATAGTAGGCAACATACTGTACTTATAAAAAAAAAAACTATGGCGCATGGGGCAAGAATGGTCAGAATGTCCATGCAATATTTATGACAACCAGAGAAATAAGGAGTAGGACAAGAGAATAGTTCGAGACATTGATAAAGGAAGTACGGCAGCTAATCCAACACAATTGAAGCCCCTCTCTAGACATTTCTACCATTACCACCAGAGCAACTCCAGCCTTTTGAAGGTTAGAGGTATATGATTTCATTCGGTTACAGAGGGAGCATCTTGGCAAAGTGCTGGCTCAGGTTGAGAGCAAATGGATCTAAAGATTAGGTAGCATCACACCTTATGGGCTTAATGAAACTTTGATTTCAATGCATTTATATAATTAGGGGACTAGAAGTATCTGGGTTGGGAAGGTTATAGTTATACTTATGCTTTGATATGTTTTTAATTATTGTTTTTTATTTCTAATATTTTAGTGTATGGTTCGTTTCATTTGACTAGAAATCCCAAGTTTGGTCCATGACCATGGAGAACATTCACAGCGATGTGAAAAGTATTTGCTTCCTTCCTGATTTCTTATTCTTTTGCATGTATGTCACACTTAAATGTTTCAGATCACCAACAAATTGAAATATTAGACAAACATAACATAAGTAAACTCAAAATGCAATTTATAACTGAAGGGCTTTATTATTAAGTAAAAGAAATCCAAACCTGCAGGGCCGTGTGAAAAAGTGATTGCACCCTAAACCTAATAACTGGTTGGGCTACCCTTAGCAGCAACAGATGCAATCAAGCGTTTGTGATAACTGGCAATGAGTCTATTATAACACCCTTAGGGTATTTTTTTGCCCACTCGTCGTTGCACAATTGTTGTAATTCAGCCACTTTGGAGGGTTTCCGAGCATGAACCACCTTGTTAAGGTCATGCCACAGCAGCTCAATTGGACTTTGACTAAGCCACTCCAAAGTCTTAATTTTCTTTTTCTTAAGCCATTCAAAGGTGGGCTTGCTGGTGTGTTTTGGATCATTGTCCTGCTCCATAAGCCAAGTGCGCTTCAGCTTGAGGTCACAAACAGATGGCCGGAGATTCTCCTTCAGGATTTTTGGGTAGGTAGCAGAATTCATGGTTCCATTTACTACAGCAAGTCTTCCAGGTATCGAAGCAGCAAAACAGCCCCATACTACCACCACCATATTTTAGTGTTGGTAGGATGTTCCTTTTCTGAAATGCTGTGTTACCTCTACGCCAGATGTAATGGGATATACACCTTCCAAAAAGTTAAACTTTTGTCTCATCATGACTATGGAACAAGCTATAGTACTTGTGGCTGAACTTTCAGGATAATACACTGCTTAAAAAAATTTAAGGGAACATGTCACTAGATTCTTGCTGCTGAAACAATGGGTAGGATTAGGCAGAGCCTACCTGAGCAATAACAGGCAGGTATGTTTCACTCAAACGACGTTAATCTAGGAATGGCCTCCAGACAGATTTTACCCACCTGCTCCAGTTGATTGACATATACATAGTGAGAGACTTGTTAGTCACCTTTACTGGTGCAGTGAGAAGCTGGCCATGTGTGACCAGACTAGTCATATTTCTCAAAAAATGTCTTGGTCAATTTTTCATTTTGTTTTTCAAAAAAACGTTTTTGTATTGAAAAGAAACAAGATAGACATACTTATCTGGGATAGAATAAAAAAAGAGACAAAGGAAAATACAGTACATCAATAATAAGACAATCCAAAAAGAGATTTAAGGGCCATTTACACGCTGCAACATCGCTAACGATATATCGTCTGGGTCACAGTGTTTGTGACGCACATCCGGCATCGTTAGTGACATCACAGCGTGTGACACCTATGAGCGACCTTAAACGATCGCAAAAGAGGCAAAAATCGTTGGTATGTGAGACGCCGTTCACTTACCAAAAATCGTTGCCTATTCAGTAGCGAAGTTGTTTGCCGTACCTGTGGCAGCACACATCGCTATGTGTGACACTGCAGGAACGAGCAACAACCTCGTACCTGCGGCCGGCCGCAATGAGGAAGGAAGGAGGTGGGCGGGATGTTCGTCCCGCTCATCTCCGCCCCTCTGCTTCTATTGGATGGCTACCATGTGATGTCGCTGTGACGCCGCACGTACCGCCCCCTAAGAAAGGAGGCGGTTCGCCGGCCACAGCGACGTCGCAGGGAAGGTAAGTTCGTGTGACGGGTGTAAGCGATGTTGTGTGCCACGGGCAGCGATTTGCCCGTGACGCACAACAGACGGGGGCGAGTACGCTTGCTAGCGATATCGATAGTGATATCGCAGTGTGTAAAGTACCCTTAAAAGTAAATTTTGTAAATCAACAAAACTGGGAGAGCCTGGTCAATTTTTCAAACTGTTAATTTTGTCATTTCAGAGGAAACCATACCTGGTTATTGCACAGCGAAGCTCTGATTCATGCTGCCCATGGTTTGGGCATCATAAATCTAGTGATAGGTTCTCTTTAAGGGAATACTTAATCATCATAATGCCTTATACCATTGTCCGTTTTTAACTCATAGAACATGTATTCGCTATAATCTTTGAAGCTGTCAATTTTTTTTTTGTGGCTCCTTAAAGAGTTATTGACAAAATAGGAAAGAAGATCACTTACTGATCTGAATACTGGGAACCCCAGTAATCCTGACAGCAGCTCCATTCATTGTTTGTGTGAATGCTAGAAGTAGCAGAGCACTGTGCTTGGCTTTTTCCAGCACTCCTTTAGACAATGAATGAAGTGCATGTCCACTCTGTTTGAGAGAGGACTCCACAGAGCTTTATTCTTGGGGTTCATAAGCCTCATTCTTAGGATTGCTAGGCATACCAGTAGTTGTACCCCTCAAAAATCAAGAAATTAGAGGATAACTTGTGGTTTGGGGTATAATCCTTTAACATGGCTCTTCGATTTGTACTCTAGCACATTGTGCTAATAACAAGTCTGTTCCTTGGATGTGGGTGAATAAATGACTTTCTTTGCAGTTTTTTTATTGTATTTTTTGCAGGAAAACATATTTAATGTGGTGAAGATTGAATAAAATTTTAATACATCCAGTGACTGAAGATTATATTCAAATATCACAGGAAAAACTCCTGGGTCCAATTCATTCTGAAAGCTCCATGTAAAATGTTTACACTTGCTATGTTATAGGCTGCTCTCATGTTAAAGGACTTCACACCAGACGTTGATCTGTAACAAATGTTTGTACCTACAAATAATCATTCAGGGGATTATTGCCCCATGTAAAACATTTTAAGTGCTTAAAGGACGAAAAATCATTTGTCAGTTGGTGATCGCATCTTTTATAACATAAGAAAATCATCATTTTATGGCAGCAAATCTCTATGTGTAAGAAGAAGGTGTACTGCTAACAATTACAGCATGTAAAGTATCAGAAAAAGGAAAAAAAATACTGTAGCAAAAAAAAAAAACTTGTGTGAAAAACCCCATAAACTTTTACTAAATGTAATCAAGTAATTGAGCATGGCTCCACTTACCACATTGTCAGTGTAAAGGGGCCTAAAAGCTACATTCCCAAGATGAGCTTTTGACGTTGCAGAATTTCTGCACTTATTATTTAAGGTAGGTTACTTGTGTTTTTTCATTGCGTTATTGTATTTTTTACTTGTTCTTATTGTGTTTTTGATGCTGCATTTTTAGTCTCTTTCTGGCATCATGTTTTAAATAAAGCTGCCTTGTGGTATTTGGCTTTGACAAAAATTTATTGATATAGTCATATGCGAATAACGTGAGTTTTTTTATGCGTTTCTGCCACAAAAATACACTAAAAACACATACATTTTTTACCTGTTCATTTTCACCATCTAATGCAAGACTATAGGAAAATCTTAACAGATATCTCAGCATACCCCAAGAGAACTTGACATGCTGTGGAGTAGAAACACGCAGTGTAGGTCAGATTACGCTGAGATAACCACAGTGAGCCTGAGATAAATCCCATCCACTTTCCTGGAACTGTGAGATGTTGTGTTTTGGTGCAGCAAAAATACGCAGCATCAAAAACTCACCAAAAACTCACTATGGGAACGTAGCCAAAGGAAAGAGCTGTCAATGCAACTATGTAACGACATTGTCTGTATACATTACTCTAGAAATTACATGGCTATATTGATGTTCTTTCTCAGTTTGCTTTTCTACTTACTACTGAGAAAATGTTTATATCAAGAATGTCTGCACACAAAGAAAGTAGAGGTCAAAGTGCTCACATTTGGAAAATAAGTGGAGTCTTACCTATCAATTACAATAAAGCTAACGATAGTGTACAATATGATTGTAACGCACCATGCACACCATATGCTGGCAGTACTGAAAGGACAATGATGATTACCGCTTAATAACGAAAAGCTTAAAATGGTAAAAAACAAAAGAAGAGAAACACTAGGACTGGTAATCACAGCCGCAGCTCCATTGGAAAATGTGCATTATCTGGTCTTTTACATTCTCCAGATATAGGGGAGCACATTTTCCACCTTTTCAAGTGTCATTAATTACAGCCCTCTCTACAATGTTGATACTTGATCCAGTGACTATATCTTACAGAGTGCGGCTCACAATGTCTTATTACATCTGTACATTCAACTACAAAACCAATTGTCCCAGAAACAAACTTACACCGGGAGGATAAAAGAGAAAGGACAGAATGGGAGCAGTGGAGACACAGCACAGACATTATTGTGCACTGTAACCATCTGATTAACATGCCCTGGACACTTGGCCTTAGTTTACTGGCATCCTAGCAACTGCATACAAAGGGCTGGTGGGTCCTGGGCGCCGGTGCACAAGGAGAAGTCTTTGATCTGTGCCCCCATTACAGGGAGGCAGTAAACTCCCCCATATAGTATTCAGGGTATTTAGTCCTATACCACAGGTGTATGTGCCCCCGGGTGTACATTATAGCAGGTTAGCCAACGTGGCTAACTTCAGAAATCAGCAGACCGAGCCCCCACGCTGCAGGACGCAAACCCCCCATCACACCATTCACCCTCCGGACCCTGCAGCATCAGGACTATATTAGTTGTATTACTGGGTTATTAATGGCAGTAATCCTAGTAGAGGTAGGAACCCAGCAAAACTAGAATCAGCATCTGAAACACAAGAATAGCAGAGATTTTGTTTAATCTTGATTATAGGATTAAAAGCAGATTGGGACAGATTGCCATATAATATATTCTGTGCCTCATTCATATGTATACTGTGCTCGATACTATATAATGGTAATAATGACAGCAATTATCACCTCTAAGTAATGATAGATAGATAGATGACAGACAGATAAATGATAGATACTAGATAGACAGACAGACATATAGATAGACAGAGAGCTACATAGGTACATAGATAAAAAATTGGAACAGCACAAAAAAAGATAATAATATTAATGATGACAGTAGTTATCACCTCCAAGTAATGATAGATAGACAGACAGACAGACAGACAGACAGACAGACAGACAGACACACAGATAGATAGATAGATAGATAGATAGATAGAAAATTGGAACAGCATAATAAAAATATAATAATAATAATAATGACAGTAATTATCACCTCCAAGTAATGATAGAGAGATAGATGACAGACAGATAAATGATAGATACTAGATAGACAGACAGACACACATATAGACAGATAGTTAGATGGGTAGATAGATAGAAAATTGGAACAGCACAAAAAAAAGATAATAATACTAATGATGACAGTGATTATCACCTCCAAGTAATGATAGACAGACAGATAGATAGACAGACAGACACACACAACAGATAGATAGATAGATAGATAGATAGAAAATTGGAACAGTATAATAAAAATATAATAATAATAATAACTACAGTAATTATCACCTCCAAGTAATGATACAGACAGACATACAGATTGAAAGTGAGATAGATAGAATATTGGTAGAAAATATAATAGAAAAAAATAGCAGGCAACAATCCATTAAAAAAATTAGGAAAAAGTGGACTTTAATAGCCCATGTCGCATCACATGGGCTACTAAAGTCCACTTTTTCCTAATTTCTTTCTGGAGTGCTGCCCATTTTTTGTATTGAGCTAGATATAGAAATAGATGATAGATATTCATTGCTGGCAGTCACTGTGTCCAGGAGTGTGTGGGGTTGCACCTGTCTGTACACACTGTGGACCTGTCCCCTTGTACACTGTGATACGATCTGGTAATTACACTCACACTTTCTCCCAGCCTCAGTGTGAAATCCTCCTCAGGGGTCTTTGGAGTAAAAGGACCTCAGTGCTCGATTCCTAACTGCAGAGCTGCAATTACAGCCCCATTAGGTGCCCTTCACCGCCATTAATATGCACAGGATCCCGCAGCTAATCTCATAATCTGTTTTGTTTCATCCTGTCTCCCAAAAAGCGACAAAATATTGAAAGCTTCCTCATGTAAACTCTTAATACAGGAGCTGAGGACTCACATATATTTGTAGGTTTTTATATATATATATATATATATATATATACATATATATATATATATATATATGCATATTATAAATGGTATGTATGTGTGTGCAATGTGTCAAACACTCAAAACACTCACACGAACATATAAAATGTATATTCATTTATGTACATATATATACTGTACATATATGTACATATATATACACTGTGTATATATATATATATATATATATATATATATATATATACACACACACATCTCCTTATGTATGTCAAATTATATATATATATATGTATATATACTGTATATATATATATATATATATATATATACACACACTCACAAACGCCATATATCTGTTTGTGTATATACACATATATCTTGGTATATATACACATAAGAGAGTATATATAGAAAATATACATATATACCTATTAGATAGATAGATGTGTGTGTATCTATATATATATATAGATACACATTTCCAGCAGACACATAAATCTACTATATTCTACTATCTACTATCTTTTTATATTTTTAGGATATAATACATATAAGCCTATATGTGCCTAATGTAAAGAATAACGCAATATCACAGACAAGCCTCTGTACTGTGTAATACCACAGACACAACATTCCCTGTTCTGATTTATGAAAGCAATTTACAAGCCGCTTCCTCTGTGTCCCCTCCATCATGTCTCAGCTCATTTCCTAAGTAATTGTTTCTCATTACTTGGCATAATGTTTTAATAGTGCAGCCCCTAATGTATTCAGCCGGGAGTCAGTCACAGAGCCTGTGCGGCAGGACCTGCATGTTGTGATCCACATATTCCAGATAGTCAGGTGTAGACAGGCACCTATATATGCAGCTGATGCAGCCAGAGGATCCTGACAGATCATCAGTGACATGTTTAATCCATTGTTAATTGTCCTCTCTGATCCTCCATTCACTGGCTGGGAGGATAAAGCGACAATCGCTTACATAAGAGCCGGCGCCCTATTCACAAACTGACAAGGGAGGATTATATCGGAGAAGTCAATTTCAGATTATTCCAAGCAGATTTTCTATGTATTTATCAGAAGCGTTCAGCGCTCAGGACTGTAATCTACTCAATCCGGTGTAATGGACAAGTACAGAGTGACAAAGAGTAGGAAAGTTGTCACAATAGTCAGTACAAGAGCGCAGGCACAAGGAGTAAGGAGCCACAGAGAAGTCTGGGGAGGAGGGTACAACAGACCTTACACCCCAGAAAAGAAAGGGTTACACCATCACAAATATTTCCATGTAGTTATATAGTTTCCCCACTTATTGTAATCACACCCTTTAAATACACTAAACAGCTAAAAGTGTATAATTCATTACTGATGAAAAAGTATGTGTAAGCATGTTACATATAAATAGTCCCTGTCCAAATTTTCCTATTAAACTACATTGCAGAGACATGCAATTTATATTCCACAATGTAAGTATAATAATTGTAATTATAGAAACATTCCATTCATCTTGGGTATTAAAAATGTAGTAAAAGAAAAAAAAAAAGAAATATGCACACAGATAGATAGATAGATAATTGTAAAGTGCTGCAGGTTTTTTTGCACTATATAAATAATAATTATTTATTTTATATATATATATATATATATATATATATATATATATACACATATAGACATACACACTATATATATATATATATATATATATATATATATGTATATACCATATATACAGTATATAATGTATATACACACACTATATATAGACATACTAAGAACTATGCTACTGGCCTATAAAATAGAAGCAACTTAAACAATTAGTCGTTAATGATTCATGAATTTTAATCCTTATTAATTATTTATTGTTCCTGTACAGGGGTAATCCTTATGTGACTGATCATCTAATGTTCACACACATAGATTTATTTATTTTTACATTGACTTACCATTGGATTGTGTACCAAAGTGCACATAAACTTTTTTTTTTTTAATTACATGTAAAATAAACTAGTAGATTCAATGAAAGAACATGCCTATAGGTCACAGTTTTAGTTTTTTTCTGCACAGAAAGTGCACCAAATTTTCGTATGGAATCAGTTCGAAGAAGAGAAAAATGCCCTTCATAAAAAAACTGCTTAAAAAAACCCCCAAAAAACTAAACAATACACTTTTTCCAAAATAATTTCTGTGTCCGATCCATAAAAAAAGCAGTGTGAACATTATATAAAGCCTAGCGAAGATCACATACTAATATGCATATTGACATATCTTTATATTGAAATTGGGCCCTAAGACCTGTTTCACACAAGAGTATTTGTCATCTGTATTTGATCCATTTACTATAGTGTTACTGTAAAGCAATAAGTCTATCACTTTTTTTTGTTTTAATTTCTTTTTTTAAAGAATTGTAGCATATGCGATTTTGATCCATTTTACAGATAGACAATGTCTATTAAAATTGATGCAGAGTACTTAAATTATGGATGTGTCAGTATTTCATCTGTGTTTGCATTAATTGCTATTATTTGTATTGGGCAAAAACTGATCAAACACTGATGCATCTTGTTGCATTATTCATCCGTATTATGACTATATAATAATGCGCTTGTGAGACAGAAGCTTTCAGCTACTTTCATTCTGCAGAATTTTGATCAATATTTTGCATCCGTTTTTGTAAGTCAAAATCAAAAATGGAATTCTAGAGAAAAGAAAAACTATAATGGAAAGACTTGTACCTCTTCTGCGAATTCCTTAAATCACATCGACTTCTGCAAGCTCCATTTAGACAAATGGGATAATAGCAGAGATTTCTATAACAAATCTGCTACATGTGAATGCACACTTAGGGCTCTATTCATACAACTTTTCTATATTTCTGAAAACAAACATATTGCAAGCTATTGTTTAATACTGGATTTTTGTTCGATTTCTTACTGCATTTTTTCATTACAAGTAATGTGATTCACAAATTATGTATTTCTGTGATTTGTAATATACATAAAACTGCAACCAAAAATGCAAAAAAAGACAACAAAAAGTTAACACAACAAGAAAAAACTAAATATGTCTATGGTAGAAAATGCAACAGAGTAAGAAAGTAAAATTCAAAGCATTCTCTGATAAAAACAAACAAATAACAAAGAAAAATGCAATTAAAGTGTAAAAAAAAGAATCCAGCCCAAACCAAAAACAAAACACAAAATATGTATTGCTTTTCTAATTTCGCTTTCAGCTTTTATCTGACTAGTATCTTTTGACAAAGGAAACACACAAAAAAAGTGATAAAATATTGCAGTTTCTTTTGAGAAAGAATTCACTATTAAAGTTTTAAGCAGTAAGGCCCACGATTGGTTTGTATTTTTTTACATCACTTTTCTTGTTATCTTTTTGTGCTTTCGTTCACATTTTTAAGACCAAATTTATCAACATGGTGCACGTCATTAGTGTATATTGTGCAAAATAAAAAATTATCTAAATGTTTCTGTCTGTAATTATTTTTTCAATGCTTTAATGCAAAGAGTTGCACGGTTTGCAAAATTGTGCAAACAATTTTGTCATAAAATGTATCACTTCTGGAAGGGCTGAAATACATTAGAATCAAATTTTGCAACTTTTCAAAAGTTTCAAATGATGAATCAAGTGAAAGTATCTTGAAATGCACAACCCTGCCCGCATTGGTGAACGTAAAAAAAAGTGAATACATAAATAGAGTTAAAAAAAGGCACAAATGGAAAAAAAAGGCGCAAAACTCTTAAAACTCATTAAAGAACAGGCGCAAGAGCAACAGTAAATGGGGTCCATTATTCACAGAAGGCGTAAATAAGGATAAAAGCATTTCTCAAGTTTAATTTAACAAAATCATTTACCATATGTGTAAAAAATATTTTGTGGTGAAAAAGGAATAAGTCAAACATGATCGTTCACGCATTAGTTAAGTATTTCATATGTTTTTCCATCCAAAAACAGTTTTAAAGACCACTCTTGATCCAGACCATAAATACTGACACATTAGTACTTCCACTATACATTACATGCTCACCATCTTCTCTGAGAAGACCACTTTTCAATGTGATAATCTTAAAGACATTTCTCTGTATCTATAAACACCCTGCCTTCTCAGATTATGGCATTTTGACCCATAGATTTCAATATGTTCATTAATGTGCCTTAAAATGCATAAAAAACACAAGTACAAACAGACTTTACCAAATGAAAAGCCACTAAAAGCATCAGAAACAATTTGAGAAAACTACAAGCTTTTTACTAGTTCTTTGATCCCGTTTTAATTAGGGTGTGTTCACATGTTTTGTATTTTGCTGCTTGTTTTTCTGTTGTTTAGTTAAAAGAAGGCAGAACAATATTTACTGTCATTGAAAAATGCATACATTTATACATTTCTGGCCCGATTTGGAGAAAATAATCTCATTAATGAATACCCAATGTCTCCCACAAAGAGTGTCAGGAGTGTCACAACAACTTAAAATCTCTGAAACGCTTTTGATGCACATGAAGCAAATAGATAAATCTTTTCGGAGCACTGGATAAGCACTTCGACCATAATGATCTATTTTTTTTTTTTTTATTATTATTAACTTGCTGACATTTTGAAAGCTTCAACTCCATTGTCACAAAGCTGACGGTTTAATCAGGCCCGGAGAGCACTTATCCGAGTTCTCCCTGTGAAATTAAGACACCTTGTAATGTCCTTCTCATCTCCTCCCCCCTTCAGAACATAGGACGGTCATACCAACAATTTATATATAATGTGAGGGTTAATCTTCTCTCCTCATTTACTGCAACACTGGGGAGCTTATATTTAGCAAGAATAAAGTGCACCTTTCCTGCACTATGGACCCTGCAGAACACTCGGTGGACACAGTGTGTTAGCACCTATCTAGTGAGAAGATGAATGGTGTTTTCTATTTACCCATTTAAATAAACAGAGCAGCCGTCCTGGGGTGAGTGTGTAAGGGCAGCTCATAGAGAGGTTGGTGCGTGGCATAGAACTTTCTATTCTGCTCCTTTCTTTAAGAACAGTCCTGGGTGCCGGGGCCACAAAGCCTCATGATTTAATGAGGAACAGAAACAAAATGTCTGATTGTTGCTGTTTGAAGCTTCATTCGAGGCCTCTGGCACCACAAGCTGATCTTGTGCAGCTTCAATACCCCTGGCCCTGAATATAAGAGTACACACTGAATAGGGGACAATGGCCGCTTGTTATGTTTATTTACCCTCACTACAAGCTGGGTTAACCTCTCCAAAACAGCTTGGCTAAGCCAGTTAACAAGACGCAGCATATGACCTGTGGTGGTATCTCCAGTGTCATGTAAATGCAGCAGCACAGGGCCATCCTGCACAAGTTTATGGCAGTTCAGCCCTTGTCATCCTCTTTTACATTTTTATAGGGGAAAAGCAGGATAAATGGTGGTGCCCAGAAGAAAGTCAGGACTGAGAGCTACTGGAGGTGACTTTTATTGTAATTAATGACATACATGTACAGAAAAGAAATGCATCGTGATCATTCTAATATCAATGGCTTCCACTGTTCCTCAGAACATTTCTCAAGTCTTCCTCCATCTTCTAAGACAAGCGCTGTATGGAGTGGACTCCCGGCGAGAGCTTCATTTAACAGATGATTCGTTCTTGATGGCTGTGGCAAGCGTAACGATGTTCTGTGCCTGCTTAAGCAAGGGCATGTCTATCATACTCCCATGGAAAGTGAATGCCCCCTGGAACACATCAAAGGAAAAAGACCACAAATCAGATCTTAATATGTCTCTTTCTGTACACGCCACAGCAGCAGCCTTCAGGTGATCAACACATCCAGCCACCTACAAACACATAACATCAGGTACATGGAAGACAGGACAGTAATACAGTAGTCAGAGACCAGCAGGAGAGAACATGTCTTATAATATTAGGACATTGAGCCATTGTGTCACAACCAGTCCCAGCATACTCTTGCAATAACATATCAGAGAGACATGGACAGCTGGAGATACAGAAAGTTTTCATCTAGTACCAGTGGTGTAACATGTAGCTTATTGGCCTCAATGCAAAATCTCTCACAGGGTCCCCAACTTTCATATGTTTTAGTACTGGTCGTTTCACATTGGCCAAGTGTACCTTTTGGGCTTTCCTTGACTCCAGAGCACGGGTGCGATGGTAACCCCTGCCCTCAATATAGTTAAACCTCCATCTGACACCAGTACTTGTAATAACAAAATGTAAACACTGCACACACACTTCAATGGGTTTTCTTTATTCAGATATTACATTAGTAATTTAGAAATTTATGTAGAGATTTTGGACTACACTATAGATCAAACTAGAAAAAACACAAATTTATTGTATCGTCACCAAATATGTTCAGTAAAAATATATAAATAAAACACAGTTCTATATTTGCAGAATACAACCATATCAATTCAATATGCCATATGGCAGTCCGTTTTTGGGTTTGATTAGGTTTTCAGTAGCCAGAATCTTTCCTAAGACATTTGTGGCATATGACGCTATCTTTAACATACCAGAACCCTGGCAGTAATTCTTCCTGTCTATAGTAGAGTTATGTCAATCCTCTTTTACGGCTACACTACAGTTGTATGTGCTACAAGCTTAATTTTCTGATATTTATTACAGGAGCCAAAAAGGGGGCACTTGCAAATGTAGTTGCATATTGCCAGTAATATTCTGGCTAATTACCTTATATATTTTTACAACTTATTCACAGGCAAACAATATTCATTCCCTGGAAGTTGCCTATAACCGGCTTTAGTTCAGCCCAGTGACCAGGTTTTGGGATGAAGATGCAGGGGAGCATATGTTTTCTTGCGATAACCGGCTTTGATCTGTCTGAATTTTTTTCTTGCTAGTACATAAAGCCAGTTTGTGAACAGGCTTAAACTATTGTAAAATCTCCTTGTTATTGTACAGGGCATACCTTATACCCATAATACAATGGAAGCAAGCTCATTTATTTTCAAAGTGCCTCCTCAACTACATATATCTTAAAGCAATGGGTGTCAGCTGGGGTTTATATCAAAATTAAACTATTTAAGGCCATGTTGTCTACAATAATTTTTACGTGTAAGAAGACTTCATCAATTTTCAGGTCAGGAGCACATTACAGAAAAAAAGAAAATTGGCATTCAGCAACTAGTTGTCAAGGACAATCGCTAAATCCAAGCTGGCAGACGTCCACAGCTGTCATTAAACTGAATCTATGAGAAGGGTGAAACAATAATCATCCTGAAGATTTTAACATCTTCGCTGCCAGAGGCAGGAAATTTCCCAGCAGACACCCAAAAAGCATAATCTATACATCCACCTTTATGCCGGGATGATCAATATCGGAGACAGAAAATTATCACATTCATATAGTGATATCTATAGATAGAACCTTTAGAAATACCTATCATGCAATTTACAGGATTTAGGAATGTATCCTAGAAAATAAACTAGGGAAAAATTGACAGGAGATTTTAAAAGTTTCAGAAATTTTCATCCACTTAGGCCACTTGCACATTTTGGAAAAGAATAAAAGTGCACAGCGCAATAAGGTCTTATCCACGTAGGTATGAGAAGGAAGGGGAGAACAGCGATGTGAGACACAACCACTGTCAGTGAAGATATCAGCTGCTGTAGTATCCACTGGTGTGCATAAAATAAACCAGAGGGCGCCAACTCAATCTGCGCTGCTAATTTCAATGAATATTCAGGAAGATTATTAAATCAGTGGTTTACTGTCAACGCGTTTCACAGTCACTCTGACTTCCTCAGAAAGGAGGTACAGTGACTGACAAAACGTGTTGCCATTAAACCAATGATTTAATAATTGTCTTGATCTTCACTGAAATCAGCAGCGCAGATTGAGTCAGCTTCCCCTGGTTTATTTCATCACATGTTGAGTATATCAAATACTCAAGGTATGCATGCGGCATGTGGCCTGAAAGGATTTTCTAGAGTTTTCTTTTCTGAAGATGCATTTTTTCTTTCTTGTTGGGATGTCACATTTTAATGAAAGCTGCTTTGTTTTAGATAGTTTTTGGTATATGGTTTTGACAAAACTATTGATATACTTATGTTCAGATTACATACGTTTTTACTGGCTTTTCTTCTGCATTCTATGCAAGTCTATGGGGAAATTCTTCATATAAAACTCAGCAAATCCGCAAGAGAAATTGATATGTGGTGGATTTGCATCATTCTACAGTTCCAGAAAAGTGGACGGGATTTATAGAAATCTAAAGTCCACTGTGCATCTTTTTTACGCAAACTGACCTGCGGTGCGGGTTTCACATCTGCAACATGTCAATTTCTCTTACACGTCTGCAGAGTTTTATGTATATACTTTCCTCATAGAATTGTATTAGATGTAGAGAATCTACAGCAAAAAATCCATATGCAATTTTAGTGCATTTCCGTTGCGGAAATACACTAAAAACACACATAATCTGAAGATGTTAGTATCAATAAAGTTTTGAAAAACCAAATACCAGAAAATATGAAAAATAGAGAAGCTTTATGTAAAGCATGACGTACCAATGAGAAACAAGAGGTGCGGAGTCAAAAACACAATAAAAACACTGAAAAATGTAGTGAAAAAACCCAAGTAACCAAATTTACATAATTTGTGCAGAGATGCTGCAGAATTTCTGCAACATTAAAAATTCACCAAATACTCATGTGAACTCACAGTCAGAAACTAGTGACAGTTTTGTAGCCTTGTCTGTCATTTATACTGCGCTTTTATTTTTGTGTAAATTTTACAGATAAAAAGTGAAAGTCACCTGAAGAATGTTCCAATCACTTCTTATAACCACTTCTTGGCTTTTGAAGCCTGGAGCGGTTAAAAGAAGTTAAAAGAAAGATAGAGCATGTGTACAGCAAGTCGTTTTGACATTAATGTGCTTATAGTAATTATTTTTATTATTGTTTATTGAGCGCTTTATCAGGCTAGTCCTATACCCTTAAAGAGCAAAAGATATTATACAAGTTGGTATTTAACAGCAGTAATAACTAAACCAAATAATAGCCCCAAATAATAGCCCATAAAAGTAGATTACTCTAGTTATTGGAGTAAACATAGACACAAAAAGTGACACACATTAATAACCTTGCAAATTGTTTCAAATTGAGCAAAATTTTCCAATTTGGCACCGTGCTTACGAAAACTTTAAAACATGAGTGTGGAGAGGTAGGAGGGGGCATGGTGAACAACTTTTTGACAGATTTATTAAACTTTAAGCCAGAAAATATTGCACATTTTGGCATAAATCTACACTTGCTCATAAGAGGTGAAGATTTAATTTTCTGACTTTAGGCCAATGTAAAACTATGCCAATTTGTTCTTTCAGAAAATGTTTTATTAAGTTTCCAATCATAAAATACAGAGAATGATAGAAAGAAAGAACGAAAGAACGAATGAAAGAACGAACGAAAAAACGAAATAAAGAAACAAAAAAAGAAAGAAAGAAAGAAAGAAAGAAAGAAAAAGAAAGAAACTTACCTTACATTTTCATTATAAACATATGGAAAATCCTACATAGTCCAATATAGATATAAGAAATCGCAAAGCAAAAAGTATTATTAATTCAAGTTTAACATTAACAGTAAAGCCATAAAAGTAGGCCTATGATTTAACACTAAAAAGAAATAAAACCTGGGAGAAGAAAAAGAGGAAACAGAAAAGGAAAGGTGAAAAAGAAGAGATAAGTAGAAAAAAAAAGAAGGAAAAAGAACAAAAAAAGGGGGTTGGGAGTTTATTCAATAGCCAGACACTTCCACTTATAAGATAAGAGAACAGGAATGACTAGGAGAAGAAAGCCATAATGCAAACTATGGGCCTTCCTTAAAGGATGTCCAGGGAAACCCGGTATGCCGCTTTTAATAAACCTGGCACAATTTACGTCAATAATGATAATATTTTTATTTATTTTATTAAGATTGAAGTAAAACATTTTCCCCAATGTCTCCTGCATAAAATAGTTGCAAAAGAAATTCCTGCCAATAATAATTACTCAGATTCCAAACTTCTTGAGGTTAACTTGATTAAAATTATATACTATATCTACTAAGCCATAAAGAGTGAAGCCATGGTAATATCGTAAGTCCTGTAAGGTTGCAGTCAGACAGGTCCCAAACGAGAGGTAGGTGTCACCGACATGGCAAGCTTCTGTGTTGTAGGACCCGGAGAAGCAGGCTCCAGCCCATATAGTGCTGTCAAATGTTTCTTTTTAATGGACCTGGATGCTGGGTCTGGGTTTTAGGAAAGAGCAGAATAGTAGGGTGAGACTGGTCATTATATTTCTAGGTTTTGCAAAGAATTTAAAAGGCAGCGAAGCTGCTGCAGAAGGTGTCTGTTTGGACATGTGGAAAGACCAATTGTGTTGGTCAGTCCTGATCTAGCTAAACCCTAGTATTATCTGAGTGGCTGAGCCAAACTGCTGTATGGACTATTTTGGTTATGTTTCTGCTTTATGCCGGAAGGCTGTACATTTGTTTATGGTAAATGTTTATGACATTTAACCACATTACGACCTATGATGTACTGGTAGGTTATAGGTCATGTCCCTACTTTTGATGTGGGCTCGTACGCTGAGCCCGCATCTTTCCCTGCATGTTGGCTGAACTAATCAGCCAACATATGTCTCTAAAGCCTGCTTTACACGTTGCAATTTCGCATACGATATTGTATGCGATTTGCAACGCCCCCATCGTATGTGTGGCATGTTCAATTTGTTGAACGTGCCGCACAAATGATTAACCCCCGTCACACGTACTTACCTTCCATACGACCTCGATGTGGGCGGCGAACGTCCACTTCATGGAGTGGGAGGGACGTTCGGCGTCACATCGACGTCACGCGGCAGCCGGCCAATAGAAGCGGAGGGGCGGAGCTGAGCGGGACGTAAACATCCCGCCCACCTCCTTCCTTCTGCATTGTGGGTCGGGAGCCGCAGGACGTAGGTAAGATCTGATCATCGTTCCCGGGGTGTCACACACTGCAATGTGTGCTACCCCGGGTATGATGAACAATCTGACGTGCAATTCTAGAGAAAGGTACGATGTGTATGCGATGAACGTTTTAACGTTCAATCGCAATCGCACGTACTTGTCACACACTGCAATGTACCTTACGATGCCGGATGTGCGTCACTTACGACGTGACCCCGCCGACACATTGTAAGATACATTGCAGGGTGTAAAGCAGGCTTAACAGTCGAGGGTGGATCAGAGATGCGCCCGCGGCTGTTAACCCTTTCACGACCTTGGACATATATACACATCCTAGGTCGTGTCCCCTTGTAACCGCAGGCTCTGCTGGCTAGCATACGGTAATCCCCACACGTCTGCTGATCCGATCAGCAGACATGTGCGGCTACACACTTCTTTTTTTGAACCAAATTCTGAATTTTTTTAACCCCTTAGATAAAAATAGAAGTATAGATGTTTGGTATCTATGAACTCATACCGACCTGAGGGATCATATAGACACCCTATTTTTACCACATAGTAAACAGTGTGAATAAAAGACCCACAAAACAATCGTGCAATTGCACTTTTTTGCAATTTCCCCACACTTGGAATGTTTTCCCCATTTTCCAGTACACTATTTGGTAAAACAAATGTTTTATTCAAAAGTACAATTTGTCCCGCAAAAAATTAAGCCCTCAAATGGCAATATTGATGGAAAAATAAAAAAAAGTTATGGTTCTTGGAAGAAGAGGATGAAAAAACAAAAATTAAAAATAGAAAATCGCCAGGGGGTGAAGAGGTTAACCAGTTCAATTCCTCTGTCAATCTCTGAAAGTGGGATTTAACAGTCACTGGCAGGGAGAGCGTCATTACCTGCTCCCATTAGAGGCCCTATCATGTGATCATAGGGCGCCGATGGATTTTAATGACTGCCAGGGGTCAGCTGATGACCCTTGAGCCTGTGATGACAAACTTCCTGTGAACGTTTGCTGTGAGCTGGCATTTATAGGAGATGATTTTTTTTGTACAGCGCACAAGCTTCAAGTCCCCTAAGGGGACTAATAAATACAATAAAAAGGGTCAAAATTACCGGCCCTTTTGCCCCATTGAAAATAAAGCAAGAAAATAAATAAAAAAAATACACATATTTTGTATAGCTAAGTCAGAAATGTCCAATCTACCAAAATATATAAAAAAAAAAAATCAGATCGGTAAACAGCGTATCAGAAAATAGATTCAAAAAGATAAATTCAACAAGAGGCAATCAAAACATTGCATCTACCAAAAAATGGTGTCAGAAAAAACGTCAGGTTAGGGTACAAACCCCCTTCCCCTGATATAGCCTCAGATCTCGAAAAATTTTACGGGTCTTGGCCAGTCTTACCATATAGTGAACATGGTAAACAAAAAACATTTGTGGAATTGCTATTTGTTTTGCCATTTCACAGCACTTAAATTTTTTTTCCTGTTTTCTTGTACACTATATCGTATAATTAATGGTTCATTCAAAAATACAACTTGTCCAAAAAAACATATTGACGAAAAAATAAAAAACGTATGGTTCTTGGAAGAAGGAGAGGAAGAAACGGAAAATCGCCAGGTGATGAAGGGGTTAATAAATCTGCCAGTTTGGACACAGATACTATGAGACTGTGTGAACGCTACTATATGCCAAGGAGTGCGAATCCCTACAGTACCTATAAAGCAACTGCCATGTATTTGAAAAATATAATTTAAGTATGTCAAAAAGGCAGAAAATATACAAATACTCGGTGACATTTTGATAACTCAAACATAAGTCTAATCTATAAAATTATTAATAATGTGTTTAAGACTGTGCTCACTTGTGTGGTGTATTTTATTCCACACCTGCAGCAAAAAAAAAAAATCACTGCAAAAATGTTCTGGTTTTACCACGATCCTGGAAAAAAAAAATGCAAGTCCGTAACTTGTGAATGCAGCCTAAAAGAGAACCTTACCTCTAAAAGAAACATCAGAAAATGGCCTACTAAGCTAATCCCAGGATTCTGCGGGCAATTATGTGATAATTACAATGATGTTTGTAGCTAAACTATGTGTGTAGTGGTATGCTATAACTATCAAGCAAAAACTTGACTCCAAAAGTAGAAAACAGTTATCCAGAGTCACTGGTTAGGTACAGTCAAGTGGCCAAGTCACCGGGTCATGGTTTGAAGAAATGTCATTGTGCATTTCTTTGAAATCCAGTGTAGACCCTTGCACAATGTGGGCTCAAAATGCCTCTGTAATGAGCAGTGAGCTTGGTGAGACTGAGGGTATACATTCTCGGCTCACTGTGTGTGACCGAGGTGTTCTGAGACCGGATGATGCAAGCGTCTACACTGGATTTCAAAGATGTCGACGCTACGTCACCTGGCTGGAGCAATCAAAGAGAAAGGATGACTGGGTGACTCATCCACTTTACCGTGCCACTAACAGGACTCGGGATAACGATTTCCTACTCTTGGAGACATGTTTTTACTTGATAATTATAGCAAAACCACTACACACATTGTTTAGCTAAAACATCAATGTAATTATCACGCAATTGTCTGCAGGAGCCTGATATTAGCTTAAAAGGCCATTTTCTGATGCCAGGTTTCCTCTAAAGGCAAGGTGTCGCGTTTTTTTATTTTTGTATTAAAAATAGTGATTGTGAAATCAAGTATTTTTAATACAAAATATAATTCACTGTTTATTTAGTTTTTATTTAATTCTATTTTTACTGAAACACTGGGCATTGGATCTGATAGTCACGCTCTGACCCCTAAAATTAACAGGGAGAGCCCTGGACTGTCCAGATCACAGCAGAGGGAGGTGATCGCCACCATCTTTGTAGAGCTCACAGTGTACACTGTGTGCTGCACTTTCCCCCTGTCACTCGCTCAGGATGTGCGAGTGCCAGCGATGGGCCGCCGCTGCTACCCCCCCTCTCCCCGCCGCTACCCTCCACCCCGCTACCCTCTCCCTCCCGCGCTCTCCCCACTGCTACCCTCACTGCCCCACCGCCAGCATCTTCTGTTCTCCCCGCCGTCACGCGCACCACTGCCCTTGCTCTTGTGTGCTCACCTCGGGCCTCCGCTCCTCAGCTCACCAGAGCACAGTATACTGAGGAGCACAGTATACAGCGGTATACAGCTGAGCACGGTATACTAAGGAAAGCGGTATACAGTGGGGCGATATTCACGGGCGTGCATGCGGCAAGGCATTGCGGGCATGCATGCAGCAGAGCATGGTGGGCATGCATGCAGCAGAGCATTGCATGCGGGCGTACGGCAGAGCATTGCAGGCGGGCGTCCAGCAGAGCATTGCAGGCGTGCATGCGGCAGAGCATTGCAGGCGGGCATGTGTTCAGCAAAGCATTGCATGCGGGTGTGTGTACTGTAGAGCACTGCATGCGGGCATGTGTGCGGCAGAGCATTGCATGCGGGCATGCGTGCGGCAGAGCATTGCATGCGGGTGTGCGTGCAGCAGAGCATTGCAGGCGTGCGGCAGAGCATTGCAGGTGGGCGTGCGCGTGGCAAAGCATTGCTGGTACCAGGCGTGCAGAGCACTATGTGGGGAGCACTATGCAGCTGTCCTTGGTGACACTTTAGACATATTAGGATCACTTTGCGCACTTGTGTCCCTAAACTTCATCTTCCCTTATCCTTTTGGAAACAGCCAGAATGGGAGGGGGAGGTGTGACATCACACACATGAGAGCAGATTCCACCCACTTTCACTGCAGTTGTAATGTGAACTAGTTCTACAGTAGTTCTACAGTAGGATTTCAGCAGCTGCTTCCCTAGTGTTTAAGAGTGGAAAATATTAAACTTTTAATTTTTTTTATATTTTGCGCAATTAAAAACAAATAATATTTAAACAAAACATTAAAACATTAATACTTTACATTTTTTTCGCTTATTTTTTTTTCAGTCGACACCTTCCCTTTAAGTTCAATACAGTGCAAATGTTATACTACTCTAGATAATAAAAGTGGTTCTCTGTGACTTTATTTTAAAGAGAGACCATTAATATTAGATTTTTTGGTGGAGCCCCAATAAAGGGGGTGTAAAAGATCCAGTGACCCATACGTTTCTTACACTGTTTGGTTTGTTCCTGTACTGACTATATCACCAAACTGCAATATTAGACGTAGCAATGAATGTGGAGGAGTCACTATGCCTCTGAAAACAATGGAATGCAGGGCTCTTGGAATTTGAAGACCTGGAGCCACAAACTGGTCACTATTCGTAAAAGGGTTGTTTTATATCTAAAATGTGTAAACAACTACAACACCAACCATACAATTCACAACAAAATGTCATCGTTGATAACAGAAATCGGTTTAAATATAAACTGTGAATTTGCATGAACTATTTTTAAATTCTGGAGGTATGAACAATCAGATTCAAGTTTTCAAAGGGTATCAACTTTTTTTTTCTAAAACTGATTAGCCATGAACTAAACATTATTATAATACATAATACAAATATGCATTTATATTGCAGAAATGTACTTTATTTTGAATAATTTTCCATTTATAAAAATCAGATACATCTTTCCAGGAAAAATGCCACTGAATTGGACTGACGTTTGGTTATAAGATTGGGTCACATTTTCAAGAACAAAATCTATAAGCAATATAAGCAATGCATCATGTGGCATAGAGTGGAATTTGATTTAAAAAGGTACATGTAATTTCAGGTTACTTTTCAGATTAAGCCGTTAATTAATAACTTGCATCCTGCATTTCACCAGTTTTCTCCTGCAAGATCGATTTGTAATTTAGCTGCTATGTTGTCTCCCTGAGGCCTCTGCCACACATCCGTGCCTCCGGTACGTGTTTGGCATTTTTTACACGTACCGGCGGCACGGAGACATGTACAGCAATGCTACCCTATGGTAGCAGGCACACACACGTAAAACCACACGGAACGTGTGTCCGTGTGCGTTTGTACGTGTGTGCGATTTTCAAAGCGCTGACATGTCAGTGTTTTCTCCGGCAGCACGGGTGTTACACGGCCCGCACCCGTACCACACGGGTGTAGTGTGGATGCGGTCCCGTGTGACACGCGCCGGAGTAAACACACATGTCAGGGAAAAAAATAAAAAACATTAACTCACCTTCTCCAGCCCCCCTGTCTCTGCCGCTGCTGCCTCTTGCTGCCGACCGCCGCTCATTAATCTCATAGAATATTCACTTCACTGCCTGGCAGCAGCAGCAGCGGGGAGACGGGAGGGCTGGAGACCGAGGATCAGCACCACGGACAGCAGCGCGGACAGCAGGGAGGACCAGGTGAGTATAATAATTACTGATTCTACGTGTGCTATCGCGGATAGCACACGTAGAACACACGTGTCACGCACGTACCAGAGACACGTACTTACCTGCACGCAACACGCAGGGAAAATACGTGTCTCTCGGCACGTGCGTGAAATTCACGTGAGTGTGGCAGAGGCCTTACACAGCATATACAGAGAGGGAAAACTGCTCTTTTTTTCCTCTGAGTAGCACACAGATAGAAGCAGCTGGGAGAACATCATGCAGCAGTACTGAGCAGTGTAACAATGAATACAGAACTGAGGTTACATAAACACAAGAAAGTTGCAGTACATCTATATGTGTCTGTGCCGTTCTCTCATCCTCCCTCCTTTTTATCCTCCATCTATAACCCTAAATTGGCTACCTCATTTAGCTGAAAGTTTTCTATTGACAATTAGGCATTTTAGGTGTTTTTCCAGAAAGAAAAATGAGTTAAGGAGGCAAGGGTGAAAGGGACTGAAAAGGGTCTCTCATAAATTGAAAAAGAAGCAGATTTCTTTAATATATATTGTAATGTTTCTTATATTAAATTGTTAATTTGTGTAATGCTTGTTGAAATAAGAGTGCCTAGTTAAAGAATAACTCCCATCAAAGTTTTTATCCTCCTAATATATTGCAATCAGTTATATAGCACTGGGTACTTACAATTGCTCATGTTACCTTTCACCCAGTTAATTCTTCTCTTTTCCATCTAATGAAATTGATTAACCATGGCAGTATGTGGTACTGCTTATCTGAAATTATTAGCATTTTTTTTATTAGTCACTTCTTGTTTTACAATTGATTCACCAGGACAGTATGTGGTTCTGTGAATATGGCCGCTTCATGACTAATTATTTGAAATCTTTTATGTAATGTTTATTTGATGCTTTTTTGTATCGACTTTCTGAGAGGAAACACTGCTCAGGCCAATATCTTTCCTCTTTCCTTCTCACTGGCTACAAATTATATACGGATCATTGACTATAGCTACTTATCAGTATATATAGTATAAAAAAAACAAAACAAAAACAAATACCTTTTTGTACAATTGAAAACAGATTTCTAACATTTCTCCTCCCCTGGTCTTTAAAGTGAGATTGATCCTTTGTATCAGCTATCTGCTTCAGCTCAAAATGGGTAAGAGTGAAACGTGCAAGAAATACCAATACTGGGCAGTAAATGAAAGATGGACTAGATTCTAATGCAAAATTTATGCAACCATCCTCCATTCACAGAAACAGGCTGTACTCAAGCCTGCAGAAATTTGTTTGAGCAGCTGGATTTTGTTTTATATGGCCATCCAAGGGAATTTCAAAATTGTCCATTTGTCATTTCACTGAACTATGGAATTGATCAGTTCAGATGGTTTTATGCAGTGAAAATGTGTAATAATAGAAGAATCACTAACATAATAAAGTGACTTTAGTTTAGGTGTATATTCAAATAAACAGCCAGTTTCCTCCAAAAATATTTAAAGAATATCAAAAATTAAACTTGACTCAAATGCAATTATTAAGGACGAGAATGTGCACAGCATTCTGTATTAAAAAGCTCCATCTCCCAAATTCTCTTTCAGTAAGCATCAAGCATCCTACTGGGAGAACGCAGGTGTGCACAGTAGCTAATACATATTTTGGCTAGAAAAACTATTCACTCTAAAATTTAGCCAGAAAAGAATCAAATGATGACCTAGATACATTCTGAGCAGACTAGATTAGATGACTTGCGAGAACAGCAATGGAAAAAGAACGTGCTATTTTAATACACTAAAAATCACTGTGGTATAGAAAACAGTGTATTATACATGATGGAATTAGAATGTTTTACCTAGATACTATATAATGCTTTATGTACAAAAGATGACAAAGGCATATGCATGAGCCAGAAAAATATAGGCAGCATCAATGAGAGCTGGTAATCCAAATCCAGGGCAATTTACATTAGACTTAAAGGAGTATTCCGGACAAAATCATTCATCACCTACCCACTGTGCTGCACTGTTTCAATCAGTGCCACAAACTTTGACTAGCGTGCCAATCAAATTTCTCTTAGCTGCGTTCTAGTGGCTGATGGACTAAAGCATAAAAAATACTTTTTCCAAAAATACAATAAAAAATCTAGCATCGGAAACATAGAATGAACAATATTGTACATTCTCTTGTTCTTGATGCTCGATTTTTAATTGTATTTTTGAATAAAGAAGTCTTTTTTTCACAGTGCTGGATCTTTTTCCTTTGTCTGCAATCAGCGATGCCCTGTAAAGTCAGTGCATCTGCTTCCTAGCTGAGCTGGCTACTTGATTTGCTTTGATGGACTAAAGTTCCCTGGTTTGGCGATAGGTGATTATCCCCAGATTTGAGCAGCAGAATGGCTAAACGGTCTGCGTCGCTGGAGCCCAGGGTTCAAATCCCCCCCAAAGTCAACATCTGCAAGGAGTTTGTACAGTGTGTGAAATAAGTATTGAACATGTCACCAATTCTCTAAATAAATATATTTGTACAGGAGCTATATACATGAATTCCTCACCAGATGTCAGTAACAACCCATCCAATCTACACAGGGAAATAAATCAAAGCATAGATGTCCATAAGTTAAGTTATATGTAATAATGAAAATCACACAGGGAAAAAGTATTGAACAGACTTACTTATACACTGGAGATCAAAATTAGAAAACAACACAGAATTTCCTAAATGTTAAGGTCATTGTGTAGTCCTATGTTATTATATCCTAACATGAATAAACTAGCGGTATTTTAAGCTTATTTCATAAATTGAATTTATTATAAAGCACATAATAAAAATGTAAATAAAATAAATTTAAAATAACACGGATCAAAATTAGAGAACACTTTCAGATACCTGCAAGTTATTGATGTTAATCTGGCACCTGGTGCTAATTTCCAAAATTATCTGACAAACCCTATTTAACTGGCAGCCTAACATTCCAGATAGCACTGACTTTGTAAAAAGGGTGTGCCATTCCAATCTGACTGAAACACCACTCCAGCAGCAGTTTATCCAGATGAAGGCCAAAGGGCTGACCCTATCAGCCATAGCAAAAGAAGGTGGCCATTCCAAGTCTGTGATTTTGAGAATATTTCATATTTACAACATCACAAACTCTTTGAAATTCCTCAAGAAGGCTGGTCACCCTCGAAAGACAAATGCAAGAGAGGACAGGATAATGCGAAGAATCTCCATGGGTAATCATTTCAACACTGCAGCTGGAATTGCTCGCCAATTCAGCACTGAACAGGGTAAAGATCTGTCTCATCATACAGTGTCACGACGTTTAAGAGCATTTCGACTGAAAGCCCACTCTGATTTCTCCACCCACCGGCCATCCTGTCGTCTGTCATTGGTTGCAGTCAGACACGCCCCCAGTCTATGTGACAGCGTCTGCCTGCAACTAATTACAGGCAGTATCTGCTTGTCTATATTGTACAGTAAAAATAAAATATTTGGCATAGGGTTTACCCATGTAATTGGTTGCGGTCAGATGCCCCCCACCCTGAGTGACAGCATGTCTGATGCTTACAATCACAGACCTGATCTGTGGATCTATATCGTACAGTAAGAATAAATAAAAAAAAATTTTTGTAGGGTCCAACCATATTATGATAACAGCACAGATAAAGCCTATGACTACTGGCTGCAGCCCCCAGCCATGCGCTTATCTTGGCTGTGTATCAAAATAAGAGGAACTTATGTGGCTTTTTAAAAAATTACTTAAATAATTTAATAATTTAAAAAGACAGCGTGCGGTCCCTCCCAATTTTGATACTCAGCCATGATAAAGCCCCACAGCTGGGGGCTGGTATTCTCAGGCTGGGGAGACCCATGGTTATTGGGAGCCCTCAGCCTAAAAATAGCAGCCTGCAGCCTCCCGGGATTGCCGCTTCCATTAGATGCGACAATCCCAGCATTTTACTTGGCTCTTCACGATTGCCCTGGTGTGGTGGCAATCAGGGTAATAAGGAATTAATCACAGCCCACAGCTACCACTAAAACCTTGATTAGTAATGGGGGGGTCTCCTAGACGCCTGCCATTACTAATCTGTAAGGCAATGTAAATACATTTCTCTAATAAGATGCTACAATGTTGACAAATTTTACGTGTATTATTTATGAAATAAAATTTAAAACGACGGCTACCCTTCAAACCACCTTTTCATTATAAACTTATCCTTAGAAATTTGTAGTTCCCAAATAATCTTACCGATAACTTGCCTGTGCAAATGCACAAAAATATCAACAATAAAAATTACACTGAACAGTTTCCTCATATTCAGGGCCATTGCAGCATATTCCTCTTTTGTCATACGTCAAAGAAACAGGGACAGTGGTTCCCAAATCTTGTGACTTGTGGAGGGCCAAGCGGTTAGACCCCCAACTGCTCTCATATTTATCAGCTATTTTGTGGATTACTGTGTATCAAATTAACTGACTCAGGAAAAACATATAAGCATATTCCATCCTGTCAGTGGTCAATGAAACACTTTTGGCTTACACTGGATGAGAGAAGTCTATGGCATTTTTCCAATTATCAACTGGATGCTTTCCTGATACATACACCAAAATGTGGTGTGAATGTACCCCTGGTCATTCTCCCTGTACTATTATCAAGCAGAAAAGGAAAAAACAAACAAACAGTAATTCCGAAACTCTACATAACTGTGATCCATGACATTTATTCCTTTAACAGACTTTTCCAGTAAAGCAAATTTTTGTCATATATGCATTCCATTCCAAGACCTAAATCCTTTGTTTCCACTAAGAAGCACTGTTATGTGAGTAAAGCAGTGTCTGGAGGGGGGTGGCTGACTGATTTCCCTACCCAAGCCAGCTCCCTTTTCTGTCTACCCATCAACTATGTCAGAGCTTCCTTTATCAACCCATTAACACCTTAGCAGTTAGGTATTCCAAGGCATTACATATGTGATTCATTGTTCACAGATTCAAAATGTCCAAAGTAAAAAAATATTAAAAATAACCCCCTTTTCAATTTAGTGGTTTTATTCAGTAAACCATAGAAAAATCCATGTATTGTATGGCTGGGTAATTTTAACAACCTGCAGAAAAAATAAATATTTTATTTATATTTCACAGCAAATAGCATAAAGAAATGATGGCAACATTGCTTTTTTTTCACTATTTCTCCTAAGAAAAATAATACAAATTGAAATAGTGCCATAAAAATAAACATGAACTTGAAAATGAAAAAAGTACTTGGCATATTTCATTTAAATAAAATTTTCTCCTTGTTCATTGAAAACTATAATAAAAAAATGATGTGAAAAAATAGAAAATGAAAAAGATTCAAATGTTTTATATAGACAACTTTCCAAGTTGATAAATAAAAGGAGACGAATGTTTATAGCTGACCGGACTGCTGCTGGAAAAGTAGTCATTCCACGCTGTATGTAAATTAGCTTTATTTTACGTGTTTCATGTTTGTGCCAAACTCTTTTTCAAAAATAAACTACATACACCCTATGTGCACTTGTCCATCTTTTCTCTCCTTTACAAATTTTGTAAGTTATGACTTTTTATTTAGTGTACACTAATATTAAAAATATTAAATCAAGTAGGTACATAATAGCATTAGGAGCTAGGCACACATACAACAAGGTAATGAAGCCTCCCTGATGTTCATAAGTGTCATGATTAGCAACTCCAAATAATTAATTGACTAATACCTGAGGGAGCAAGAGGGATTGAGCGAAACGTATGTTGGGGCACATTTTCTTGATTCCATATCATAGTCCATTTTATTATAAGTAAGACTATTCTTGTCGTTTGTACATGGATTAGGTTTATGTATTACTGATATCATCATTAATGCAATTTCCTAACTAGGATATGCATGGTTCTTACATCAGAACATTATTTGTTACCTATAAGCTGGATATGTTGTCGTACATATTTTGGCTTTGAAGCTTTTTTTTTAATTATCTAAGTAATAAAATCTAAATATTTTTAGCTTCAAATCTCTGCTTGTTGTTTGTTTAATTTGCAAAAATATTAGCATTTTTTTAATCAGCAGCTAAAGTTATCTTTGGTAAAGTAACAAGAAACATAGCCATATTGTTTGTCACTTTCAATTTAATTTTTTCAGACTGATGTTAAAACTGTCATTATGTTACTACAGTCCAACAACAAATTCTGAGAAGCTGATTCTAAAGTGACAATCAATATGGCTGCACTTCATGTTCTCATTGCAAAGACGGCTTCCACAAGAAAACAACAGAAAACTAGAGATGAGCGAGTACCGAAATATTTGTAATTGTTATACTGGAATACTTTGTAATACTTGCGTATTCCTTCCGAATAGCGAGTACAATGCAAGTCAATGGGAAATGCGAGAAATTTTCTGCTGGACCCAACAAAGAGGTCTGGGGGCCCGAGTAAAAGGCTGAAATGGATGGGAAAGTGATGAAACTGAATGGGCAGAGCCTGTAGAATATGCCTGCATTCATTTCTGACTCATATGGTTTCTGGGATCCCCTGAAGACACATGGAAGAACTTCCGTGTGGCTTCAGTCTATCGGTGTCCCTGCGGTCTATGTCGCCAGCCCTGCAGTGACTTAAACAGCAGTGTGCGAGCAGCTGCAGGATGAAGAGCGCTTACATGAGGAGGTTAGCTCAGATCATTACCTGCTGTGATGATCGCCGCTGAACTCGTGTTGTCAGCGATCGTCACTGACTTCCATGATGCCGCATTCTCACATCAAGTCTCGCAGGTGGCCTGAGACTGTGACTAGCGATGATGTCACGGGCTCACGGGAGAAGTTCGCGTGAGAACATGGCGGCCATAGAACTCAGTGATGAGCACTCATGTCACGAGTTCAGCGGAGTTCATCACTGCAGGTAATGAACTTAGCTAATCTTATGACGGCGGCACTCGTAATGCCCTGCAGTGACCTGGCCTGAACTGATGATGTTAGCTCAGATCGCTGCGCTGCTCTCCCAGCTAATCAGGAACATTCTGTTCTTCATTAACTGGAACGTTGAGTATGGTATGGATCATCGTGGGACACCCTTATTGGATTATGCTGGACCCGGAATTGTTTGTTCTTTTCAATAAATTAGTGAAAGAGGTAATGTCTTGGGGAGTGTTTTTTCTAATAAAAATTTTTTTGTTTGTCTATTTTTTTTTTTTTTTTAATTACTGACTGGGTTAGTGATGTCCGGTATCTGATAGATGCCGTGACATCACAAATGCCAGGGCTTGATGCCAGGTGACATTACACACCTTGTATTAACCCCATATATTAACCCGTTTGCCACCGCACTAGAACAACGGGATGAGCTGGGGAGAAGCGCCAGGATAGGCCCATCTCATGGATGCGGGACTTCACTTCTGAGATGGCTGCAGCATGCTATTTTTAGGCTGGGGAGGGTTTAATGAGCATGGACCACCCTAGTCTGAGAATACCAGACCACAGCTTTCTGCTTTACCTTGTCTGGTTTTCCAATTTGGAGACCCCAAGTTTTTTGTTTTAAATTATTTATTTAATTTAATTTAAAATAACAGCGTGGAGTGACTTTTGTTTTGGATTACCAGCCAAGTTGAAGCTGCCAGCTCTAGTTTGCTTTAGCTTAGCTAGCTAAAAAAAAGGTTTTTTTTTTAATTATTTCTTTTTTGGCTAAATACAAGGCTAAGCACCCTTTAGTGCTACTTGAAAAGCACTAAAGAGTGCCAGATTACTGCAATCCAGTGGGAATCACTGAAATGTGTATTAAGGGGCATTTTGATCTCACATGGTACCCGCCTGAAAAAAGAAAGAGCCATTGAAATAACGCAGTTATCTAACCAGATTGCCTCACTAGAGAGCAAACACAAACGGGACTCATCTCCTACAACCTACGCACAACTCTCTACAACCAGACATAAATTACTAGAGGTATTAGACCAGAAATCCAGGGGCTTAAGAGAATGTCTCAAAAGCCGCTTTTATCAACTGGGCAATAGAAGTGGGAAGCTTCTTGCAAGGGCCCTCCATCCCCGCTCCATGAATACTTACATCCCTTTCATAAAAGACCCAGGAAGTGATGGTCATTTGCATAGCAACCAGGACATTTTAGCAGGCTTCCGCACATACTACAAGGCGCTTTATGATATTAGGGGACAATCGGGACACATAGCGACATATGGGACTCAAGATGATGTTAAAGCTTACCTGAAATCCCATAATCTCCCTTCCATCTCAAATGATACCTTACTGGAGCTGGAAGAGGACTTCTCCCTGGAGGAGGTCAATGCGGTAGTCTCAGATTTGAAGTCAGGGAAAAGCCCAGGTCCAGACGGGTTCTCAGCGGGTTTCTATAAACAATTTTCAGAACTTCTAAATCCTCTGTTCCTATCGGTCTGTAGATATATATCTGCAGGGGGTGCGTTCCCTCCCCAGGCGTTGATGGCCCACATCACAGTTATACCAAAACCAGGGAAGGACGCATCTCTTTGCTGCAACTATAGACCGATCTCGCTCATAAATCTAGATATCAAGCTTTATTCTAAAATGATATCAAATAGGTTACGAGACCTTCTTCCCAGACTGGTAAATCCAGACCAGGTGGGTTTCGTGCCCAGAAGAGAAGCCAGGGACAACACCCTGAGGACCATCTCCCTGATTGACAGCGCAAGACGTCACAGGATCCCCATGTGCATCCTGTCGGTAGATGCAGAGAAGGCGTTTGACAGGGTGCACTGGGGTTTCATGTTTCAGGTCCTTAAAAACATAGGGTTGGGAGAGCACATGATGAACAGAGTTACAGCACTCTACTCTTCGCCCACAGCACAAATCAAAATAAATGGCTCCCTCTCAGATTCCTTTACAATATGTAATGGAACAAGACAAGGGTGCCCCCTTTCCCCACTATTATATATTCTGACCATGGAACATCTGGCGGTGGCATTGAGGAGCAATATATCAATTAAAGGGGTTACATTTCACAAACAGGACCATAAATTAGCTTTATTCGCAGATGATCTGCTCCTGTACGTTACCTCTCCACTCATTAGTCTACCCAACATAATGGCTGAATTGCGGAGGTTCGGATCTCTGAGTAATTTTAAAATAAATACTCATAAATCCGAAATACTGAATATATCTCTTCCTCCAATGCTGGTGACTCAGCTCAAAGCCTCTCTCCCCTTCAAATGGCAGGTGGATTCATTGACATACCTAGGAATTAAACTGACGGCAGATCCCCTTGACCTCTTTAAATCAAATCACCGCCACATTTCCAGGAAGTTAGAATTAGACCTCAATAACTGGAACAAACTCCAGCTTTCATGGTTTGGGAGGATAAATGCGATCAAAATGGACTTGTTACCGAAGCTGCTTTATTACTTCCAAACCATCCCCTTAGTATTGCCGGCCTCTTTTTTCTCACGTCTGAAATCTAGCATAACCAAATTTGTCTGGGCACATAAACGCCCACGTATTTCCCACAAAATATTGAGTAGATCAAGGGATATGGGAGGAACTGGACTCCCTAATCTCCTTTTGTATAGCTACGCCTCTTTAGGGACGTGCGTTCTGGATCTATTTAACTCAGGTGAAACGAAAAGATGGGTGGAAGCCGAAAGCGCGCAATCTGATGTTGATCCGAAGGTAGTTATTTGGACCAGAGCACCACCCAGCTCCAGCTCTATCACAGTACCCTTTATCACAAAGCAATTGCGGAATTTTATGTCCCGAGGTAATAAATATCTTGACTTGTCCTCCATTCCAGGCCCATTGACACCGGTCCATAGTAATTCAGATTTTCAGGCGGGTTTCCATAGATCAACATTCCTCCATAAAAGGAAGAGTGACCATCCTATTATTCGTGACTTTATCTCAGACACAGGTATTAAACCCCTAGATAATTACTCTTCAGATATCAACAAATCTCAAGATATGTGGTTCTTCTTCGAACAGCTGAAAAGCTTTATAGTATCTATGGCTAGGAGGGTAGACATCTATAGGGCACTCACACCCTTTGAGGCCCTTTGCCTAGAGAAGATCCTCCAGGCCATACCATTTCGACCTTGTATGACTTGTTTCTCAGATGCAGAGGTGCGAGGGACGGCTTGCCTGGGTACTTTGGGAAATGGGAGAGAGAGTGGGGGAGGTCATTCTCGGCTGAGGAGCGGACCAAAATCCTTCTCTTTATTGGTAAAACTTCGCTGAATGTGATATCACAGGAGAGGTGCTACAAGATCCTATCTAGGTGGTATAGGTGTCCTGTGACTATCCATGCTGCCTTTCCATCAGCCTCTGATGTGTGCTGGAGATGCCAAAAGGAGAGGGGAACCCTCACTCATATCTGGTGGTCATGTCCCCCGGTGAGATCATTCTGGGAGAGCATTTTCCAGTTACTCAATAAACTTTCCTTGAGGCAGATCCGGCCCACAAAAGAGTTAGCTCTCCTGTCCCTCGGGAATGTTTCTGCTTCAGGGTTTAGGAAAGGTTTATTAAGACATTTTTTAACAGCTGCCAGAAACCTAATTCCAAGATATTGGAAGCAAACTAGAATCCCATCACGGGATGAATTCATAGCAGAGTGCAACGAGATCTTCAGGATGGAGACCTTGATAGGTCAGACACTCGGCAACAAGGACAAAGTTGATGCTACGTGGGCCCCGTGGATCATGTTCAGGGACTCACCGGATATGGGTCTATGGATTCACGGGGGGGCAGGTATGTAGGTAATTTTCCATTCTCTTATTTCTGTGCCTAGAAGGTTAGCCTTGAAAATGTGGTTTTGATGTAGGAGGGCGCGTCCACTCGGGTGGGAACTCTTTGTACCCTTCCCCTTTCATCTTACTTTCCCACGTTTCTGTTGTCTTTACTGTCTCTAAATTCTTCTTCCACCTCCTCTTCCTTATCTCTTTTTTTTCAACTTGTTCTTCCTATTTCAAACACATACGAATTGTACTTGTTATTTTTGGTCGCCAGTGGCGCAGGTGTAGTCAAAGAACTGTTGTGTTTTTAGCAGCTAGCTTGGATATATACCCTCTGCCTGCGTGCTGTGCAATTGTTTGATTATCTTCTTCTATTCTAATAAACTTTGATTTGAACAAAAGAGTGCCAGATTACAAAATGCAGGGGAGTGGGACATTATATATATGTCTTACTATCTATCCATCCACCTATCTATCCAGCTATCTATCTTTCTAGCTTTTGACTGCATGTAACCCTTCTTCCATTATTTTTGCGGTCCACAAAAAAAACGGAAGGTGTAAAACGGACCGTAAACAAAATGGAAAGGATGCAATTGTCACATGCCTGTGCATACTGTTTACAAAAATTAGCCCTATGGGCTGAGTCATGATTGACGCAGGAAGTCCCCATCACAAGGAGGAAATGAAAAATAGTAGTTGGGCTGGAGAAGGAGTATTGTCCTGGTTTGTCCGCCACTGCACAATGTGCATAGTGTTTAGAAAAATTAGCCATATGGCCTAAGTCATGGTTGATGCAGGAAGGAAACAGCTTTCTATGCCAAGGGGTGGATGTTAACAGAAGTAATCAAAATGAACATTTTGGGGAAGTTTAGTTTGGCTTGCTCTAATCTGGAGGGATTGCAAACTGTGGAGAAATCCAGTCTTTGTTGAATTTAAGCAGAGTAAAGGCCACTTTACACACAGCGATATCGATAGTGATGTCGCTGGTGAAAGCACCCGTCCCCATCGGTTGTGCGTCAAGGGCAAATCGCTGCCTGTGGCGCACATCGTTAGTCCCCATCACACATACTTACCTGCCTAGTGATGTCGCTGTGGCCGGCAAACCGCCTCCTTTCTAAGGGGGAGGTTCGTTTGGCGTCACAGTGGCGTCACTAAGCGGCTGCCCAAAAGAAGAGAAGGGGCGGAGATGAGCGGCTGGAACATCCCGCCCACCTCCTTCCTTCCTCATTGCCGGCGGCCGCAGGTGCGATGTTGTTTCTCGTTCCTGCAGTGTCACACGTAGCGATGTGTGCTGCTGCAGGAACGACGAACAACCTGCGTCCTGCAACAGCAACGATATTTGAGATTAGAATGACATGTCAACGATCAACGATATGGTGAGTAATTTTGATAGTTAGAGGTAGTTCATGCGTTTCACACGCAACGACGTTGCTAACGAGGCCGGATGTACGTCACGAATTCCATGACCCCAACGAAATCTTGTTAGCGATGTTGTTGCGTGTAAAGCCCCCTTTAGTCTGTCTCCATTTTCTGTGGAGAGGCGGGAGTGTCTATCAGTGATGATTGCCCCAGCAGAACTGAAAACATGCTCTGACATCACACTAGCAGCCGGGCAGGCCAGCACCTTCAAGGCGTATAAGGAGAGGTCGGGTCAAGTGTTCAGCTTGGAGACCCAATAATTAAATGGAACTGAAGGGTCAGGAAGAACGCAGGTATGGTCACTTAAGTTCCCCTTGACCATGCAACAGGCACAGATAGCCCTTGCTGATCTCTTGGTTTAAGGAAAATGGCTCAGTTTGTGCACATTTTCCTCCCATCTCTGTTGGACCTGGTGTTGGTGTCTCTCCCCATTAATCCTTGGTGTTGAAAAGAGTCTGTAACTCTGCCGTCAGCATTGTCGGAGGGTGATTCCATCAACTGATCTACAATGACCCTCTTGAAAGATTCCCTTATGCAACCCTTTGGTGACTCTAAAAGGAGAAAAGGAAAATTGTCCTTGTACCATGGGCCAACCAGTATAGGTTGTTGGATAAAATGTTTGTGTTGCTGTGCTGGCTATGCATGTCAACGGTCCAGGTTGGATCAGTGGACTCATCATCGACCACCTTGTCTACCATCTCATCCCTTGTCTTCCATCTCATCCTCCTTTCCACTTGAGATTGTAGGCTGACCTGCTGGCAACTGTGTCTCATCATCAGCCTCCACCGCTGGAACCAGTAAATTATGTTCCTCAAACTGGCTTTCTTCTGCTCGTAGGTCCTCAAATACTTGCGCATCAATGCACGTCACCGCCTCACGTCCCTTTTCAACACTGCACGGTGAGAGGTCAGAACCAACCAAAGTATACGTACAAAACAGATTCTCAGAGTGGCCAAGTTTGGGATCATATGTCTCCTGTGACTGATGAAGGGGGGAAGAAGGAGGACCAGGTTGAGGACTGGATGGGCCAGCCTTTTGTGTATCCACAGTAGACTGTGTGGTCGTGGAAAAATGGTTGCTGCTTGACAAATGCAAAGAGGCCTTGTCTGCCATCTAAGACAGAATCTGCTCTTGCTCTTCTGGATTCCACAGACGTTTACGTTCCAGACAGGGAAATTTGGCAAGGAACATAGTGGATGCATCAAGCTTCTTCTGACCTGACACAGACTCAGTGCCTTGTCGCCGACCACTGACAACACCACGCCCACGTCTATGTCACTGTGCCTTAAGAGCTGCCTTTTTTGTCATTTTGCTGACATATTTGTAAATGTTGATAGCCCAAGCCAAGCAAACTTGGACGCCAAAAATACTGTGGAGAAAGTACTAGTGAGCACTTTGTACTAGACTGCCCTGATTGCTAGAGTCCTGCTTTTTAATTATGCCATGGCAGGCCCCATACAGCGGTGGATTCCATGTCTGACAGCCCACACAGCGTTTTCCCTCACATATGTGCTACTGAGGAAGGTCCGCATAGGACCGAAAACATTTTTGTTACGCACATGAATAAATATTTCTTCAAATCATCTTGGGAGTGCCTTGTATAATTCTCACATTTCAGGCTTCAAACATAAAGATAAAAATGTTGTTAAGGTGAAAAATCAACAACAAGTGGGACACAATTGTGAAGTTGAACGAAATTTATTGCTTATTTTAAACTTTTTTAAAAAATAAATAACTGAAAATTGTGGCGTGCAATATTATTCATCCCCTTTACTTTCAGTGCAACAAACTCACTCCAGAAGTTCATTGAGGATCTCTGAATGATCCAATGTTGTCCTAAATGACTGATGATGATAAATATAAGCCACCTGTGTGTAATCAAGTCTCCGTATAAATGCATCTGCTCTGTGATAGTCTGTGTTCTGTTTAAAGCACAGATACCATGATGAAGACCAAGGAACACAACAGGCAGGTCTGTGATACTGTTGTGGAGAAGTTTAAAGCCGGATTTGATTACAAAAAGAGTTCCAAAACTTTAAACATCCCAAAAATAACTGTGCAAGCGATCATATTGAAATGGAAAAAGTACCATTCCACTGCAAATCTACCAAGACGAGGCCGTCCATCCAAACTTTCATCTCAAACAAGGAAATGACTAATCAGAGATGCAGCCAAGAGGCCCATGATCACTCTGGATGAACAGCAAAGATCTACAGCTGAGGTGGGAGAGTCTGTCCATAGAACAACAATCAATCGTGCACTGCACAAATCTGGCCTTTATGGAAGAGTGGCAAGAAGAAAGCCATTTCTCAAAGATATCCATAAAAAGTGTTGTTTAAAGTTTGCCATAAGCCACCTGAGAGACACACCAAACATGTGGAAGAAGGAGCTCTAGTCAGATGAAACAAAAATCAAACTATCTGGGCACAATGCCAAACGATATGTTTGGCGTAAAAGCAACACAGCTCATCACCCTGAACACACCATCCCCACTGTTAAACATGTTGGTGGCAGCATCATGGCTTGGGCCTACTTTTCTTCAGCAGGGACAGGGAAGATTGTTAAAATTGATTCAAAGATGGATGGAGCCAAATACAGGACTAGTCTTGAAAAAAACCTGTTGGAGTCTGCAAAAAACCTGAGACTGGGAGGGAGATTTGTCTTCCAACAAGACAATGATCCCAAACATAAAGCAAAATCTACAATGGAATGGTTCACAAATATATGTATCCAGGTGTTAGAATGGCAAATTCAAAGTCCAGACCTGAATCCAATCGAGAATCTGTGGAAAGAGCTGAAAACTGCTGTTCACAAATGCTATCCATCCAACCTCACTAAGCTTGAGCTATTTGCAAAGGAAGAATGGTCAAGAATTTCAGTCTCTCAATGTGCAAAACTGATAGAGACATACCTTAAGCAACTTGCAGCTATAATCGCAGCAAAAGGTGGCGCTAGAACGTATTAACTTAAAGAGGACTAATAATATTGCACTTTTCAGTTATTTTTTAAAAAAGTGTAAAATCAGCAATAAATTTCGTTCAACTTCACAATTGTGTCCCACTTGTTGTTGATTCTTCACCATAACATTAAAACGTTTATCTTTATGTTTGAAGCCTGAAATGTGAGAAAAGGTTGAAAAATTCAAGGGAGCCAAATACTTTCGCAAGGCACTGTATATATTTATATATATGTACTACCGTTCAAATGTTCAGGGCCACCCAGGCAATTTTGTCTATTCCATGAAAAATCATACTTTATTTATCAAATGAGTTGCATAATGAATAGAAAATATAGTCCACACATTGACTAGGTTAGAAATAATGATTTTTATTTGAAATAATAATTTTGTCCTTCAAATTTTGTTTTCGTCAATGAAAGCGCCTTTGCAGCAATTACAGCTTTGCAGACCTTTGGCATTCTAGCTGTTAATTTGATGAGGTAATCTGGAGATATTTCACCCCATGCTTCCAGAATCCCCTCCCACAAGTTGGATTGTCTTGATGGGCACTTTTTCGTACCATACGGTCAAGCTGCTCCCACAACAGCTCAATAGGATTGAGATCTGGTGACTTGGCTGGCCACTCCATTACAGATAGAATACCAGCTGCCTGCTTCTTCCCTAAATAGTTCATGCATAATTTAGAGGTGTGCTTTGGGTCCTTGTCCTGTTATAGGATGAAATTGGCTTCAATCAAGTGCTGTCCACAGGGTATGACATGGCGTTGCAAAATGGAGTGATAGCCTTCTTTATTCAAGATCCCCTTTACCTTGTACAAATCTCCCACTTTACCAGCACCAAAGCAACACCAGACCATCACATTAACTCCATCATGCTTGACAGATGGAGTCAGGCACTCTTCCAGCATCTTTTCAGTTGTTCTGTGTCTCACAAATGTTCTTCTGTGTGATCCAAAAACCTCAAACTTTGATTTGTCTGTCCATAATACTTTTTTCCAATCTTCCTTTGTCCAATGTCTGTGTTCTTTTGCCCATATTAATCTTTTCTTTTTATTAGCCAGTCTCAGATATGGCTTTTTCTTTGCCACTCTGCCCTGAAGGCCAGCATCCCAGAGTCAACTCTTCACTGTAAACGACAATGGCATTTTGCGGGTACTATTTAATGAAGCTGCCAGTTGAGGACCTGTGAGGCATCGATTTCTTAAACTAGAGACTCTAATGTACTTGTCTTGTTGCTCAGCTGTGCAGCCGGGCCTCTCACTTCTCTTTCTACTCTGGTTAGAGCCCGTTTGTGCTCTCCTTTGAAGGGAGTAGTATACACCATTGTAAGAAATCTTAGGTTTCTTGGCAATTTCTCGCATGGCGTATTTTTGATTTTTCATTTCTAAGAACAAGAATAGACTGTCAAGTTTCACATGAAAGTTCTCTTTTTCTGGCCATTTTAAGAGTTCAATGGAACCAACAAATGTAATGCTCCAGATTCTCAACTAGCTCAAAGGCAGGTCAGTTTTATAGCTTCTCTAATCAGACAAACTGTTTTCAGCTGTGCTAACATACTTGCACAAGGGTTTTCAAGGGATTTCCTAACATCCATTAGCCTTCTAACACAGTTAGCAAACACAAATGTACTATTAGACCCCTGGAGTGGTGGTGGTTGGAAATCGGCCTCTATACACCTATGTAGATATTGCATTAAAAACCAGAAGTTTGTAGCTAGAATAGTCATTTACCACATTAGCAATGTATAGGGTGTATTTCTGTTTAATTTAATATTCGCTTCATTGAAAAAAAATGTGATTTACTTTCAAAAATAAGGAAATATCTGAGTGACTCTAAACTTTCGAACTGTATATATATATATATATATATATATATATATATACATACACAGTACAGACCAAAGGTTTGGAAACACCTTCTCATCTCTAGAACAACTGTTAAGAGGAGACTCTGTGCAGCAACATTTCATGGTAAAACAGCTGCTAGGAAACCACTGCTAAGGACAGGCAACAAGCAGAAGAGACTTTTTTGGGCTAAAGAACACAAGGAATGGACATTAGACCAGTGGAAATCTGTGCTTTGGTCTGATGAGTCCAAATTTGAGATCTTTGGATCCAACCACCGTGTCTTTGTAGAAAAGGTGAGCGGATTGACTCTACATGCCTGGTTCCCACCGTGAAGCATGGAGTAGGAGGTGTGATGGTGTGGGGGTGCTTTGCTGGTGACACTGTTGGGGATTTATTTAAAATTGAAGGCATACAGAACCAGCATGCCTACCATAGCATCTTGCAGCAGCGTGCTATTCCATTCGGTTTGCGTTTAGTTGGATCATCATTTATTTTCCAACAGGACAATGACCCCCAAACACACCTCCAGGCTGTGTAAGGGCTATTTGACTAAGAAGGAGAGTGATGGGGTGCTACGCCAGATAACCTGGTCTCCACGGTCACCAGACCTGAACCCAATTGAGATGGTTTGGGGTGAGCTGGACCTCAGAGTGAAGGCAAAAGGGCCAACAAGTGCTAAGCATCTCTGGGAACTCCTTCAAGACTGTTGGAAAACCATTTCCAGTGACTACCTCTTGAAGCTCATCAAGAGAATGCCAAGAGTGCGCAAAGTAGCAATCAAAGCAAAAGGTGGCTACTTTGAAGGACCTATAATATAAGACATATTTTCAGTTGTTTCACACTTTTTTGTTAAGTATTTTATTCCACATGTTTTAATTCATAGTTTTGATGCCTTCAATGTGAATCTACAATTTTCAGAGTCCTGAAAATAAAGAAAACGCTTTGAATGAGAAGGTGTGTCCAAACATTTGGTCTGTACTGTGCAGATATAAAATTGTGTAAGTTTTTTGGCTACAATAAATGTTTTCCTTGTTCATCTCGCTTGTACATATCTTTATGCGCTTTTTGGGCAAAATTCATACGTGATGGTTAAAAATAGAAGTTTTTTTAAAATCTTGGCATAAGAAAACATAGGAAGTCATTGGATTTTGAACTATTTTCAGAAACCCACATTTTTGCATACCTGTGTAATTATTTATTTTGTAATTTTTTTTTATACCTTAGTATAGCTCTAATTTTCCTAAAAACCTATGAATGTAGGACTCATTTAATTGTAAACTTTTGCTGTATAATATACTACACACGAACAATCAGCCACGTAAGTGGTCATCTGGGTACCATCTGCCTTTCATTTCATGTGTATTACAGCTTACTGCGTAACAATTATATTGGATGAAAAATGATTATATTAATTACTAGCATTGTATACTGGGTTTTCCAATACATACAACTCTCTCAAATTTGCTATTGTCTCCATGAACTTATTTAGACTCAGTACAATAGACCTGTCATTCTCTTATTAACCATACAGCATCCAGTTTCACAGTAGCTTATATACGTAATAAAAAGAAAAATACAATAATAGAAGATATTGGCCTCTGATTTTGACCATTTAAAGTTTGAAATATTGCTGTTATCTGCCTAAAGTATTTTCTAAAAATTCTGAAAAAAATCAAATTTTCATTTGAGCCCAATGTCATCACTTCAGGCAATTATTTTGCTTTAAATTTTGCTGCCTATAGACTTCAGCAAGATTTCTACATTGATATAAAAACAACTAAGTGATCATAAGAAGAAAAAGCTGCTAAAAACAAAACATGACATACAAATAACTCAACAAAATGATATTGTGAAAGAGCATCGGTTTCCGCACATTATATACTAGAAGGAAGAGCTACAGATGGAGGAGCCTGAAGACCAAGCAGACACCAAGACATTCTGAAAAAAATATTCATATGGTTGCCAAATCAACTTGGCACTTAGTACTAATAATAAAGATAATAATGAACAGAGTAAGGCATACAATGCCAAAATGTGTGACATATGGAGGGCTGTTAGCAGAGACCACCAATCATATTCTGCTTTGACAAGGTCAAAGCCAATTAGATCCATCTCAGCATTGAAGGGCTGCACTTCACTTTCAAGTTGAAAATATACAGTCTTAGGCTTGTCTGGTTGGAATGAACGCTCTAAGGACTTGTTCACATGTAGCGATTTTGAAGTGCTGTTCACAGTTTTTATTTATGCAAAAGAAAAGCGCAGTTTTACAGTAATATAAAAATGAATGAGATTTCTAATGTTTTATTCACATTTGCCTTTTTTCTTTGCATTTTCTGACTTGTGGTTTATGTTTTAAAATAAGACATTTCAATACTTTCAAGGTTTTTACTGGAATTTTTTCCTGTTGAGCTCAAAGTTGTTTAGCATCAAAAATGCATGAAAACTACATAAACAAAATGCAGTAAAATAAAAAGCAAAGCCAACAAATAAAAGGAATTTTTTTTTTTTTTTTAAATCCTAGATAATTCAATTATAAACATAGCAAAAAGGCAATGGTGTTCACCAGTCAAGGTCATAGAAAAAAAAAATGCACAGAAAGAATATTTTATTGTAGTGTAGTGTATCGCAAGACATGGGGACCCTTAAAGTTGGGTTACAACTTGTGTATTTTAGCCAAAATAAACACCAATAGCTCATATTATTTATCTTTACAGTTTATATATTTTTACAGGGTGAAGCCAGATCCATCAATGGTGACCTTGTAAATTAGTGGACTGTACCTCTGTGGTGCACAGAGACAATGCCAGTCAGTCTGCCTAACTGAATAATAGGGGTGAAGAATAGGCTATTGGCTAGGCAATGTGCTTCACATGTGTGTGACTTGTGCCCTATTGCAAGTTTTATCTTTGTGTAACTGTAATACTGGTCAATCCCCCCCCTCCATGACCTGGTACGTTGAGAGGCGTTCTTTCATCAGTATTTTGCACCTGTGTTACCTCCTTTATTAAAGAGGATTGCTGCATCCTGTCTGTGCGTTTGTTTCTTTAGCACCCCTAAGGTACCAGGTGCCACAAATGTAACGCGTGGAAATCCAAACCCCGGAATGTCCGTGCCAGAGCAAACGCACCAGCACCTTCAGGCCACACAAACAACCCCAACACCACACTGGGAGACTGCCTATTAACAGTAAAAAGGGTAGAGCACTGATTGGATAGTACCACCCAGCCTGTAGGGAGAGACCCATCGAGGGGGAGGGGCCAGTGGTCAGTTGGAAAAGGAGGGAGGAAGTGGTGTGCAGTCTGAGGAGAGAGTCTGTAAAAGTCAGTCAGAATGAGGTGAAGAAGGAAGCAGTCTCTGTCAGGAGAGTCTGTTAGAAAGTCTGAGGAGAGGAGGAGAGGAGTAGTAGTTGGAAAGAGTAGAAAGTGAAAAGACAGAAAAAAATCTGCAGTGAGAATGGAGTGCTGTGAAAAGGAGAGACGACCGTGAGGTGAGGAACCGGGAACTCCAGGACCTGTTGGCCCCTGTGGAAGTACAAGACTCCAGGAACCGCAGCGTGTCCGTGGAAGGACAGAACCGAGCTCACAGACCTCAGCACAAGGCAGGATGCAGATCCCTAGGACAGTGAGACCCTTTATGGACATTGTCAATTCTGCTACGTGAAGGAATCTCCAGGGTTCTTCACCACCAAAAGAGTCTGAAGCATCAGCAGCAAAGAGGGGACCGGGGACTGAACCCCTTAAATAGTCCAGGCTGCCTGCAATAGGACCAAGAGAAACAGAGAGGTTCCCAAGTAGCTCTAGGCCACGGGAGCCCATCAACAACAACAAGTGTGCACGGAGGACAGCGATCCCAGGTCACAGCTGGCACAGAAAACAAGGGGAGCGGATACACCTGGGACCAGCACCCACGGGTTCAGGTACCACCACAGAAAAGTAAACAATGCAAGTTAAACTACAATACTGGTGGGGACTGTTTCGTTGACGGCGTGCACTCACATAAACTTTTTTTCCACTACAACCCCATCATCCACTGCTGAGGCCTGTCCCTTCTTGCGGAGGGCTCTAACCATCCAGGCTGCATCACTCCATTAGCCACAGCAGAAACCTGGAGCGGTGGCCCCAAATAACCTGGCCGCACACCGCAAGTGGCGTAGTCGACAAAAACTCTTTTTATTTTCTTTTCTTTTATTTAAAACCCCTTTTTATTTACTCCAAAAGACACCGCCAGGGTCACAGAACTGGACCCACCACGGCTGACGTTCCCGGACTAGTCTGGCCCGGCTCTGAGTCCCCCGCCCTGGGGCGGGCGTGTCAATTCCATTGTAAATACCATTGTCTTTTTGCTATGTTCATAAAAAAAATGCACAAACAATATCATTTCCACTATGGTTTTCTGGCCTATATTCTGCATTTTTCATGTTTAAGAAAGAAAAAAAAGGGTAAAAAATTTGAACGTATCCCAAGTATGAAAAACAATGATTAACACTATTTAACCCTATAATTTCAATGACATGAATTTACACATCTCTAATAAGCGTGTTAAAAAAGTATACACACTTTAAAAATAAAAAATCTTAGTAGTTTGGTAGTAAAAACAGATAATGGTTACTAAGATTTCTAAACATAATATGGCAAACCATGATGGTCTGAGTGGTTAGCTCTACACCGGGGCCACATCACTATGAGGCAGGAGCAACATGCCATTGTGCGCCTAGTACATACTCCTCTAATCTTATGTTTCCATGATTAAAAGGGTTGTCCGACTTTGAATATATTTTTTCTAGCCAATATGTTTTCAAAATGGGTTCTCACCTTTTGGCGGTCCAGGGGATCCAGCACAGTCCTCTCTGGAGGTCTGTGCCAGCTCCAGAAGTGATTTCCGTGTTATACGCACACTAAAACCTGTGATTGTCTTCAGAAGAAAGGTTAATAAAAGCACCCATCATCAGGGAGACATCTTTAGTCACCTGACTGCTTCATCTAAACCTCTGGAGCAGCTTATGCTGGATCTATGGGGATGACGGCAGGTCATTATATGCATTTTTGTAATTTTGAAAACATCCATGCCTAAATATACCATTTTAAGTGACCAACAACCCCTTTAAAGACTAAAAAATAAAGCCTTCTGTAGTCTGCATTCTGCAGCCATGTATTATTTTCTTTAATCTGCCTTTCTTCTTCCTAATGTCTCACTGTAGATAGAAAAGTTAAAAGTAGAGATGAGCAGACCCGTGGAAGTTCAGCGGGTTCAGACGGACTTTAGATAAAGTTCGGTTTGGGAACTGGACTTGACCTGAACCCTAATTGAAGTCACTAATTGGGCCGTTCCAGTCTCCACCCACAGGCAGCCAGCCATAAACAGATCACTTCTGGGGGAGATTGGGCAGGGTTTTTCCAATTTTTTTTGTTTGGTGCACACTACATCTGATCACGCTATTGTTACCCTCGGTGCGAGCCATTAAAACACTGCAAGATGGGCTGAGCACCGAGAGTACTGGAGCACAGCAATGCTCGCTTGAGCGGTGTTCATATGTAAAGCACCCGATCTCCAAACCCAAACTCTGTGTTTTTGTTTAAGTCTGTGTTTGATATGAGCATCAAACACTGAACTTTGGGCTTGCTCATCTCTAGTTAAAGGTAAAGGAATCATCATCATCATCTATCTGCAGTCACTAGAAAATCAAGACACTTTGCAAAGCTGCTCAGAGGTTGTACACCCCTTGTTTATAATAGGTCTATAGAGATGAAAAAAAAAAAAAGAAAAAAACATTTCCTCACCTACAGGACTATCACAGTCTCTTGGTCGCACTGCCCGATTCTGCTTCCGGTCAGATGCAGCTAATCTGCAGCTAATAAAACAGAAGCAAGGAGACTGGTGGGGACATGGACACCAGTACTAGTGAACCGCAATGGTATGCTAGGTATAGTTAGTTGTATTTTCAAACCATAATGGGACCAGTTTTTTTTTAAAGCACAACCCCTGAGAGCAGTAAAAAAAATATGATGGAAATGTAGACCTTTACGGTATTGAAACATGGGCTGGAAACATCACAGAATTTTTTACCAGGTTTTCCAAATCTCATTTACATATTGATTAATAAAATAAAATGCTATGCAGACGGAAACTGACTGTGCTGTGGATTTTCACTCCGTGTCAATCTGTGTTGCAGATTGGTTGCATATTTCCTTACTGTGATTAGAGGAAAGTAAAAATCTAAAACAAATTTACTGTAGATTATGTAAAGATCTGCAGCTAAATCTGCAACTTTAGTATAAAAACAAACAAAAAGAAAACACAACTCTCTTACCCTGACATTTCTGTGGTGCCCTTACTTACCTGGTTGTCTGCCAGTCTTCTGTTGGTCTCTGATGAACCTGGCCTCCAGTAATAACAACTCATCCCATGTGACCGCTGCAACCAGCTATTGGCAGCAGCGGTTACATAGAATGGGACGACATCACAGGAGGCTAGGTTGTGCCGAGACAGCAGAAGATCAGGTAATGAAACCATAGAAGAGCCCGAATGTTAGAAAAAAAATATACTTTTTTTTATTTTTAATTGCCTGCAAGTGCAAATCTGGAGACAAATCAGAACTAAAATCTGTGCTATTTGGTGCCAATATGCCGCTATTATGCTGCGCCTGCAGATTCTAGTAAAATTACTGATAATGTCTGGAATATACCTTAACATTTCACTTGTGTCTGTGTTTCAATGGAGGAATCATTTATGTATTGCGTCAATTTGTATCTTTTCCTTCTCATATAATATTGTAGAAAAATATATACTTGTCACTTTTACACATAGAACAGTGCCTAATATTACTCAGTGAGGGTTAGTTGTCCAATGGAGAAAAATATATAAGACAATATTGTAATGTCTTATCTTCACCTTAAACACAACAGAGTGAATGATATGGAAAGAACACGACTGAAGTCTACCGCAGACCTGTGATCACCAGGCTTTGTATGCCAAACACCACACACACAATTTACCTTGATAAAAGACATCTCCGGAGTACGGAAATCCATCCAGGTTTGTAGGTTAAAAAAATTACATATTCCTTATGGGATTTTTAATACTGTATTGCAAATCTTAGGTATTTCCTAATAATAGCCCCCTTTGCCCCCAAGAGCGCTCCTAACATGACAGTTCGCCGTCAACCGATATGGGCTAAATACATTGTCTTGATTGGCATACTTAGCCAGTCTCTTTCAAGAGCTAAGACAGCCTAGCTGGAGTGCATACAGCGGTGTATTCCTATTTTCATAGAAACCCACTACTGTGGATACAAAGCGTTGTCGTATTGTGCAAAAGGAAATTACCGATGTGGTCTAAATTGTGATTCTTCGGAAATGATAGAAAATTGTAAAATAAAAAAATGTACATTTAAGCTTCAGAAAATCTAAATTGTTATCTGGTACAAGTGGATAGTCTTTTGAGTACATTCTCTTTTGAAATCAGACCCCATATGCAACTAATTACTATACACAGCATGATGATCCACATTTACTAGCAATTTCTGTTTAACGATTTAAGGTATGAAGTAAGATACACTATGATGTAGATTGTAGTGCATTAAAACATGGCACTCTCTGAGTTTTTCATAAAGGGAAGCAAACTGGATTATTTCAAATAAACTAAGAGATAATTAGCAGACGATGCTAAAACTGGCATAAAACCTTCCTTCAGGCGACTCCTAATTTAAGTATTACTGGCACAAAGTGGCGACAGATTGTGCTTCAACATTGCAATATTTACATAGCAGAAACCCACAGTGCAGAAAACGTGAGGCTCAATGATGCACTAAATTAGCAACAACCATTTTCCGGTGTTAATTTACTTTGTTGCATATATCTAAATCTCTGACTTGAAATCGCTATTCTGCTCGGAGTTACTTCTTAATCATTACAATTAAAAAGAATTATACGGCCATCAAATCCTGACCTGGCATATCACAGGATTAATGTATCTAGCCGTCTCAAATGTTCTTTTCTTCCTTCTGAGTTGATTTCAATTTCAGGAGACGAGTGGGCTAATAATTTTACGTAAGCAGAATGTGCACTTTCCCTTCTCGAGAAGTAAGCAGCCGCGCTTTACTTTCACTAAAGACGTGTGGAAAGTTTCCAAGAGAGCAAAAAAGAGAAGGGGAAATAACGAGTGGCACATAGAGAGGGATTAGAAAAAAGAACATAAAGAAGACAAAATAAGCACATTCATTCAGAAAGAAAAAGGAGTGAACATAAAGAAGACAGATAATACACATGATTGGTAATGTTTGTGACTATATATATATATATATATATATATATATATATAAAAAAATAAAATAAAATATATCTATATATATATATATAAAGTTATGGAAGTGTATATATACAATTTTTTTTATTTTTTTTTACCTTTCCTAATCTCTGGTGTTCTTGAAAAGCAGAAATCAATTCGTAGGCCCATTTTATTTTGTCAGCACTCGGAGTAAACTGCTCCTGGACAATAGGAATCTGGCTTGGGTGAATCACCTGCTTACCTACAAGAAGATTAATAACACCAGAAACATGAATCAACAACAGATGTTCACGCAAAATGTGTCAAACATTCAAAGATGGAGAATGCCTCCCGGACTAGACATTAAATAATAACAAATAATTACTGTAATAGCGTTCTTTTTTTATCCCTGGCACTCCAGAGCAGCATGAATCCTTTCCTTGTGCTCAGGCGGCATGGAAGGATAAATGCAGCCTTGACTCAATTCAGAGCGCTTTAAAAGAATACAAATAATCAGTTCTGTTTTAGAGCAAACAAAAAAAGGAGCCCCATTTTTTACTTTATTGTCTAGCTAGCAAAAAAAGGGGCTGAGAGCTGGAATAACCCGAAAAGGAACAGAAGGAGCCTGGGCTATTAAAAAGGTTAAATGTGAAGCCTGCAAGGCAAAAAATACATTATTTGGCTTTATTTAGAAAAGAACACAAACTAATGAAAACCTATCATGCAGTCAAATAATACAGGGTTCTGCTTTGTGCGATGTCCGTGCCTCTCCGACGATGGTCTCCATAAAACTGCAGTCAACGTTACATTGTGATTTTATAAGTAGAAACTCTATGGATGCTGATTCCTTCTTTAATATATCATAGGTGTGACTTTATTGTCTGTATCCTTGGAAAATGTAAATCTGTAATCATTGTATTTTAAAATATTATAGCAAAAAGCCATGAGATCTTACTGGCATAGATGCCCTGCCAGTTAAAAAAAGATAGTTGCACTCTGAAATGCTAAAGCATGCAAACAATGAATGCAAGAACATAGGCATGCATTACTTAAGGAGATCTAGGAAAAATTTAGATATTTAGCATACAAAATGGCCATTTCTATAGCTGCCCAGTAGCCATGTCAAGGCATATCTTCTACTACTGCAGACTGCATTTTGGGAATGCCGTCAGTTTTTTGTCCTGCCAGTTAAAAATGACACAAAAGAAATATAAAAGAAAAACAAACAAAAAAACACATGTGCTAATTATCGAATCTGCTCTTGTTTTTTTACTATATGTCATTAAGAATAGAATAATCAATGTCTAATTTTTTATTTCTTTAATATAGAAAGTAAAAGAGCTCATGTGAGTTTACGTTTGTACATAAATGACTAATTAATATGTTTTTAATTTTTCCTAAATTTAATCATGCTTTACTAACCATTAAATTAGTTGAGCTTTTAGATGGTGTTTGCCATGTGTTACTGATTATTTGTTCTTCCTTTTTTATAAATACAATTTGTAATAATTTTGCTCCTATAATCTACAATTATAAACACGTAAAATATTAAAAAGAACATAAATAACTGTTAAAAGCCATATTATATTTGTCATCTTGACGGAAACATTACAAGTCCATACACATGCATACCTTTAAAAAAAAAAAAATATTTGTCATAATTCAAGTGAAATCGGAGCACGGGATTCACATGAATTAGCAGAATTTTATAACCAACCTTCAGTCGGATTTGTCATCTGTAACCACTGCATGTAAAAGAGCTAAAAGAAATGTGACACTTGACAAAGGCAGCGTAATCTGGTTAAACTGAAACATTACATTGTCTGCTCAGGTATCCAGCAACACTTGATATATCATTCTAGGTCAATTTGTCAGCTATAAAGGGATTATGGAACATAATGCAAACTCTTCATGTGAGGGTCTCTGCTATAACAAAGTAAGGTGTGCCGGTAGGATGCTCAGCGTCTCCCTCCATATAATGGCCTTAAGTAGCTGCGGCATCTAATGGCATTCTGCAAATAAAACTTTAATGATTCTTTTGTGGATTTTTTTAGTACAGCAAGGTAGGGATTATAATCATAACAAACTATTAATAAAGTTCGCCTGGAACAGCATTGTCCCTTTGCTTAAGAGGATTAAACTCGGAGTTTTAAGTCCAATTTTGCACATTTTAACATACCTTGACAAAACCCTATCACAGTTCTACGAGCAGACACCAATGAACTAAGCTTCCCATTGTTGGATTAGGATATGCATGACCTGGCCAATTTATTAAGCAGAAGTAGCAGACCACCTGAGTTATGGCAAGGCAGCCAGGCACGCTAGGAAGAATCTCTGCGGTCTTATCACTGGCACACACCGGTGCTTACTGCACGCTCTGCACTCCTATGTATTACAGCACGAGAAGGTTTACAGAACTTTACAATTAACTTATTAGTAGATTAGTGGCACTGACATGCCGAGAGAGATATCTGATTACTATTGGTAGGATATATTCATAGATATGTTTATTTTATTAGCAACTGTTCCATCAAAATGTCTATAATATCTTTAGATAGAAAATAGCTTGTTTGCAGGTAAGGCTACAGTCACACACCATACTGGAGAAACAGACTGTGTTTTTGTAATGTGTCATTCATATGTCATGCCTGTCACATCTGTTTTAATCTCATTTGTTAATTTTCACTGTGTTTCATGGATAACCATAAACTTACACTGTATGGTCAATTGTGATCTGCAAGCATGGATAAGTATAGGACCTACCCTCAGTCTCATGAATCTCACATACCGGTTTGTGATTTTCACGAATATGTATCTAGAGCCACACATGTATATAGAGCCATGTACGTGTATAGATCCATGTACGTGTATAGATTCATGTACACATGTATAGATTCATGTACGTGTATAGAGCCATGTACGTGTCTAGAGCCATGCATGGGTATAGATCCATGTACGTGTATAGATCCATGTACGTTTATAGAGCCATGCATGGGTAAAGATCCATGTAGGTGTTTAGAACCATGTACTTATATGGCGCCATGTACATGTATAGAGCCATGTACGTGTATATATGCATGTATGTGTAAATATCCACGTACGTGTATAGAGCTATACATGGGTATAGAGCCATGTACTTGTATAGAGCCATGTATGTGTATAGATCAATGTATGTGTATAGATACATGTACTTGTATAAAGCCATGTATGTTTACAGACCCATGTATGTGTATAGATCCATGTACCTGTATAGATCCATGTACATGTATAGGTCCCTGTATAGAGATAAGCACGAGCCATATACATATGTAGATCCATGTACGTGCATAGAGCCATGTACGTGTATAGAACCTTGTACGTGTATAGAGCCATCTACATGTATAGAACCATGTATGTGTATAGAGTCATGTACATGTATAGAGCCATGTTCGTGTAAAGAGCCATGTACGTGTATAGAACCATGCACGTGCATAGATCCATGAACATGTAAAGAGCCATGTACGTGTATTTAGCCATGTATGTGTATATAGATCCATGTATGTGTAGAGAGCCATGTGCGTGTATAAAGCCATGTGCGTGTATAGAGCCATGTATATAGATCCATGTATGTGTATAGAGCCATGTATGTGTATGGAGCCATGTATGTGTTGAGAGCCATCAAATTCTATTTTTCCGTGGGCTGCCTGACAAATCGTACAGCACACAGATGAGTAAAAATCTCATGAAACTGAATAACACAAACATAACCAGTCATTTATAGGCTGCAAACATATAGAAGCAATATAATGGCAAACCAAGCGCTACAGTTACAGTCTCAACCTATTCTTGAACACAACTTCCAGCTCACAATCAAAACACAGAAAAAACATTGGCTCAAGAATAATGTTAACTAAGGAAATGAACATGTAGGGTATGTGCGCACTAGGCGTTTTTTTCACGCTGCGTTTTTATGTGCGTTTTTGTCTCAAAAAACGCACCTGCGGCTAAAAAACGAGACAAAAATGCATGCGATTTGGTGCGTTTTTTGCTGCGTTTTTGCTCACTGCGTTTTTAATCAGTGCACAAAGCCATTAAAGATTGTTGATGAAAAAAAAAAAAAAGTCTGATGTCATTTCCTTCTTCAAAATGTTCATTGTATGCAGGAGAGCAGACAGCTGCAGAACTAGTGTATGCAGGAGAGCAGACAGCAGCTGCAGAACTACAAGGCTCAGCATCCTCCATCCAGGACTGTATGCAAAAGTTTTTTGCCCAAAAAGAAAAAAAAAATGACTTGGGCTTTGCTATATTTTTGTATGCTAGCCAGGTACAGCAGGCAGGTACAGGCTGCCCCCAATCCCCACCTGCCTATTTGTACCCGGCTGGGAATCAAAAATATAGGGAAGCCCTTTTTTTTTTTTATTTCATGAATTTCAAGAAATAATTAAAAAAAAAATGACATAGGCTTCGCCCAATTTTTGAGTCCAGCCAGGTACAACTAGGCAGCTGGGGATTGGAATCCGCAGTGCAGAGTGCCCATGCTTTCTGGGCACCCCCACTGCGAATTGCAGTCCGCAGCCACCCCAGAAAATGGCGCTTTCATAGAAGCACCATCTTCTGGCGCTGTATCCAACTCTTCCAGCTGCCCTGATGCCGGGTGGCTCACTGGGTAATAATGGAGTTAGGGCTAGCTGTATATTATCAGCTGGCCCTAAGCCCAAAATTCATGGTGTCACGCCAATATTAGACATGCCACCATGAATTTCTAGTAATGATAAAAAAAAAACACAACACACAAAAATATTTTTATTAGAAATAAAACACAACACAATTAGTGACTCCATCTTTATTGAAATAAAGAAGCCCCCTCTGCAGTAATCCTGGGTCAAGGGTCCAATCCGGATCCAATATCATCTGATCGGTTTGCTGGAAGGCAAAGCGATCAGATGATGTGTCAGGTTCAAGGGCCTGAATCATATGACACAGCAGCTGATTGTATAAACGGCTTTTATACAATCAGATGATGCATCAGTGCAAAAAAAACAAACAAACTCCACACTTCTGCGCAGACTCCTGTCCGACAGCATCAGCTGATAGTTTGATAGTTTAGCTGGCCGGGCGGTAAAAAGCCGGCCTCACCGCTCGACTTATAGTGTCAGCTGATTCTATCAGGTGAGCGCATCAGCTGATCATCACCAGGTCTGAGAGAGAGAGAAAGAAGAGAGAGAAAAGAGAGAGGGAGAGAGAAGAGAGAGGGGAGAGAAGAGAGAGAGAGAGGAGAGAGACAGAGAGGAGAGAGAGAGGGAAAAAGAGAAAAAGCGAGACTGAGAAAAAGAGAGAGAGAAAAAGAGAGAGCGACTAATAGAGACTGAGACTGAGAGACGGAGAGAGACAAAGAGAGAGACTGAGAGAGAGAGAGACTTAGAGAGAGGAGAGAGAGGAGAGAGGGGAAAAGAGAGACTGAGAAAAAGAGGCTGAAGCACATCACACATCAGCTGATTGTATAAAAGCCGATTATACAATCAGCTGAAGCATCAGTGCAAAAAAAAAATAAATAAATACTCACGTCTGTGCTGATTACCGGCAGCTCCTGCAGCGATCGGATGAGAGTCTGATCCTGTCCCATCGCTGCAGGAGCTGCCGGTAATCAGCTGATGAAGTCTCCTGATGGCAGGATCAGCTGATAGCCGGCCGGGCGCGAAAAAGCTGGCGACACCGCGAGAATTACGATCAGCTGATGCGTCAGGTGACTGCATCAGGTGATCCACCGCCAGGTCCTGCAAGCTTCGTATGTGCCCCGGGGAGGCTGCACACAGCCAGAGCGGCGGTACCGGGAGGAGATGGGAGCGGGCATGGCACCGGGACCCTGCAGACAGGTGAGTATATATGACATTTTTTTTTTCTACTGTTCACTTTGGTTTTCGCCGGTGCCTCGACCTCCCGCCCAGACATGGCGCCGCACGGAGCTGACATGGCACCGGGGGCGGGTTGTGGACGCAGCGGTGACGGTACCGGGAGGATTCATGCTTGTGTGTTTACCAACAGAAGGAATCCTCTTCCTGTACACGTCACTTTACTGCCCACCCCTTGCGTTTATAGCTGTGTTTTTAGTCATAGAAATGCAGCTATATGCGTTTTTCATTGCGTTGTTGAACATCTCATCGAACTCAATGGGTGAAAAACGCAGTGAAAAACGCAGAAATAATTGACATGCTGCATTTTTGTGGTCACCACAAAAACGCAGCTACAAAAAAACGCTGTGTGCGGACAGCACTTCTGAAAACCCATAGATATTGCTGGGGAAGTAATGTCACTGCGTTTTCAGCACAAAAACGCGGTAAAAAACGCCGCTAAAAACGCAGCAAAAACGCCTAGTGCGCACAAGGCCGTACAGAAATGGAGCCTGCTTTTTCTATTTGGGTAAAGTTATGTTTTACATTTTACTGCATTTTTGGAAGGAATTCTAGCACTACAATAGAAACTTCAACTTTTAGTTTTTAATAAGTATAACGTTATTTGGATTTCTTAACGGCTATCTACACCATCTCCACCATTTTTGTTATTTCATTGCATGTACAATAAATACGGTATTCTTGATTAACTGTTTCCTACTGATTTCTGTTTGCAGACCTGCATATGTAAAATGTCTGAACCTGGCTTTTAGCAAACAAAGGCTCCGATTCATCATTGGCAGGTTTTTTTAAGTTACTTATTTTTTTTTGTCTTGTATGCACTGACTTTTATTGCTGCAAATCCATCAAAATTGCACACACGATTCATGGATTTGACGCAAAGTTAAAAAAAGGGATTTGTTCCGGTCACTAACCCTTTTTACAACGTTATGAGCAAAAACTTTTCAAAATGTTGCTAAAGATGAGACTTTCAAGAAACATGCATAAACTACACACAGTTGTACCAAATTTTGAGACTTTTAAATTTAAAAGTTACAATTGATGAATCAGCTAAAATACTCATTGTTAACCTTCGCCCACAAGGCAAAAAGAACAAAACCAGGCAAGCACATATAAAATAGAGTTAAAAAAGTAGCTAATAAAGCAATGAATAAGGTGCAAACAAAATATGCAGAACACAAAAAAACTAGACTAAAAACAGGCACAAAGACAACGATGAATTGGGGTCAAAGTATTTATAGCCATTAACTCATCTAGGATGTACCATACCTGGTAGATGCTGGCTGTGATACTCAGGTTGCCTCTGCTGCTAACAGCAATGATGGGACCTTGCTCCCATTGCTGCTGTTTAACTATTTAAATGCCCCTGTCAGCCACTGACAACAGGTGAGGTCACTCAATTCAGTCAGGTAACCTGCGATCACAGGTGGACAACCGTGGGAACCTCCAGCTGTGACCACAAATAACCTGAGTGACATCACCACTCATTGCTGTGGCTCAGTCTCTGCCTGAAGCTCACAGTGGGAGGTCATGTTCTATGCCCGCACGCTGTCACTTCAGATGTAGAAGAGACGGAATCTTAGTGGAACCTCATGTGCATTGCATCAGACCTGGGTGTTTAAATTGGTTAATAAGGGGGTGAAAGAGGATGTGGTTTTTGTATTTTATTACAAATAAAGTTTTTTTTCTGTGTTTGCGTTTATTTCTTTTCACTTACAGATTAGTAATGGAGGAGTCTCAGATGCTTCACATTACTAATCTAGGGCTTAGTGGCAGCAGTGCGCTGCTATTAACCCCTTATTACCCCGACTGTTACCACACCAGGGCAATCAAGATGAGCTGGGTAAAGTTCTGGTATTGTCACATCTAATGGATGCAACAATCCTGGGTGGCTGCAGGCTGCTATTTTTTATACTGGGGGGCCCAATAAGAATGGGTTTCCCCAGCCTGAGAATACCAGCTCCCAGCTGTTGGCTTTATCATGGCTGGGTATCAAAATTAGGGGTGACCGCAAGACAGTTTTTTAAAATTATTTATTCAAATAATTTTTTAAAAAACTGCACGCGGTCGCTCTTATTTTGATACACAGCCAAGATAAGAGCATGGCTGGGGGCTGCAGCCTGTAGCCATATGCTTTATCTGTGCTGGGTATCATAATATGGGGGGACCATGTGCTAGTTTTTTATTTATTTATTTTTACAGCAATAGAGACATACACACAAACACAGCACTTCTCATTGTTTGCAGTCGGACACACTGTCACACAGGGTGGGTGGCGCGTCTGACTGCAACCAATCAGAGATGCAGGGATTGCCATTGAGGGGAAACAGTGCATATGTATGAGGTTAACGAGCGGCCTCGGAAGTAGTGTTAGAGCTGCACGGGAGACTCGGTAAGAATAACGCGCCTGCTCCATTCCCCCCTATCACTTCTACAACCCTTTTAAAGTGCCTTATTCTGGTTCCCATAGACATATGAGGACTTGCGTCCGAACAGATATGCAGGATCAATTCCGGGCCCTTTTTTTTTTTTTCTTCTTTTTAAAACCCCAGTTGGATCTTCCAATCCTGGGTGTCTGCGAGTCCGCCCATCACTAGTCACAAACCAATTTTTTTTCTAGATGCAAATAGCCTCTTCATAGAGGGAGAGTGACACCTATTGGATGGATGTAGCTATCCTAAAATTCAATATCAACCCTTTAATGAGTCTTGCCACATAACTTTGCTTAAGTGGCCAAACCAAAAATTCTATTTGCAGATGTGTTTCAAGGTGTTTGCCTCTCATCAGAACAAATTTCATAACTTCAATCAAAATAAAATAAAAACTATGAAAGTTTGGTATTTCTATAATTGTACTGACTCATGTTGCCAGATTATTTTTACTGAACAATAAGGTCTAAAAAAAAAAACATAAAAAAACAAAGACAAAACATAAATGTAATTTTATTTTTTTCACTATTTCACCAAACGTTTAATTGTTTTTCTTTTTTCCATTTTCAGTACATTATATGGCAAAATGAATGATGTTTTCCAAAACTACACTTGTCCCTCAAAAAAGTGTTCCTATGGCTTTGTCGATGAAAAAAAAAAAAAAAGGTATGCTCTTGGGAGTAGAGAAGGAAAAAAGAAAAGTGCAATGCGACAATGGGAAATTTACTAAACTTATACCAAAATCGGCCTTAAACTAATTAATGTGAATTTACAAAAACCCTTTAAAAATATCTTTATTCCATACTAATTATTAAAAACTGCCCAGGAGAACACCCACACAAACAAATACTAATAAAATCTCTGTGGTATCCTCACCCCTTTTATTAGTATTTGTTTGTGTGCGTGTTCCCCTGGGCAGTTTTTAATAATTAGTATGGGACAAAGATATTTTTAAAGGGATTTGGTAAATTCACGTTAATTAGTTTTTGGACATTCCCAATACTATTTCGAATTGGTAAGCAAAATGGGCCTTATACTAAACTCATACTCCCTGTTCTCCGCAGCCTGACTTTTCCGCTACCTCATTAGAAGGGTTCCTATGCCCAATATGTGATATCACAGCTTGCCTCCTCCCCTCCATTTACAAGGACCTTTATACTGATGAGAGCATGCTCATTAAAGGGAATCTGTCACCAGGTTTTTGCCACCTAATCTGAGAGCAGCATAATGCAAATGCAGAGATCCTGATTCCAGCGATGTGTTACTTATTGGGCTGCTTAGTGTAGTTTTGATAAAATCAATGTTTAATCAGCAGTAGATTATCATTAGAGGACTACTTGACATGCTGCCAGGTAGTCCAGCATATTCATCAGCTCTGTATAACTGCTAGATCTGCAGCAGAGAAAACATTCATTTTATCAAAACAGCTCAGTAAGTGACACATCGCTGGAATCAGAGTCTCTGTCTCTACGTTATGCTGCTCTGAGATGAGGGAGCAAAAACCTGGTGACAGATTCCCTTTAAAGGGTTTTTCCCATGAATAAAGTTCATTTTAATTAACATATCTTGGAATAATAATAAGTTTCAAAAATCCTGTGCGGAGATAATCTTATAAATGTGCCCTGTTATGTACTGTGTAATGGCTGTGTCTGACCATACAGGGACATGATCTGATCATACCATTCCTGGGCTAGGGAGGACAAAATACAGTATACAGACATTACAGCATGGGATTGTATCTGATTCTTTTTGTGAGGTAAAGCATTTCCTTGTCTCTTCTTAAAAAAATGTTTTCCCTCAAAGAAAGAATAATTTGTAAACTCATGCTGTAATGTCTGTATACTTTATTACTTCCTCCCCTGCCCAGGAGATGTGTTTTGATCATACCATGCCCCTGAATGGTCGGACACAGCCATTACACAGTACATAGCAGGGACAAATGCATAACATTATCTCAGCACAGGAACATTTTTTTTTAAACACATCCAATTGTGGAAATTATTATTATTCCACAGATCTATTGATTAAATTGAACTTTGTGGGGAAAACAAGGTCTAGGTCTATTGCTTCTATGATACATGTGGCTTTGGACACATCATGCCCCCCAAAAAACATCTTTCAAAAGTACAATACCAGTGCTCCCTGCAGGCACAGAGCCTGTTATGGTCGCCTTCTCTTAGATCTCATTTACAGTTATGCAGTTCGAACCTGATGGTCTATGATGGTCACAAAACACTAAACACTTTTTATCGCAGGTTTTCTACGCTGCTGTCTTACCTACCGTTTTATGTGGTTAAGGTTTTTTTCTTACATTACTTATTGTATATTTTACATTTTATAATTTTTAAAACACCAGCAAGCACATTACTTTTATGTGAGACACTCTTTGTCCCTTAGATTGTGCATTTTGACAGTTTCATCCTTGCTACAATACGACTTCATGGGTTGACAAGCAACCTCCCTGTGTACAGAACAGAGGACCTAATGAAATGGCAGGGCAGTGTTTTGGTATACTACGTCTTTCAACTGCTTTGATTGGCAATCGTGTAGAATAGGAGGGCATGGTATTTTTGCTTGGCATCTGACATGTTTGTACCACTCTAAACTTAAAAAGAAATACAAATCAAGTGGTGACATCTGTACTTATCGCAGCCAAAAAATCTGCTTAGATGCCTATACTTTCCTGAGGATTCTGTAATTTACACTAAACACTCATGTTTTACTGTTTATAGCATAACCTTGCGGTGACCTGCCAACAATTCTTCCATTACCTATCTGATTACAAAACTATTTGGCTCAATATGATAGGAAATAATAGACGTTCCCCTGCAATGGCTACTAGTAGAAAAGAAGGAAGGACACAGCCCAATTGCTGGTGTGACTTGTCTTCTTAATGCTGCTTTACACACAATGATATCGCTAGCGATCTCGTTAGCGATGTGACACGCCCAGATCGTTGTTACGATTTGCCGAGATCGCTCATAGGTCGTTTTGTAGCGGTCACACGTACACATCTTACAAACGACGCTACATCGTTCAACGATATATTGTTTGACCAAGGTGGTCATGTGGATGTTGTTCGTCGTTGTCAGGGTGTCAAATGTAGCAATATGTCTGCTGCGTTCCAAACGACGAACAATATTTTGAAACTGAACGACGTGTCAACAATCAACGATTTTCACCCTACTTGCGATCATTCGGAGTCGCACGTAGGTGTCACACGCAACAACGTCACTAACGATGACGGAAGTGCGTCATGGAATCTGTGACCCCGACGACATATCGTCAGATAAATTGTAGCGTGTAAAGCGGCCTTTACTCCCTGCTTTAGAAGACATCATGCATAATGTATGCAAGTTTTGGATTCCTTTAATATGCCTATTTTTTTATATTCTTCTTCTAGACAGATTTTATATTGGTAATTGATGGGTTTATGCTTTTCTCATTATCTAATATGTAATCTATTGTGAAGACAGTGATACCCTAATTAATTTACATACCGTCTAGAAGATAGTGCTAGAAGATGACAGATAATGTAAGTAATTACGGAGAAATGTGAAAACTGTTTAAACTTTGAAATCAGGAAATGAAACATGTATGATATATCAAACTATGGCAATATGGTTGATTTTTGTTGTACATAATGCAATAACCCGGAACATATTTCCAGGATTCACAGTGGGCTATGCTATGTTGTGTTTTCCCATTTCCCTTCATTACTGTATAACTGTCACTCATTAAACAGTAGAAATGGCTCTTTATATATAATTAGGAGTACATACCGGAGAATCCCATCAGGGCTCCTTCTTTCGCTTGTCTCTGCAGCCCATCTGCATCTTTGTAGTCTATGTAAACAAGATCAATGGCTTGCAGTCCAAATGCTTTGGCTACAACGACGATCTTCTGTCTGGCATACAGGACATCATGCGTTTCCTTGCTGCTTGTAGCACCTTTATTGTTAAGAAATGACATCGTTATTAGTCATTAATTTCACTTATACTTGAAGTTCTTTCACATAATATTATAAGTAGATTGTAACAAATAGCATAGCACTGTCATATTATAGAGCCAATATTCTAGCAGGTTCCACAAATATGGAGGGTAATTAATGCTATCTTTTTATTTGAGGGGTGGCAGAGAGAGGGCACACTTCAACATATTTCAGTTTTCCTTTTTGAGCAGAAAAATATCTTGAATAATTGGCAACAATACTTAACGGGGCACAATTCCAAATAACATTGTGCAAAGAGCTTAGTACTACTCAAGGCATCGTCGTGCAAGTTTATTCTTTATATATCATGGATATAAGTCATTCCAGGAATTCCAATTTACAAAACAAAATGCAGGCTCCTGCAATCCGTATTGGTCTTTATGCTGATTTATGTAAGGAAGGGATAGTACAGCTACAGGGCTCTAGCGCTAGTGGCCAAAAAGGCACAAAAATGTGCCATTAGGCACTGGAAGAGTAAACTGTATACTATTTGACAAAAAGGTAACTAAACCCCTACATTAAAGACTGTATTAAAAATTAACTTTTATTATTTTAATTAAATGTATATAAAGGGTGCACTATTCAAATTAAAACACTTAGTGCAGTGCTGTTAAGCTACATTCACACTTCCATTGTTTTATATCCGTCAGGTCCGTCATTTTTTAGATGTCAACTGATGTACCGGATGTGTTATTTCACAGGATTCCGTTCACAGGAATCCTGTGAAAAAACTGATTAGTCGCGTCCGTTACATCCGCTGTGCGTCCGTTTGTGTTTGGGACAGCCCAATGGGCATGCCAAACATGCTGGGTATGCGTAGTAGAGCATGACGGAATCCAGAACTGGATTATGTCGTGTGACGGATTACGGCAGAATCCAGCACCGGAGACAGCCATTATAGCTCTTGACGGTTTGCGACGGAATTCTGCGGAGTGCGTTTTATTGCCACTCCAAAAAACGTTACATTGTGTGTTCATACCACCCGACATTCAGTCATTCCACGACTGATCCGTCGTGCAGCTGATGCAACACACGGCCATCCGTCACAATCCGTCGTTAATACAAGTCTATGGGGAAAAACGGATTCCTGCAAAATACTTTGCAGGATACCGTAATTCCTCAAGGCAACAGATTGTGACTGATGTAAAACAATGGAAGTGTGAATGTAGCCTTAAATGTTCTAGGGCAAATGTGTCTACCCTAGTGAATAGGTTCATTACACCCAAGGTGTATTTCTGTTGATTACCTCATCCGTCTCAAGGAGCGGAGAGAGAAGCTGGCGGTGATTGGTTGCGGGGCTCGCGTGACGTCACAACCTCATATGAGACTGGGCCAAACATGGGGACTTATAAGGGGTTGTGAGAGTAGTGGACAACACCTTTAACGTCCCATTCTAGTGTTTTTGCTTTATTTCAGCATTTGCTAACTATCAGTAATATATGAACAGTGCATGTAATAAAATATTTACTGGTCATCATCTTCTGCCATTTCCAGCACTGCTCCAGTCCAGCTCTGCACCTTATGAATGCAACTCTTTCTTGATGGGTCACACTGAGGACAGTTACTTTCTTGATGTAAGTCTATGAGAGTCTAATTTTTAGCCTCAAAGGATGACACTTAGAAGTGACATTTGCTTCTCCAGTCCAAACAGCAAACATTATAGTAAGCTGGCTAATCAAAGCTATGGTCACATGATCCAGGAGAGGATCGGAGCGCCGCTGGATACAACAGAACACAACATCCGGTAATCATTTTAATGCATACTAAACATATTTGACTGGTAGTTAATGGGTGGTGAAATAATAAATAACACCAGAATAATACTTTAAAGCTTCAGAAATGTTTAAGGACTGTAAATGTTCAGGCTTCTACTCTGAAGTGATGTACTAAGACGTTTCTGCATACTAGCACAGCTACACCTGATCATATAGCTGCGAGAGCTGGGATCCCAATTTCTCCAAAAATCTCAGAGTCCACATAGAGAAGGCACAGATAGTTCATTACCATCGATGCCTTCTATAGCTGTATACACAGCACAGCATAGTGTACACAGTAATAGGAAGCGTTGATGTCATTTCCTCCTCCATACACAGTGGTCATGTGATCATTGTGTATAGAGAGCGAATTGGAGCTGCTAGGCCACAGGAGACCCCGACATACAATATAGGGTATTGCTAATCTCTGAGAAAGAGATGACTTATACTAGAATAGGACTTATCCAATCCATTACTTACCTTACTGCCTGGCAGCTCATATACAAATTAGATAGTCTGGAGAACCCACCGAAATCTGGCTTTTTTTTTTTTTTTTTTTTCAACCAATTAGAAAACTTTTGTATAAATATGTTTTTCTTTGTATACTTTCTCATTGTTTATTTCTAAAATCAATATAATAATGCAAAATATTGCATCACACTATACACATCCACTATTGACAGGAAAAAAATAATAATATTAAGTGCCAAATACCAATCTTAAAGGGGTATCTTAGGATCAAAAAGTTCAAAAGTACATGCCATAAGATATTAGCAGCTCCCTGACAGTTGTGGTTAATTTCTTTGCAGCAGTTACTTGCTATTTGCCTACATGACCACTGCAGTAAATCACTAACCTCAGTTTTCTTATGTCGGCTAATCCCAGCATCATTGCTGAAACTAACGACTGGCGGCATTTGTCCCATGGGTAAAAACTGCAAGTGACCAATGCAGTAAACTGACTGCTGCGGAGCTGTGGAGTTGCAGCCATTCTGTACTAGAATTATTCTGTGGCATTTATTATCTTTAGGCTAATATTTGTTATTCACAGAAAACTAAAATTTGATCTGCAACATTTAAAAGGGAACTTGTTATCAGGATTTATACCCCTAACGAATAACATGCATGTTAAGGCGCTTTAATGCTGTATCCTTACCTTGTTTGTAGAAATCAGTTTCAGAGAAATCCATAGTTGAAACTGTATACTCGTGAATTGCACTTGCAGCAGGGTGGGGCAATACACTTGCAGCTTTCCTGCCCTCTCTCCTTACTCCCTGCCTCTGATTGACAGGTCCTACCTGTTGCAGTGACCAGTCAGAGACAGGAGGCAGGCAACGAGCAGGGAGTGAGGAGAGAGGGCAAGAAAGCTACAAGTGTATTGCCGCACCCTGCTGCAAGTGCAATTCATTAGTATACAGTTTCAACTATAGGTTGTTCTTAAACTGCAAAAGGCTATGTTCACACATGGTATTTTTGTAGCTTTTTTTCTGCAAGGCAAAAACTTCCCTCTTGGCAGTGAAAACGCTGCTCATAAAATACAGCTATTTGCTGTATTTTTTATGACCATTACATTTGTGGGGGGTTTTCTACAAATGTTTAATAAAGTTAGTCATATATTTACTAAAAATGCAGTAAAACCTATTTGTTGCATTTTTGCGGTGTTTTTGAACTTTCTCATTGCTTTCCATGGGTGAAAAAAAGCAAAAACACTGAAAGAATTGACATAATGCAGGTTTCAAAAACACTGCCGTAATAAAAGTCAGTCAGAAAAAAAACAATTATGTCCTGAGGTTTCTAAAACTTCATCGTTTTTGATTGTACTGTAAAATGCAGCTTCTTTTCTGCAAAAAAATAAAGCCGCAAAAAGACTATGAATGAACTTAGCCAAGGGATTTCTGCAAGACAGGTGCGGATTTAATCAGCATTAAAGTGCCTGTACACACATGCCATTAGTTTAGGGTAGAAAATCCCAATTACAGGTCATCTTTACTAGTATTGTCATTTTTATGCTTCAATATTGGCCTGCGGCACAATATTTTGCATTATTATGATTTTTAAAATATAATAAAAAAATAAGTAGTATAGTTAACATATCTCAGACTTGCAATAATTAAGTTTCTGATTTGTGTTTCCAGCAGATTTTGGCAGGATCTGCTAACAATTGAATTCCTATGTTGGGTACGCATAGATCACACTGAAGAAAGAAGTATATTGATCGTGTATTTATCGGATAATGATATTTGACAGTTTTTGCTCGTACTGTGAATTTATGCAAAGTTTACTGAAATGAATGTGACTATTAAAATGAAATACATATTCATTTTATAAATTCAGTTTATGAGGATTGAATTATAGAATATGCTATCATCATGTCAGTATATGGGAAGCAGAATCTTCCGATTACACTTATTAGGACTCATCTGAGCTTATAATAGTTCTATACTTCCATAGACCTCAGTCCTCCATACATTTACCGCCTGATTAATTTATAATGGACCTGTGCTGATGCCTTGCAGCTGACCTGGACAAGAACGCTGCGTGTAAAAGCAAAGGAACAGCAGCCAACATTTAATAACAGTATTGAAACCTTCCTCAAGTTAAGACTTAAGCCTGCTTTACATGTTACGATTTCGCATACGATATCGTATGCGATCGTAACCGCCCCCATCGTATGTGCGGCACGTTCAATTTGTTGAATGTGCCGCACAAGCGATTAACCCCCGTCACACGTACTTACCCGTCCATACGACCTCGATGTGGGCGGCGAACGTCCACTTCCTGGAGTGGGAGGGACGTTCGGCGTCACATCGACATCACGTGACAGCCGGCCAATAGAAGCAGAGGGGCGGAGATGAGCGGGACGTAAACATCCCGCCCACCTCCTTCCTTCCGCATTGCTGGCCGGGAGCCGCAGGACGCAGGTAAGCTGCTGTTCATCGTTCCCGGGGTGTCACACACTGCGATGTGTGCTACCCTGGGTACGATGAACAATCTGACGTTCAATTTTTAGGAATTGAAAGACGTTCATGCGATGAACGTTTTAACGTTCAATCGCAATCGCACGTACCTGTCACACACTACAATGTACCTTACGATGCCGGATGTGCGTCACTTACGACGTGACCCCGTCGACACATCGTAAGATATATTGTAGCGTGTAAAGCGGCCTTTACACAAACATTTTAAGAACACACATTAATTTACATTTTTATACAAGAAGCCAAACCTATGCTTGCTCTAAAATCTTCTGCTCCAAAGACAACACCATCCAAGTGAAGACCGACCTTGGGCCCTCTCTGTATAGCTTCTTCACAAACATCCTGTGAGTGAAATAATATATTATTTCTATTTAATTATTAAAATCTCTCACAATTATATTGCGGTTTGTTTCAAGAAGAACACACTGTGTGCACAATTAGTAGGCAAGTGAGTATTTTGATTATATCATTATTTTTATGCAGTTAGAAGGGAGGCCACAGAGCAGGAGGTTGCAATAGTCCAGGCAGGAGATAAGAAGGGCATGCACTAAGGTTTTTGCAGCTTCTTGGGAAAGGAATGTACAAATCCGGGAAATATTTGGAATTATTTGCAGATTTGGAAATGAACGAAGCAAAATCCCTCAAGATGTCTTGAATACAATAGTGGCTTCAAAACCACATCTGTGTGGTGCTGTAATAAAAGCAAGAGTTTATGCTACAAAATACTAAGTTATGGCATTGTCAACAATGAATTACTCTCTATGTTGTGATCACTAAATAACACATGCAAAATGTTTGGCAGGAGGATTTCTTTAATTAAATGACCATACCTATATTTAAAAGCATTTTAGTTAAAATGAAAATCTTGTATGATGACAACTTCATGCACTTTCAATTCTTCACCAGGAACATGGAATCACAACAACCAGACAGAAGTAATCACACTTTAAAAAAACAAACAAACAAAAATATTCGTCGCCACTGTATATATATATATATGAGCAGAGGCATTGTTCTATTGCTCTGATCTGTGGGGAACTAACATGTGATTTCAGTTCAGTCATCTGTCCCTCACCTGTATTTCTTCTGCGCATGTGCCACTCAGATATCCTGAAAAAAAACTACTGTTTTTTTTTTTATCCCTATGCCTACTTCTGTACCAAGCTAATCAGAAGGAGAGAATTCGTGGGACTTGCAAATTAGAGTAACGTTCAGTAATGCCAATTTTACATTCTCATGTATCATGGTCAGAGCACAAATTTCAATGGACAGATTGTCAGTGGCTCTCCTCACAGAAACTGTTGAGTCTCATGTGTACAGACCGCAGCCAGTCTCTACATTGCATTACATAAATTGACCATGAAACAAAAAAGTGTGAAATCGACCATAAAGCAGCACATTTTCAGATTACGCATTTTCTTTCCCCACCCCCTCCCTTTTAATCAGCTTATGAGCAAGCGCAGTGAAAGAGGTTTATTGCTTAGGTGATATAATACCTAATTTTACCACCCAATTTTGCCTTACTTCATATTTCATTGTGCTCAATGCCTAGTGCAGGAAGCTGGACTTTTAACAGTAAAAGGGAATGATTGCTTGTAGTGCCTGCATCCCTGCACTGCTCTGCCTTTTCCCAGCTGGGATGCCGACTCACTCATCGCCGCAGCTGGCCTGCACCACCCTGCCTTGCTTACCCACAGTCCTCCACGTGTGAGCCTCCTTCCCCCTCATCCTGGGTCTGTGCACGCCGCACAGATCTCCCTGCCCTACTCTTAAAGGGCTGGTAAGCCATTTCTCAGAGGTACCTCTCAGCCTATCACACCCTCCCACTAGGAGAGGTGCCTGAGCAACTTGGTCAGATAGTGTTTGTCTCTCTAGCTAGCTAGTTGTGAGGTCCTGTTGTCCACTGTCCCACCTGTCAGCACTACTCAGATATTCTGCCTGTTCATACCTGAGCCTGTTCCTGTTCTAGGGGTCAGCTTCCAGAGCCCAGGTCACTGTCCAGATGTTCTGGAATTTCTGCAAGCCTTCCAGAAACCTTTTGATGAACTCGGTTGTGTCGCTTCTGCTGTGTCTTCTCTTCTGCAGTTGCGTCAAGGAGTTCAGACTGTAGACCTGTATTCGGTTCAATTCCGCACCCTGTCCTCATAAATGGGGTTAATAATCAGGTGCTAGTGATATTCCTGCTACTGTGGATGATCTGATTTCTTTGGCCACCCAGATCGATCGCGAGTTCTAGGAACGATCCATGGAGGGGTCTCGTGGAAAGAAACCTACGCGCTTGGCTTCATCTTCCCAGAGGCTGGCTGTCAGCTTCCCAGTTTCCATTGCGTTTCCTGAACCTATGCAAGTGGATAGTATCAAGATGTACAATCAACGATGAGAACATCGACGAGCCATGTGTCTGTGTTTCTACTGTGGAGGAGCAGAACACTTCATCTATGCTAGTCCAATGAGGCTGGAACCCTCTTGCCTTGGCTCGGTAGGAGGGATCTCCCTTGGCAAAAGCAATCTCTCCTCTTTGTTCACCCTGTCTGTATTGTATGGATGAACTCTGTCTCATCTCATCTAGATTCCGAATTTGCTGGAAACGTCATCCAACAGGCTGTGGCGGATTGTCACTAGATTTCGATCTGACGCCTTCAGAATCTCTTGTCGGTGTCATCAGTGGATGGAGTGTTCCTGTCCGAACTTTGTTTCTGAACTTGTGGAACTTCATGTAGGAGATACGCATTCAGAGGGGATCCCCTTCCTGGTGCTTCCAGAGCTGTCTTGTCTGCTTCTCCTAGGTCTGTCTTAGCTCTGTAGACATGAGCCTGTTCTGGACTGTTGAGGTGCTACACTGGGGAAAAAATGTAGCAAAAAGTATCTGATTGATGCTTTCCATCCAGGTCTTCTGAGGTACCATCTTGCTATTCAGTCCTGCTTTCTGCCTGTCAGCTGGCTTCCATTGACTTTGACAAGGAGAAATAGGAATTCCTATGTGTCTCTGAATTGTTTGAGATATCTACTCCTGTTATCAGTTCCGTTTACCATTCTGTGTCCCAGAAAAAGCAACGGTCATACAGTCCACCCTTTCCAGCGGACATTTCGTCTCCAGAATTACGTCCTCAGAGTTGATGAGTGAAGAGGTTTACTTCAGGCTTAGTGAAGAGGGGGTCGAAAGGGGAGAAGAGTGTAGCGCTGGGGTCCCTGCACTGCTCTGTATCTCCCCAGCAGGGATGCCAACTCACTCAACACTGCGGCTGGCCTGCACCACCCTGCCTTCCTTCTCCACAGTCCTCCATATGTGAGCCTCCTTCCACCTCTTCTCGGGGCCTGTACATGCCCGCACAGGTTTCCTGCAAATATGCCTAGGGCACACGCGCACCCTCATCTGCTCTTAAAGAGACGGCATGCCATTTCTCAGAGATGCCTCTCAGCCTATCACTAAGAGGCACTAGGCACTTAAAGCATCCTCCCACTAGAGGAGAAACTTGGCCAGTTAGTGTTTACCCTTCTAGCTAGCTAGTTGTCAGGTCCCTTTGTCCACTGTCGTTACCTGTGCCAGTGTCCATCGACACGTACCTGTCACCATGTCCCAGCCGTGGCCTCGGTACACACATGCCCTCGACGTATTTTCTGTCTCAGCTGGTCCGGCTGCACCTGTCAGCACTAGAGACTCAGCCTGCCTGTCCAGGCCATACTGTCTGCCTCCAAGAAAATCTTCTCTTATACTGTCTGCCTCATCCATCCCGGCTGCACCTGTCAGCACTAGAGACTCTGCCTATCCATACCAGAGCCCATTCCTCTCCTAGGGGTCAGCTTCCACAGTGTCGGTCACTGTCCTGGGAGTAGCCCCTCCCACTAAAGGATAAGCCCAGGCCCCCCCTGTGGTCCACTCCTGCTCGCTGCCCCGTCATTACTGGCGAGCATTACACTGCTCTATTCTGAACCTGTAGCATACTTTTGAGCTGCTGCAGAGGACTTCTGTTTCCACAGCCCTTGACCTTTTTCCACTTACGGTATTTACCAACAGGTTAATTATTTTCACATGTTAATAGATTGGACATTTCTGAATGTGACAAAGCACATATTTTATGTGTATTTTTTTTATTTATCCATATTTTTAATAAAGGGGGTTAATTTGAACTTTTATGTTTTTTGGTTATTTTTCTTTCATATTATTTAAAACTTTTTTTTCTCCCTGTATTATTTAGTTCCCATAGGGGACTATAACCTGTGATCGTCTGATCAGTTGTGCAACATACAGCAATATAATAGTATTGCTGTATATAGTGAAAATCACAGGCTCCTTTGAAGCCCAACCACAGACTGGAAGACTGGATTTTAAGGGAGCTCAGTATTGACAGTGGCATTTAACAGGTTAACAATAGTTAGAGGCAGATCCTGGCTGTAACACACAGCCATTACCTGCAGAGAATGGGCCGAGCTCACCCCAGGAGCCCGCACCGTACATGTATAGCGGATGTTGTGTAGGGATTAACAGTCAGCCTAAGGCTGTACTGTCATTTATAAGGTCATTTTCTCAGCCAAAATACCTCAATTGTATATTTTTTTAGAAGCATAATATATTGGTATACACAGAGCTATCTCTATATGACCGTACTTTATAAGCCTCCATTGTGTTCTATGAGTTACTAATAAAAAAAAGATGGAAAACAATAATAATAAACTTGGAAATTTTTTTACATTTCTAATTGTAAAAACCGGCACAATACAGTAAACACACTATTTATGGTGATAAATGATCTAGATAAAATGGTGCAATAATTTTTTTCCATGTATGTTTTCAGAATACTAAAATAAAGCGCATAATTTAAAATATTATTTTCTGTGATAAAAACTGACATGTAGCAGAACCGAGGCCAAACCCATTATTAATAATCAATGTGGTCCTTCAGCTTCAGACATGAATTCTGTTTGTCTGTCACTAAAGGAGAACAGACAAACAATACTGGAAGTAAAGGTGAACCCCACCTAAGGCTGTTCGCCAAGATAAAACGAGACGTACCCAATTTAAATTCAGTTTCCGGATTAAATTTGAATAAAAACAGCACTTAGATGCCAAACATAATATCTCATCCAGGGGCTCCTAGTTTGTCCATTGAGCAGTTGATAATGTAAGCTCAGAAAAAAATCTCAATATTTTTTCTAGACGAGAAAAAAAACATATGATGATCGAATTTTCATATAATGTCAATCAGACACACTTGTGGAAGCAATGAGGTTGATAAGGCAGGCATGTGAAAAATTTGGGCCAGTGAACTTTGTAAATTGTGGACTTGTTTGGCTCCTTGTGCAGCTCTATGTTGGCTTCACAACCAGATGCAGGAGTTGGCTTCAATTGCATGCATGATCGTGGTTTATTAAATGGACCAGAACACTGTAAGTTGCCATTTTCTTTTCAAAAACTATCAGAACCATTTTCTTTACAACACAGAACATGGCGCACAGAGAAGGAGGATGGTGGTCAGATCTTCTGCCTGCCTCGCAGCGCATTGGCATGGTTTATACTAAACAACCTTAAACAGTGGAGACGGGGGCCTACTGAGTTTTTAATATGCCAGAGATCATATCATGTGACCAGTGCTGAGGAAATGCTCTCAAAGCAAAAACATTGAGGATGGAAGAGGTTGAAAACCAGCCATGAGTGTCTCCGAAAGCACGTCGACTAAAGTTATAAGTAAATAAACAACTTAATTACTAAAATTAATCCACAAGTTTATTGATTTTCTCCAAACTTTATAAATCATATTAAAGTAGGTCAACGAGGGTGAACAAATGATTACTAGTCAATGCACCAAAGCACATGACCGACTACATCGGTCAATGTTGTGGTTTTATTCAGCTTGGTTATGAGCATTCATTGGTTGGTCATCTTGTTTTACCAAACCAGTAGATAATTATTTGATATTGTTGAAATTGACCTTTCTGTGTAAGTGTTAGGTAACATGTTAGGGCTCCCTAATGGTTTGACTCGTCAACTTTGTTAATCACCTGTTTGAAGGGAACTGTGGTTTAGTATCCAGCAGACCAATACAACTGGTGCTCAGGAGCAGCTGGGATGGGTTGGAGAGTGTTTACTGACAAGAACTCAGAGCACTACATAATTAAAGGGGTTTACGCACTAACAAAGTTCATTTACGTCAATATATATTTGAATAATAATAAGATTCATAATTGGATGTGTTTAAAAAAATGTTCCTGTGCTGAGATAATCTTATAAATGTGTCCCTGCTATGTACTGTGTAATGGCCGTGTCTGATCGTACAGAAACATGGTCTGATCATATCACATCTCCTGGACAGGGGAGGAAGTAAAAAGGTATACAGACATTACAGCATGGGATCACAAACAATTCTTTCAGGTAAAACATTTTTTTAAAACAGACTGGGAAATATTTTACCTCACAAAAAGAATCAGCTGTGATTCTGTGCTGTGCTATCTGTATACTCTTTTCTATCCTCCTCTGCCCAGGAGATGTGATATGATCAGACCATGTCCCTGTACAGTCAGACGCGGCCATTTCACAGTTCATAGTATGAACACATACATAAGATTATCTCAGTACAGGAAAAATTTTTGAAATACATCCAACCTTGGAATTTAATTAATTTTAGAGTTCTTATTAATCAATAGGTCTTGGAATAATAATGTGTTCATGGGAAAACCCCTTTAAGGAACGCTTAGTAGATACCTGGCATCACCAAGCATGATCTTGGTTAATGCCACTATTGCAATCAACAGTACTATACATGAGCGGACTCACAGATAACCGGGACCGGCGGGTCGCTATTATCTTTTTTTTTTTCAATTTAGTTCCGATCCAGAATCCATCCCTATATAAGTCTATGGGGACCAGAAACCGGAGATTAAAAATGTTGGTAGAAGGGATGGGAAGATAGGAGCATGCACAGTGCACTTACTGAGAATCTGTTATGGCAGTAAGCTGCTTCCAGGTCGCACATTCACTTCTAGAGCAGCTAATTAACTTTCATTGAATATGCACTGCTTTCTCTGCCCACCGGCGCCTGTGATTGGTTGCAGTTAGATGCGCCCCCAAACTGAGTATCAGCCGACTGCTACAGGTGCTATGCTCATCTATATCGTAGGCCGGAGTCACACTGCTCAGGCTGTTCTGCGATCGTGAGCCACGTGTCGTGTGACTATGATACGATGCTGCAATCAGATCACAGCTGCGGAGGAGGGAAGGATTAATTCCCCTACCTCCATCATGTTAAGTGTGCGCATATATTACACTGCAAACAATCGCAGCATGCTGCGTTTTTTTTACCTCAGTCCGATTAGGGCTGAGGAAAAAGTCGCAGATGTGAGCTGCAGAATTGTCTTACATGGGGCAGAGTGCAATGTGAGCTTTTCTCGCATTGCAGTCGTACGTCAGTGTGACTCTACAAGTACAGTAAAAATAAATAAATTTAAAAAAAGCGCTAATCTTGGCAGTGCATCAAAATAACAGGAACTGCATATGGCTTTTGTTAAAAATGATTTAAATAAATAATTTAAAATAAACCATGTGCGGTCCCCCCAATTTTGATACCCAGCCAAGATAAAGCCCAACATCTGAGGGCTGGTATTCTCAGACTGAGGAGGGCCATGATTATTGGCCGCTCCTCAGCCTAAAAATAGCAACGTGCAGCTGCCACGAATTGTCACATCCATTAGATGTGCCAAGCCCAGTGCTTTACCCGGCTCTTCCCAATTGCCCTGGTGCGGTGGCAATCGGGGTAATAAGGAGTTAATGGCAGCCCACAGTAGTCACTAAGTCCTAGATTAGTGATGGCAGACGTCTATGAGACACCCCCATCACTAATCTGTAAGTGAAAGTAAATAAACACAAACACTGAAAAACTGAAAAATTTATGTGGAAAAGATACAAAACACACCCTTTTTACCACTTTATTAACCCCTTAAACACCACTACAGGCCCAACGCAATCCACATGAGGTCTCATGGCGATTTAGCTCTGCTACATCTCAGTCACAGCAAGCAGGCATAAAGCATGACTGCCCACTGTGAGTGCAGACAGACAATGACTGAGCCGCGATGAGCGATGACGTCACTCAAGTTATTTGCAGTCACAGGTGGGAACCTCTAGCGTCATCGTTTATCGCGGCTCAGTCTCTGTTTGCACTCACAGAGGCCAGTCATACTCTATGGCCACGCATCTTGACTTGGATGTTAATAAAATGGTGAAAGAGGGTGATTTTTTTTGTATTTTATTTAAAATAAAAAAATTCTCAGTGTTTGTGTTAATTTCTTTTTACTTATAGGATAAGTGATTGAGGTCTCATAGACCCCTACCCATCACTAATTTTGGGCTTTATGACAGTTGTGCGCGGTTATTAACCCCTCATTACCCCAATTGCCACCGCAACTGGGCAATCGGGAAGAGCAAGCTGCAGGTTGCTATTTTTAGGCTGGGGGTCCTAATAACCATAGGCCTCCCCAATCTGAGAATACCAGCCCCCAGCTGTTGGGCTTTATCATGGCTGGGTATCAAAATTGGGGGAGTCCGCACACCAGTATTTTTAAATTATTTAATCAAATAATTTAGGAAAAAAAAAAAAAGCTGGATGCGGTTCCTCTTATTTTGATACACAGCCAAGATAAGCGCAGGGCTGGAGGCTGCAGCCTATAGCCGTGGGCTTTATCTGTGCTTGGTATCATACATAATATTGGGTGACCATATGTCCATTATTTTATTTATTTGTATACCACGATACTGACCTACAGACAGCACCTGTGATTGGTTGCAGAGAGATGCTGTCACACAGGCTGGGGGCATGTCTGACTGCAATCAATCACAGACCCAGGCCAGCCAGTGGGAGGGGAAAGCAGTGCATATGGATAAGCAATGATGAGCAGCCTTGGAAGTGAAGGAGAGGCTGCAAGAGCAGTGTACAGCTGCGATGGAGCCTTGGTAAGTATGAAGCACTTGCTTCATTCTTATTTGCTTTATTTTTCCTTTATTTTTTTAATTTCTCAAGTGCTGGATCCAAATCAAACACCTGGAATCCCGGACCTGGGCCCGGCACCAGGACATCTTTGAAACTGTGCGGATCTAGACTTTTAGGCGGGCTTTGCACGTTGCGACATCGCAAGCCGATGCTGCGATGTTGCACGCTATAGTCCCCGCCCCCATCGCAGGTACGATATCTTGTGATTATCGCTACACCAGCTTCACATGAACTCACCTGCCCTGCGACCGTCGCTCTGGCCGGCGACCCGCCTCCTTCCTAAGGGGGCGGGTCGTGCGGTGTCATAGCGACGTCACACGGCAGGCGGCCAATAGCGGCGGAGGGGCGGAGATGAGCGGGACGTAAACATCCCGCCCACCTCCTTCCTTCTGTATAGCCGCCGGCGGCAGGTCAGGAGATGTTCCTCGCTCCTGCGGCTTTACACTCAGTAATGTGTGATGCCGCAGGAACAAGGAACAGCATCGTACCTGTCGCGGCAGCGTAATTATGAAAAAGTCGGAGCCTGCACCGATGATACGATAACAACGCTTTTGCACTCGTTAATCGTATCATCTAGGATTTACACACAACAATGTCGAAAGTGACGCCGGATGTGCGTCACTTTCGATTTTACCCCACCAACATCGCACGTGCGATGTTGCAACGTACAAAGTCGCCCTTACAGTCCAGGTCTGTCCATCACTAATCAGTACACATAGTTTTTCACTGGTTTGCATGCTACCCACAAAGTAGGTGTACACACAACTCATCCATATTTGTCTATTATTATTAATGTTATATATATATATATATATATATATATATATATAAATACTAGCTGTTCTAAGCCAGCTAATGCTCAGCTCAAGGGTATACAGCTCACCTCCCTGGTATATAGCTCCCCCCAAAGGTATACAGCTGTCCTCCTCCCCCAGGGGTATATAGCCGTTTTTCCACGAAAGGGTATACAGCTCTCATCCCAAGGGTAAACAGCTACCTTCCCCCCAAGGGTATACAACTCCCCTCCCCCCAAGGGTATACAGCTCTCCTCCCCAAGGGTATATAGTTTTCCCCCAAAGGTATACAGGTTTACTCCCACCAAGGGTATACAGCTCTCCTCCCCAAGGGTATACAGTTGTCTTCCCCACAAGTGGGAAGACAACTCCCTGGTATACAGCTCTCCCCCAAGGGTATACAGCTCACCTTCCTGATATATAGCTCCCCCAAAAGGTATACAGCTCTCATCCTTAAGGGTATACAGGTCTCCTCCCCCCAAGGGTTTACAGCTCACTTCCCTGGTATATAGCTCCCTCCAAAGATATATAGCTGCCCTCCCCCTAAGGGTTTAAAGCTGTCCTTCCCCCAAAGGGTATACAGCTCTCCTTCAAGGGAATACAACTCCCCTCCCCCAAGGATATACAGCTTCCCATCAAGGGTATACAGCTCTCTTTCCCCGCAAGGGTATACAGCTCACCTCCCTGGTATACAGCTCTCCCTCAAGGGATTACAGCTCTCACCCGAGTGTGCAATGTACACAACAGGATTTGTCTCTATGCTTACAGGATCTGTGATGATGTCACATGGAGGGCAGGAGTCAGGGGGTCACATGATCAGTTCCTCAGTGTATGCAGAACTTCGCTGTGCTGGTTGTCATGGTGCTGTATGAGGTGAAGTTTATGTGTGGGGTCAGGAGTGATTTAGAGTGTGGATGTAGCATAGCCGCATGTGTAATGTGTGGGGGGCGGAGCCGCGTATGGAATGTGTGGAGGGCGGAGCCGCATGTGTGATATGTGGGGGTGGAGTCACATGTGTAATGTGTGGGGGGCGGAGCCGTGTGGTAATGTGCGGGGGGCGGAGGTAATGTGCGGGGGGAGGCGGAGCCACGTGTGTTAATGTGCGGGGGGCAGAGCCGCATATGGGAATGTGGGGGCGGAGCCGAGCATGTAATGTGTAGGAGGGCGGGATTAGCGAGTAACGACGAGTGATCACAACAGCTTTTAGATTATATATATATATATATATATATATATTATATATATAACTTTTTATCGACGTTCTCTGTGCAGGGCTGTGAACATAGCCTAGGACAGTCAGTACAGTAGAGTGTCTATAGAGTAGCAGCTCAACTAATCTTCTTACATCAGGTGTTTTTATGTATGACAGGTAGGTATTAAGAAATTCACAATTGTACATATGGTTTCTTACCTTGAAGTTAAGGAGACCTATGGCAGTTTCCACAAACGTTACCAAGTATACTGGCTGAGCCAATTTCCTGCCTTTCAAGTGGTGTAGAAATTTTTCTGTAAACTAAAATCAAAACAGACCATAAATAAAGCAACATAATCAGTCATTTATCCCAAGATTCGGAAACACATGAATTAGAAATACAAATGAACATAGAAAAATGTATAAATCTAAACAAGTGTTGAAAAATTCAATAAGTACAGTTATGCCGCAGACTTTTTTTTTATTTTTATTTAAGAGCTTACAAAATACTTATGTCACATGCAGACAGTCTAAGGATATGCAAGCTTAAATGCAAAGTAGCAGGCTAATAAAAAACATGAATGATGGCGCAGAATGTATACTCCTGGAGTTCAGTGGATTCCGATGGCTCATCCGTGGCAATGAGACAGTGACCCAGTCTATCATATTTAACAATGTAGTTGTACTTTCCCCTATTTGATCTTTTTACATACCTATAAAGGGCTTATGAAAGAAGTTAGAGACTTTGAAGAGGACAGATGTCAGAGGAAGCCTTAAGCTGTAAAGAAGGGTTAGACCAAATTCTAAGTGATATCATCTAAGAACATTAAGCAGCCTTGGTGCCACTTTTGCTTTGTCAGTAACATAGGAAACAAGTCAACATTGTCCACGTCAGCTACATGCGTTTCACAACTTACTGGTAGATAATAAAATGTCTCACAGGTAAGATAATGCTATTTAAATACTAGTAGGAAAAAAAAAAAAAAGTCGAAATGACAGGTTTGTCCAATTCATTTTTTTTAAAGAAATATTCTGTCATTGATGGATATCAAAGGAACTGGGAATTTTAATCATCTCTCTATTCAATCTCAGTTGGGTAAATCATATCTAAGAGATTTGCATAAATATAAACCATCAAAGACTTTTCATCTTCAAAGGGGGTTTCAAGACCCTATAAGCTTTGTACTGTAATCATCACAGGTCACAACCCTGCAGGAACAGGGCTGCTATGGCAACATAAAAAACTAATGCTTAAGGCTTAGCATAATATTCCGACTAATAGAAAGGAAACTCATTCGAAAAGCTGGCAGCCTATTTACCAGAAGCTGGATTAGAGGTGTTAGTTCTTCCCCTTTTAGCTTCTACCCACAGCCCCCTGTCCACCCTCCTAAAATCACTTGAACCCTCCCCTCCTTCACTACATCTAAATATCGCATCTTTAAAGGTATGTCAAGCAAGTCCATCCCCTAGAATAACATAAGCCAGACACACCTATAAATATATATATAAAACACTTTATTAATTACATCTAAAGTGAATAAAAGCTGAACATTTCACATAAAATAACCACGTCAGTATATTAGTGCAAACTGCAAAAAGAGACATTTGCTTAAATTTTGTGGATTTTTGTTATCTTGCAACGACAAATGTAGCACATGTTGTTTTGATGCTTTACAGTTTTGTTTCATGGTAGAAGGCCTCAGAAGGAACAAAATGGGCTCCTCCCTGCTGTTTTTAAGCCTGTACAACATACATTATCATACCACCTGGAAATACGAGAGCGGTTTACAGGAGGGAACATCTAAAATGTTACATTAGCCTTTCTACCAAAATCTTTATATCTTACAAGTGATTTAACTCCTGCTTTCCTGTCACATAATATTTACTTAGTGAGAAAACTTAAAAGGTGAGCTCGGAGGCAACTTTCAATTAATATATTTTCTTTTCTCTGCAAAAAAAAAAAGGGACAATTAAATGTTTCCGGCCTAGCAAAGTGAGGAGGTGTTGGGGAGGAAGAGGGGGGTGAAGGGAGAAAAGAGAGAAAAAAAACAAAGAGATTGGGGAGGGGATGAAGGAGCAGCCCTCAGCACTTCTTTCAATTCCAGTGCACACCCAATAGTGTGTGAGGAAGAATGCCCACTGTTCAGGATTTGTGGGAGAATTGTCCCATGACAAAAGAGGCAGAGTTACGCTTGTTATTCTCCAATAAGCCATGCCAGTCAAACAAGTACCCATACTTAGGACAAAAGCAAAGCAAGGGATTGTAGCACAAAAGAAAACAAGTAAGCCCATCTTTCAGTTGTGCATCAGCTTCCAGGTTTTATGCTTTGCATAAATAAAAATGAGAAGGAATAAAAAAAAAAAAAAAAAGGATGTCTGGTGTAGTAGCAGAAAAAAAATCTCTCCACTTCAATAAAAAAAGAATTAGTTTAAAAAAAGGTGTTAAAATGTGTAACACAGTCTTTAGATGAAAGGCTTTCATTGAAATGAGTGGCGGAAAGAGAAAGGCGAGTGCGTGGAGAGGAGGAGGCAGGCGCCCAAAGGCTGATTTTTTTATTTTCTTCACTAAAATTATCTTGGCATTAAAAGGTCAACACCGAGAAAGAGGGAAGACATGTTTGTCTGTCAAGGAAGAGTGAGGGGAAAGCTTAAAAAAAGGGTGGCAGAGTTTCAGAAATGTTAAATTATTTGTAACTACAACAAAAGGAAGGAGAACCGTGGAAAGGACACGCTGGAGAGAGGCGGCAGGAGAACGCAGCTCAGGAACAGGAGCAACCATGATAAAATTCTGTCAAGGTGAAACATCTAAGTGATGTAGTCTGGGAGTTCGGCAGAGTTAGTAAGTAATGCCAGAGGATGACTTGTAATATCTCCATGTCAGGCAAAAAACTGTATAGCTTCAGGTCTCCTGTGCGCAGGAATCTTTAATACTGATGATAATGATTTGTGCAGTGGGATAAAGGTAATAAATGTAGTAAATGCTGCAATAGAAATAATAATAATAATATAATAATAATAATAATAATAATAATAATAATAATAACAAAAATCCTCGATAAATCTTCAGGGACAAAATGATCAATGGAGAAGAAGACTTTATGTAGTGAATGGATTGTTGGTATTAATATGTGAAAAGGTGTTTAGTTTGTTACATTGCCTAACAACCTGTATAATCAATGGACAGAAGAAAGAAAGAAAGAGAGAGAAAGTAAGGAGAGAGAGGAAGAAAGAAAGAAAGAAAGACAGAAAAAAAGGAAAAAAAAGAGAAAGAAAAAAGAAAGAAAGAAAAAAGAAAGCAAAAAAAAAAGGAAAGAAAGAACGAACGAACAGGCTAGGTTATAAAGTATCTCTAATAAATGCAGTGTTCTGCCCTCGGCCTAATAAAAAAAAAAAGTAACATGCGTCAGATAAATATAAACTGCCTATCCCTAGGTTTGTGTTCAGTAGCACATGTTCGTGGCTCGTCGTTGCACCTCGTTGTGTATCAGCAGGGTAAGGTTGTAGTAACCAATGAATACACAGGCACAATTCCTAGGTTTTAAGATCATTCGAAGGCATCTGTTTTCTTGGATACTTTTGACTCTATTAATACAACAATAAAACAATTTGATAGCTAAATAAAACAGACTTGAAGCGGGTCATACCCGTGCTTGTATTTACGTTACAAGTGATGTTTTTTATGCCGAAATCCAAAGATGTGTAGAAGTGTAATCACCGCACAGCACTTATTAATGTATCATTTCACAAACAGGAATATTAACAGTTATGTGATGACATTATCAAGATGAAATTCTCCCCATTATTTTGTGATCGTATATTAATAAATGTTTTTAATGAGAATGTAATTTTTTCCCTGCAATTTGAGCTGTCATTATCCATTCATCTCTCACACTGGGTGACTATTACATCATCCTGCCTAACAAACTACTTCATATCTGACAAACGTTCTACAATAAAGCAGAAGTATATACCGTAATGTCCTATATGCTATTTGCTGATAAATCCAGGTAGTGATTGATACAAGACTGAAGAGGTTTTTAATTTTCTGTTCCAACACATTGTGCTACAGATACAAAAAGGTATAAATTGGATCACACACTACAGTCATATAATGTACTAACTATCCTAGAAGCTTGACATTTTGTCAAATGTTTCAGGAACAATGTCCTTTCTAGTAGACACCTTGTATTAATTTTAGTAAAAAAAAAAATGAAAAAAAAGTCTAGGCTGGTGACAAAATCCAAAAGCAAGGAGGAGTATACACCTCTAATCTTCAAAATGACCTTGTAGAAAATAAATAATAAAATCTAAATAGTAAATTACCTGGAAATCCATCCTCCAATGCTGGAGAAGCCACTATTTACCCTTGGTCTTCAGGGCCCGGAAGTGCTGGTGGCGTATCTTACCAGCCCTACAGTAGTATAGCACAGAGACACATCCGGAACTCCACAGGAGTGTGAAGACCAAGATGTGCCACCTGCTTCCTATGGAGCCCTCTGAAAACCAAGGGCCTCGTCATATTTGGGCGGATAATGCAAAATAGCAAGTACCACAAATGATTCATGAAAGATTGTGAAGGACTACTTAATAAATAGTATTACTGTAAAATTCCATTTTTAGTTGAGATTTCTCTGTAAGGTCACTGATGTCCCAAGTAATGATAATGTTTAGAGACTTGCAAGGACAATATGTCCAAGCTGAATATAGAAGCTTACCAATATTACGGTAACTATCACTGACTATAGGCTATGATGAATAGTATTGTTCAAAAAGGTTACCCTGTTTGAAGGATCTTGAAAAAATAAAACATTTTTATAGCTGATCTACTTAAAGAGGTTAGCCGGCTTATTATACATAAAGGCAGGTAAGTAGATAGCAACTACCTACCTGCCCTGCTGTCAGTCCTTCTCCCCAGGCTCAGAACGGTCATGTGACGACCGCTCCTGCAGAGATTTTGTTGCTTCCTGTGATATCACATTGACAGGGGCAGGAGCTTATGCTCACTTTGTAAACAGGCATCACAGCTGATGTCATGTAGCCACCCTGCTGGGCATGTATAGTGTACTGGAGTCCCCGCCTCCCTTACCCCGCATCCTCCCACACATTCTGTACTCTATCGCGCCACTGCTGTGGGGACCCGTGAGCTGAGGGGAGGAGCCCGGCGGTGTCTACCCATGGTGTCAGCGCGAGCATCCGGCCCCCTGCTCAGGATCGCACGTTCAAATGTATCTGCATGACCGATGCCAATACATTTCAAAGCACTAATGAGAGGGAGCTCTGCGCTGCTTCTCATCCTTGTCCCGCTGTCTGTGCTCTCTGACAGTTCAGTACAGCGGTGACGTCACTACTGTGCTGATATGGGCAGAGCCACAAACAGCGGGCGAATGCGGAGCAGTGGCGGGGACCGAGGAAAGGTGAGTATGTATTTAGTCCCTAAATGGTTTGGGCGTATAATGCTATAATGGGCCGCAGAGCCCTGTGTGCGGGGGTGGAGAGCCCTGTGTGGGAGGTACAGAGCCCTGTGTGAGAGGTAGAGAGCACCGTATGCAGGGTGCAGAGCGCCATGTGGGGGGTGCAGAGCGCCGTGGGGGGGTGCAGAGTGCCGTGTGGGGGGGGTGCAGAGTGCCGTGGGGGGGGTGCAGAGCGCTATGTGGGGCTGTTACTTGCAATTTTGTAGTGATGAGAGGTCAGTGCTGGGCAGAATACTGACAGCCAATGAGTGTGCGGGCTGGACAGTGAGGAAGGGCGGTGCCAGCTCTGACTGTGAGGTTTGGCATAGGAAGTTTCATGTTTTGTTGAGCTGCAGGTAAATAAAGTGTCTGCAAAGAATAAAGGGATAACTCAAGAGGAACAAAAGTAAGAAAACAAAAAAATAATGTAGGGATGTTTTATATGACAATACAGCACAGATTAGCTTAAAAAAAAGTTTGAGTTTATGTCGGACAACTCCTTTAAGTCAGCCATTTATAATATGGCAGCATCAGAGAATCTAGATTTACTATGTTCCATGCCACTTTTTATTTTTTAAATAAGAATGGACCATATTTATTTACAGCCATCTTTATTTACATATACTTTATAATAGGAGTTGCTTATTATTTTGGATGAAGCCATCAACCCGTAACAAAGTCCCAATGACTCTCTGTAATACTTTATTGTAATACAACTGTATAATCAACGCATCTTGGTGATGCAAGAGTGCACCGAATGCCTTACATAGCATCAGAAATGGTCATGCTGCAATTAATTCGCTTTTCTATCATGTATTTCATACAATTAGCTTATTTACAGGTACGGTAAAGATATTTGACGTGCCACTTAACATTTCCAGGATTTTATTGGCTGAAAACACAGTCATGAAACACAAAACACACCTGTCAGCAATTAAAAAAAAGAAGAAATAGAGAGCAGCTCAGGAAATAATATCTGCGCTAATTAAAAACACTAGTTAAACGCTTCCTGTTTGTTCTCTAAGGTGCCCTGAGAATTGACCTTATCCTTTTTTTAATGGTCATTGATACTAAACTGACTGCATGATGTGATTATCATACTACAGTACATACATCAATATTAGGGGGGACGGGACTACTCTAAAGAAGTAAATGTGACAATTTATCCAATGAATAAATCCAGTTGTGTGCTCCTTTTTTGCTATAATTATTATAAATATAGGAGCTCTTCTCCGGCATCAGACAATACCGATGAAGTGTTCTGACTGTACTTCATGATGCTATACAAAGGATAGGCCATAGCTAGGATATGCTATGATTAAAAAAAAAAATCATCTGAATGTGAACAAGATACAGGATTCATGTAACAAAGACGCTTACGAAGTGAAAAATATAATGCACTTTACTGCAATAGCGCTATCTGCATAAAGTACTTGTGGAAGTACTGTGACATCCAGTTCTATAATGCTACATACAGTAGTGTAAAATTTTCTATATTAGTTCTTTTTGACGCTGCAGCCTGGAGTCAAGCACCAATGAAAAGGTTCTACCCTAGTGTCTAACTCACGCTGTCACTCTTATTCATTCTCATCTGGACTACTGCAACTGTCTTCTGATCTGTCTCCCTCCACCCTTCTCTTCTCCAATCCATCCTAAATGCGGCAACCAGGGTCGTATTTTTGTCCAGCTGTTACACTGATGCCTCCAATTTGTGACAGTCATTGCACTGGTTTCCTATTCGCTAAAGAGGACAATATAAACCTATCATTCTCACCCACAAAGCCCTCCACAGTGCTTTACCACCATACATCTCCTCCTTCATCTCTGACTATCACCCTATATATGACCTCCATTCTGCAACTGATCTAAAGGCCCCGTTACACGCAACGACGTATCTAATGATATATCGCTTGGGTCACGGATTTGCACATCCGGCATCGTTAGCAACGTCATTGCATGTAACACCGCAGGAACGACCGTTAACGATGGAAAATACTCACCTAATCGTCCATCGTTGACACGTCGTTCCTTTATAAAAAATCATTGATTGTTGAGGACGCAGGTTGTTCGTCGTTCCTGAGGCAGCACACATCGCTATGTGTGACACCTCGGGAACGACGAACTACAGCTTACCTGCAGCCGCCGACAATGCGGAAGGAAGGAGGTGGGCGGGATGTTCGGCCCGCTCATCTCTGCCCCTCCGCTTCTATTGGGCGGCCGCATAGTGACGCCGCCGTGATGCCGCACGAACCGCCCTCGTAGAAAGGTGGCAGTTCACTGGCAACAGCGACGTCACTAGGCAGGTAGGTCTCGTGTGACGGCTCCCAACGATATTGTGTGCCACGGGCAGCGATTTGCCCGTGATGCACAAACGACGGGGGCGGGTGCTTTCACCAGCGACATCGCTAGCGATGTCGCTGCGTGTAAAGCCCCCTTAAGACCAAGATCCTTCACAATCTGAACGTCCCACTTCTGTCTCCAAGATTTCACTCGTACTGCGCCAGTTTCCTGGCACACACTACCCTGGACCACCCGATTAATACTAGGCCCCCAGATTTTTAACAGTACTTTAAAAACATCCCTTTAGACAGGAGCATCATCTCACTTCAATAATCAAACTCTTTCCTGTACTGCCCTTCTAATTTTTCCTCAGAATCTTTTTCCTCCTATTCATCTCTCAGTCTCCACATGCACTCAACAGCACTCAGGCCCTGTGCGCACTAAAAAAAGGATTTTTCTCAAGAAATTTCTTGAGTCTGAAAGATTAGCACACTAGCGTTCAAAAAACGCACCAATAACGCACCGAAAAATGCATGCGTTTTTACCGCATTTTTGTGTTTTGATGCGTTTTTGATGCATTTTTTTCCCCAAGTTGGTTCTCGCATTTTTTTACCATTATCTATGGCAAAAAAAGCAGGTACCTGCAGAAAAGAATTGACATGCTCATTCTTTTTCTTAAGTAATTAATTTCTTAAGAAATTCTGCAAAAAAAACGCAGTGTGCACACAGCTATTTTTATTTTCCATAGGTTTTGCTGGGGAATGTCTGCAGAAAGGTTACAACCATTTTCTCAAGAAATTTCTTCAGCAAAAACGCAAAAACAACGTGGGTAAAAACGCAGTGTGCGCACAAGGCCTTAGACAGATACCGGCTGATGACGGCTCATGCAGCTTTATATAAAAATCCCTACGTATTATAATTGCACCATACCTGACAAGCACTATCTACCTATTGTTTCCCCCCTATTTCCTTACAGATTTTAAGCTTGCAAATAGGGCTCTCACTCCTCCTGTAACTGTTGAAGTATTTGTTACTTAGTAATATTTTTGCCGTCTGTAGATGTCCTCTATTAATTGCAAAGTGTTACAGAATTTGTTGTCACTACATAAATAAAATAATTATTATTATTTATTTAATGTTGGCAGCCAGTAAAATGAGTTAAATGGTTCTGCTATGAAATGAATCCCTTTCTGCAGTCAATAAAGATAGTAGATACATCTGACAATAGCTAAGGAGCCAAATGCAATTGATCAAAGTTGAGGAACACATTGGTTGGGGTTTAAAGATTGAAAATTGCCTGTCTTAAAGGATTTTCCACAGCAAGGTAAGCTTTTGGCAAGAAGTGGAACTTGAAGAATACCAAGAGTGTGTAATATACACAATATTAAGATTCAGGTCTGCTAGGTGGTTGAGAGCAGGTAAGAATCTAGTCAGTCAATGGCCGCAATTACACAAATCTCATACATGTGGTCTCATAACGACTAGAGATGAGCAGATCCATTGAACTTCATGTTCGGTGGGTTCAGCCGGACTTTAGGTAAAGTTCCATTCATGACCCAGACTTGACCTGAACCTTATTGGAACTCAATGATTGGGCAGATCAGCTCTCCATTCCATTATTTTATTTTTTATTATTGTACACACTACATCCAATAAAGCTGATTTTACCCCCAGTGCAAGCCATTGAAACACTGCATGCGGCTCACACTGAGTGTACCCAAGCACATCGATGCTCACTTGAGTGGTTAGCATACGTAAAGCACCTGAACTCCGAACTCTAACACTAAGTTTTTTTGTAAAGTCTGTGTTCAGTACGAATAAAGGTACCGTCACACTAAAGTGACGCTCCAGGGATCCCACCAGCAGCCTGACCTGGCAGGGATCGCTGGAGCGTCGCTACACGGGTTGCTGGTGAGCTGTCACACAGGCAGATCTCACCAGCAACCGGTGATGAGCTCCCAGCCAGCAGCGATGCGTGGAAGTGATGCTGCGCTTGGTAACTAAGGTAAATATTGGGTAACCAACCAGATATTTACCTTGGTTACCAGCGCACACCGCTTAGCGCTGGCTCCCTGCACTCCTAGCCAGAGTATACATCAGGTTAATTACCCGATGTGTAGTCTGGCTATGTGTGCAGGGAGCAGGGAGCCAGCACTGGCAGCGTGAGAGCGGCGGATGCTGGTAACGAAGGTAAATATCGGGTAACCAAAGAAAGGGCTTCTTGGTTACCCGATATTTACATTGGTTACCAGCGTCCGCAGAAGCCGGCTCCCTGCTCACTGCACATTCAGTTGTTGCTCTCTCGCTGTCACACACAGCGATGTGTGCTTCACAGCAGGAGAGCAACTAAAAAATGGTCCAGGACATTCAGCAACAACCAGCGACCTCACAGCAGGAGCCAGGTTGTTGCTGGATGTCACACACAGCAACATCGCTAGCAAGTCGTACCTCAGCAGCGATGTTGCTAGCGATGTTGCTTAGTGAGACGTGGCTTTAACAATCTTTACTGTTTGGTTTCGCTCATCTCTAATAATGACATATTGAACCAACTAGAAGAGCCAAGACCAGTCATTGTGTATATTAAGCACTGTTTGCCAAAAGTTTGCCTTTTGTCTCGAAAACCTCTTCGGAAGGTTCTGCTGTTTGAAATCTGTTGATTCTGTTGGAATGGGCCAATTATGTAATGTGTATTGTGTATTGCGGTGTCCCAACTTTTCCACCATTGGCATGCAAGAAAGGTTAATAAGTTCATAGTAAGTTCCCACACTGTATGCAAATAATAAAATTTCAACCCGATTCATCAAGACTGGCATTTTGCACACCAGTCTTCATGAAGAGTATGCTTGTGTAAGATGCAGCAAATTTATTAAGAAGCATGTGTCTGTAGAGCTCCCGCCGGGGCAGACATATCATTAATGTAATTTCTGCAGCCACACAGGGGCCCAAAGGTTAAGGGGTCTATTTCTACCTCCAAAGAAGGTGAAATTCTGCATTATGATGAGCTCTTGGGCTGCAAATGGCATATATATTTTTCTTGCATAGGAGCCCTTTTCTGTCTGTGTCCACCAGTGAGCTGTCGTGTACCACTACAATCAATGTACTCCAGTACATAGCAGTACATTTCTGTTTAAATTTATGTCCCATTTTTGGCGTAAAATCTGATGACGTTGCTGGCTTTTATAAGACATGCATTCTATGAATGTCTTAAGGGGGCTTTACACGCTACGAGATTGCTACAGCGATCTCGTTAGAGTCACGGATTTTGTGACGCACATCCGGCCGCTGTAGCAATGCTGTTGCGTGTGACACCTATGAGCGATTTTGCATCGTCGCAAAAACGTGCAAAATCGCTCATCGGTGACATGGGGGTCCATTCTCAAATATCGTTACTGCAGCAGTAACGAAGTTGTTCCTCGTTCCTGCGGCAGCACACATCGCTCCGTGTGACACCGCAGGAACGAGGAAGCTCTCCTTACCTGCCTCCCAGCCACAATGCGGAAGGAAGGAGGTGGGTGGGATGTTCGTCCCGCTCATCTCCGCCCCTCCGCTTCTATTGGGCGGCGGTTCAGTGACGCTGCTGTGACGTCACTGTGATGCTGAACGAACCGCCCCCTTAGAAAGGAGGTGGTTCACCGGTCACTGCGACGTCGCAGGGAAGGTAAATAGTGTGACGGGTCCGGGCGATGTTGTGCGACACGGGCAGAGATTTGCCTGTGTCGCACAACCGATGCGGGCGGGTACGCACGCTGGCGATATCGGTACCGATATCGCAGTGTGTAAAGCGGCCTTTAGAGATACTTTGCACGCTGCGACATCGCTAGCCGATGATAGCGATGCCGAGCGTGATAGTACCCGACCCCGTCGAACATGCGATATCTTGTGATAGCTGCCGTAGCGAACATTATCGCTACGGCAGCTTCACACCCACTTACCTGGTCGGTGACGTCGCTGTGACTGCCGAAGAATCCCTCCTTCAAGGAGGCGGTGCGTTCGACGTCACCGCGACATCACTAATCGGCCGGCCAATAGAAGCGGAGGGGCAGAGATGAGCGGGATGTAAACATCCCGCCCACCTTCTCCCTTCTGCATTGCCGGTGGATGGTGGGCGCAGGTAAGGAGATGTTTATCGCTCCTGTGGCTTCACACACAGCGATGTGTGGAGCTGCAGGAACGACAAACAACATTGTATCTGCGGACGCACCGACATTATGAAAATGAACGACGTGACACAGATCAGCGATTTTTGACTGTTTCATGCTCGTTCATCTTCTCTCCTAGGCTTTACACGTTGCGACGTTGTTACCGGCGCCGGAAGTACGTCACTTTCGATTTGACCCCGACGATATCGCAGTAGCGATGTCGCAATGTGCAAAGTACCTCTTAGAAGCAAAGCAGTTTACAAAATACCATAGAATAATCACACACGAAAATCCTAGAACACAGATCTGCAATATAAACACCTTTTTAAACTTAATAGAAACAGTAAATGTCTTTGTTTTTCATAAAAACATTCTGAAGGTACTGTCACACATAACGAGATTGCTAGCGAGATCGCAGCTGAGTCACCGTTTTGGTGACGCAGTAGCGATCCCGTTGCGATCTCGTTATGTGTGACACCTACCAGCGATCAGGCCCCTGCTGTGAGATCTCTAGTCGTTGCTGAATGGTCCAGGTCATTTTCTTCAAAGGCGATGTCCTCCTGGGCAGGCCACATCGCTGTGTTTGACACTGTGTGACAGAGTCACAGTGACTGCTGAGATCGTTATACAGGTCGCTACTGCGACCTGTATTGTTCCTGCATCGCTGGTAAGATCTGACTGTGTGACATCTCACCAGCGACCTCCCAGCAACTTACCTGCGATCCCTATCAGGTCGCATCGTTTTCGGGATCGCTGGTAAGTCGTTGTGTGTGACTGGGCCTTGAGCCATGACTTTTCAACTTTTTACATTTTCCATCAAAATAGCTTTGTAGCAGTTTTTTTGTTGTTATACAATTTAGTTTTATTGGCGCCACAAAGGTACATTATACCTATTAATAAACTTCTTTGATATCCAAAAATCTAATATATTTTCATGTTAAAAGTTTTGCAGAAAGGAAACAGTTTCTAGGTTTCGATCTGCTTAATTATTTTTGTTTGAACTTTTTCTATTGCTCCAATTACAGATTTGAGCTTGACATGGTTTTATTGCTTGTGTAATACACTGTAATATTTTTGTATTGAAATGCATTATGCCCAAAGGTTACAGACAACTGTAACAAATTGCTGAGGATTGCAGTAATCTCTGATCCCAGCCATTGCAAAGGTATGTTTGGCTGTATATTACAGTCCTACAGCTAAAAGCCCACAGATGCCGCTCCCGTGCCTCCGACATCTATTTGCTGTCCTTTTATAGCATGTTAGGGATATACTTCCCCCCTCTCTGCTGCAAATGTAAAGGATTAAGGAAAAAAAAAAGTTTTGCTATACACCTAACCATTACCACCTTCTCACTTGGGCCAATTTCTTTTAGTTTTGTTTCCTACCCTTTTTCCAAGAGCCATAACTTTTTAATCTTTTTCCATCCATATAGCTATGAGTGTTTTTTTTTTTTTTTGCAGGACAAGTTGTACTTTTGAATGACACCATTTACATTTGAACAACACCATTCATGTAAAGCAAAAAAATTCTAAGTGCGGCGAAATTCTGCAGTTATTTTGTTTATCTTTATTTACGCCATTCATTTTACAGTAAAAATGACCTGGCAATACGATTCTCCAGGTCAGTATTATTATGCAAACATACATAGTTTTTTGTTTTTTTTTTATTTAAGTGAACAAAAATTCAAAAATGTAGAAAAATAAATAAATAAATAAAAAATTTTTGCTTGCTTTGCCATTTTTAGAAACACGTGAGGGACTTGTTCTTTGTGCCCTGAGCTGATGTTTTTCCAGATACCATTTTGGGGTAGATACAATGTTTTAATTGCCTCTTATTCTATTTTATAGTAGTGTTGCGGTGGACAAAAACCCCAATCAGGCGAATTAATTTGATAGTTTGATAGATTGTACCTCTACCGATGTAACAATACCAAATATGCGTTGTTTTTTTAAATTATTGTTAATTTTTAGTGTGGATAAAGAAGGGTGATTTGAACTTTTAGGGTGTTTTTTTTAAATATTTTGAAAACCTTCACATCTTACTGTATTTGGTAGTCTACATAGGGGACTTGAACCTGTAAACATCTAAATCACTTGTATTATACAAAGCAATACTGTTGTATATAGCAAAAATCATGGTTTCCTATGAACGCCAACTACAAGTTGACTTTCCCAGGAGAATAGTCTTGACACGTACAAAAGTTTTCAACTCCTGGCCATCATGTCAACCTATTAATGCCCCATGATCTCGTCACTTGTGTGTCGATGATCACATAATGTGCCCCCATGATGAGCGTGCTGTAAATGCAGCTTCATTCATGGCTGCTGAAGGCATATGATGGGTCAATATCACAGCTATAACATGTCAGGAAAGATGTGGGCTCAGCTTGCGAGCCCGCACCAAATCAGGGAGCCAGCATATGATTTATATGTACTTCATATATTGGTAAGGGGTTAAACTAAACATTTATAACAATTTAATTGAATAGGCCAAATAAATGTGAGAAAATAAGAGATGTGGTTCTCTTTGCATTTCCATTTTTGGCTATGTGCAGCCACATAAAGAAAAAAAATGCATGGCATTGAATCTTTACCTTTTGTTGGATTAGAGTTTGAAATTAAGCCAGGCTTTGCATAAAAAGAGGAAACAAATTGAATTCCTGGCCCATTGTGTGCTTTGTAGGAATGCTTAAAAGACTCACCCATTTCACTTCTTCAGAAGATTCAACCTTGGGCAGCATGACACAGGAAGGCAAGACTTTAGACTGTAGAATGACTACCAGATCTTCTTCTGCAAGACCACTGGACACAGAATTAATCCGAACACACTTTTCAGTTTTGCCAAGGTCACACTCTTCAAGTGCTTTGACAATAGTCTCCCTGGCTTGAACCTAAAAATCCCAGAACAGAGAGAGATTCAGGTTTACCAAAGTATAATGCATAGCAAGCAATAAATATACACACTCAATGAACAGACCAACATGAGCATCTATCACAAAAATATATTTCCCATATAAATTACAGTATATGTGATCCTCTTAAAATTCATCTGTGTAATAAACTGTTCTTATGGTGCAAGATATGTCTTTAAAATGGGACCCAAACCAAACTAGTATATTTTCATTCTTGTATATTTATAAGCATTTTTTAAGTACTTATGAGAAAAATGCATGAAAAGTGACGCCAAATACACTACATGGACAAAAGTGTGAGGGCAGCTGACCATCACACCTACATGACCTTGTTAGACATCTCAAAGGATTAAGTTACACAAAATAACAGAATTGGAGATATTATGTATAGTTACATCTAAACTGACTAGTATAAATCAAAGAGAAGAACATTTGAGTGACACATTAAATAGGCAGGCCTATCACCCTATTTTGCAATGCTATGCCATACCTTCTAGAAAGTGACTGATTAAAGGCAATGGCTTAGGACCCATTCACACTGGGTGAACTGAGGCACTAAAAGATCAGTGATCAACTGCTTGTTTGCGGATCTGTGTTGTACAATATGCAGTCTATGGGTAAGTTCACACAGTGCGTTTTTGCGTGTTTTTCGGGTGCGTTTTTGGCCTCAAAACTGCATGACTTTGCTTCCCCAGCAAAGTCTATGAGTTTTCATTTTTGCTGTCCGCACACAACTTGTTTTTTAAGCTGCGTTTTTGAGCTTAAAAAAAAATGGACATGTCAATTCTTTCCTGCGTTTCCCCCCCATGCAATGCATTAGAAAAACGCAGAAAAACACAGCAAAACGCAGCCAAAAACGCACCAAATCGCGGTAAAAATGCATGCGTTTTTTGTCGCTTTTTTTGCCGCGGGTGTGTTTTTGTGCGTTTTTAGTGGCCAAAAACGCAGCGTCAAAAAAACGCAGCATGTGCACATAGCCTAAAAAGGCCAATCTGGATTCAGATGTGCACAGAACAATCTGTTATAGACCGCTCTGTGCGCATAGGCTACCATTGTTTTCATCAAGGAGAATCTTGTTTACACAGGGTGACGTGCTGCTGAGATCAATGATCTTTTATGCAGTCCAAAAGATCATTTCATCCAATGGAAGAATGTATTGCTTGTTCATCAGGTTAACAGCAGCTTGTTTAGATTGCAAGATTATCATGAAATAAGCATACCCAGGAATACTCTGATGTTCACCATAATCTTCCAGTGTACAGTAAATGGAACCAAAACAGTGATACAAATCCTACAAGATGTAGCAAACAAGCAGCTATCATCGCAACCAAGCTTGTGAGAGAAGCTTGAACATTTGGTAGGGCAAAAGGTGACCAGTAAATCAATCCAATTATTGGGAGAAGCTCCAAAAAGCAAGTAGAATTCCTGCAGATTGCCTCAAACTGGCCATACGAAACCCAATATACCATGGCATATATTTGGCACATCCATGTTCCTAAAGTTACATTTCACTTCCCAAATGAAGCCTTAATTTACTCAGAGACCTTAAGCAATTGATATACAATGACAGCAAATACATTATATATATATATATATATATATATATATATATACACATATATATAAAATGACAGTATATACATTATATAAATAAAATACTATATACAAATATAATATAAAAAATGATAAAATAGATAAACACAGATAAAAATGGAATGTGCACAAACTGATATGACCAGGGTTAGCATCATATATGATATTACAGTTAATGTGGTCCAGGTATACTATACATACAAGTCAGACAATAGGCTGCACCTCACAATGAATGTTTGGAGGTCCAAAGACATCACATATGCAACACAAATTTGTAAGGACTCCCAGCATGTAAACAAAAGATCAGCAGTAATAATTGAATACGAATAAAATGAAGATGAGTAAACATGTAACTGGACAAGTCTATGATGATATGGGAAAAGCGTTCTGTTAACATTTACATATTTTATTTTTGATGACAAGAAAAACACTGAATACAGCCCTATACTTGCTGTCATATCTGAAGCAATTGCCAAATCCAAGCCTTCATCGGCCAGGTGACCAGAAGCAAACAAAAAAACATGAAAATGATGTGCGTAGTTATGACCAATGTATATATTAATACTGATATCCGTGGTGGGTGGTGAACTGGAAATGTCAGAACATTTGACTTCACAGTCAAGTAGACTGCCCGGTAATTCTAAGGGCAAAAAAAGGGCAGGGGAAATAAAATTCAACTACCATACTAATCATCAAGACAACACATGACAGCAGATGTGAAACAGATGAACATAAAACTGGCCAGGAATAGTTTTCAAATGTGGCTCAAGTTATGAAGAGTGAGGAAACGGTAGCTTAGAGTTGTCAGGCTGAATCACAAAACCTATCCAAGATCAGGATCAGAGAACATAACAGCCTGCAGGGTAGCGATTAACAAGGCTTGACCTGCAAGCACTTACATTGAGAAATATGCCCGAAATGATCCTCAAGCATAATTCTTAAGCGCATAAAATAATAATGTCAAAACTCTGACTCAATAGACAATTGCCTGCACTCCAGATATGTGGATCACTGAAGTACACACTCTTCCTCCGTTTTAGGTTATAATTCATATTAGTATTTTTGGGAAGAAAATTTAAGTTCATTCTAGTCTCACAATATGGTATTCTCAGAATATCAGATAAGTGAGGGTCCACTTCTCAGGAACTCCCCCAATCACTTGGAAGGAACAATGCTGCAATACACTGACATCTGCTACAAAGTGTACGGTGTAAAAGTAGATAGAGCAATGCAAATAATTGGGGCATTTGTCATTGTCAGGAATGGACTCGGACCCTACATAATATTCCCCAGCAGTAAAGCTTCAGAACAAGATTTGCTATTTTCTGACTGCAAAACCTCAGAACAGGAGTAAATACCTTATTGGTTAGAAGTCCACATTGTCATATTAAATCACTTCTATGGACCATAATAAAACTTAAAGAGTCATTACCATCAGAGACAATTATTGATGTGTATGTACAGTAGATGAAATAAGTATTGAACATGTCACTAACGCGGGCGTCACACGAGACTATCTATCGTGCGATATATTGTCGGGGTCACGGTTTTCGTGACGCACATCCGGCATCGTTTGCGACGTCATTTCGTGTGACACCTACGAGCGTCTCAGAACGATCACAAATCGGTTACAAATCGTGTATCGTTTACACGTCGTTTAATTTTAAAAAATCGTTTATTTTTCTTTGCGCCGGTTATTCATCGTACCCGGGGTAGCACACATCGCTCCGTGTGACACCCCGGGAACGATGAACACAGCTTACCTGCGTCCCGCAGCTCCCGCCGGCTATGCGGAAGGAAGGAGGTGGGCGGGATCGTGTGACGCCCGTATTAGTAAATATATTTCTAAAAGTGCCATTGACATGAAATTTTCACCAGATGTCGGTCGTAACCCATCCAATTCACACAGATAAAGAAATCAAACCATAGGTGTTCATAAATTAAGTTATATATAATAATGAGAAATAACACAGGGAAAAAGAACAGAACATATGAAGAAAAAAAGATGCAAAAAGTCATGGAACGTCATGACACCAGCTGAAATCTATCAGTAACTAAAAAATCAATCCTGCCACTTAGTGAAAAATATTATCAGCTGGTTCACCTGACGGTCTATAAATTGAGGTCTCATTATCAAGGTGCCACTCAAGAAACATATCATGAATAGTGATGGGAGGACCCGGACTGTAAAAATCCGGATCTGCATTGGCTCACAAGTACCCATGCAATGATCCTGAGTCCAAAGTTTTCAGGGTCTCAGGGTACCTATCCAGATCCGGCAAATGTGGTTATTTAAAAAAAAAAAACAAACTGAAGGAAAAAGAAAGACAATAGGGAAAAGCAGGCACATTATAGTTTCCAGTCTCCACGTGACTGTATCCTGTAGCCACTCACTACTATACTTCATATATACGCACTGTTCCCTCTGTCCACTGGCAGTCCGTGTGTCTGTGATTGGTTGCAATCAGACCGCACCCCCCCAGTGTGACAGTGTGTCTGACTGCTTGCAATTGTTGCAGACCCTGTGTGTGTGTCCCTATCGTGGTGTAAAAATACATAAAATAAATTGGCATGGGGTCCCCTCATATTATGATACTCAGCACAGATAAAGCATACGGCTACAGGCTGCAGCCCCCAGCCATGTGCTTATCTTGGCTATGTATCAAAATAAGAGAAACTGCATGCAGGTCACAGGTGAGAAATCTAAGAGGTGACACTAGGGGGTGCACTCTAAGATAAATAAAGTGCAATATAGTTCAGTGATGTAATAATGCAGAGCAATTGGCCAGTATAAAATGCTTGGTGCAAAAAATCCATCCAATAGGATATATAAGAGAAAATCACAGCCCCTAGCATACAGTAGGATAAGCTACATAGATAGGCCACCAAGGATTGTTGCATCCATTAGATGTGACAATCCCTGAACTTTACCTGGATAATCTCGATTGCCCTGGTGCAGTGGCAATCGGGGTAATAAGGGGTTAAAAACAGCTCACAGCGGTCATTAAGCCCTATATTAGTAATGAGAGGCATCTGTGAGACCTTCCCTATTACTAATCTGTAAGTGAAAAGAAATAAACACAAACACCAAAAAAATCCTTTATTTGAAATAAAATACAAAAAAAACACCCTCAGTGCGAGCAATTTGCAGTGCCTGAATGGCTCCCCAGGGGGTAAAAACAACACCGAAAATGCTCTGTATATGGCTGGCTGTATGTGGGCGGAGAGCCAAACTGCCCAATCATTAACTTCCATAATACTCGTTACTCTAGTTGATCCATTTCAGAGTGTATGACCTGCTCAACTAGACTAACGGGCACCTGAGAATTTTAGTGCTCACCCATCTCTAATCATGATGAATAAAATCAGTGAGCTGTATCAAGACCCTCACAATCTTACTGTTGCAAAACATAATGATAGCATTGGTTACATAAAAATGTGTAAACTACTGAATGTTCTAGTGAGCACTGTTGGGGCCATAATCTTGAAGTGGAAAGAACATAACATCACCATATATTGGCCATGACCAGGTGCTCCCCACAAGATTTCAAACAGAGGAGTGAAATTAATTATCAGAATAGTTGTCCAAAAGCCAAAGGACCAGTTGTGGATAACAACAGAAAGACCTGGAATCTGCAAGTACAATAAACAAAACAATAAGTAATGCGCTCAACCTACATGGTCTGTATGTAGGCTTATCATGTAAAACTATATTAAATGAACAAAATGCATGACTTAGGAAAGACTGACTGATGGCCATTGCCTCACCGGAATGACCCAACCCAAAACCCACACTTTCCCCTTCTTAACCTAAAATAAGACACAACAACTGCGTGACATTGGATGTAAAAGGCCACAGCAGTCCCATTTATTAACACCGAACAAACAATAACATTTCATCCATAAACATATTAATATTCCAAAACATAACCACTGGTAAAGAAGGGGGAGTAAATGAAGAGTCCATTGTACATGATTGCAACACCAGCTCCACCACGTGCCTTCAGCCGCACCACACCGACTCGAGGACACCCAGCCGAGTGTTGCCCAACCAATGTCCCACTGGGACCCAGCCCAGCAGGGACCGACGTTAACATACCCTGCTGTGACCCAGCATAGCAGGGACCCACATTAACATGTCCCGCTGTGACCCAGCACAGCAGGGACCCACCTTAACCAAGTACACCATTGCACCACCAGGGGTAACCGGTTCCTGCACTGGGTTTCCCCCCCCGCACTTTGTGCAATCCACCGACTTCAAATATCCCTTTCTTTCCACCACAGCGAGCACGTATGACACCTTGTACGTGCGAATGTGGCCACCAAAACCAACCCAAGCTGACTCCAAGGCTCTAGTAACCAATGCCTTGGTATCAATACCAAACGGGCGAAAACGAACCCCATTGGACCTCACAATTCCACCTGCACCGAACCACCTTCACGACATAGCCAGCCGCATACAAGACCTGCAACTAGCCGACCTCAGCGTCCGATCCTAAGCACCGCCTGCGTGACCAGTCCTCAACGAGCCACCTGAGTCACCGCCCCCATCCTGAAAGAATGGGACGCAAACTCTGCCTCGTTGGGACCACAACACTGCAGGCGCCTCCGATAATCGCACACCGACTGATAAACTGACCAAGCCAACCATTCTTATGGTAACAAAAGAACCTGCACTGGTTCCCTTAGCCTCTGACAGTGCTTCCCTTAACCTCTGACAGATCCCTGAAAATGTGCTCTACCAACCAATCTTGGTATGATTCCAAACACAGGAACCGCTATGACCGACCACAAGAGCACAAACACCCGGGCAGGAAGACAAGGACCCAAGGCAGTCAGGCCCGATGTCATGGGTCAAGACCCTGGACCCCCCAGCTACCAAGTCTCCTCCACCCGCGTGTAGTACCAAAACGTCAGGTGGTCCCGTCAACCTTGCGTGATAGCACCACCCTCAAGTATCCACCCAGGGCAATTAGCAAAACCAATCAACTAATGCATCAAAATGACCCTGACGAACTAAAGCCCATCAAGCTGAGCACGGCCTGAAGAAAAGGAACCCACCATTTCCCAATGTGTGTCAACAAACCCCGCCGCCAAAGAGGCGGTCCCAAAACCTAAAGAAGTACACCCATCTCACCACCACAGCCTACTCAATGACCCATAAAAGTGATTGACCCAACCTAGTAACCTGCCAAATGACCCCCAATAATTGTGCGCATCTCCTGCGCACTCCCACCCCAAACAGACAACCACTACCATTGCTACTATTACCAAAAGCGAAATGAACTCCTCACCCAAACCCCGCTGAAAAGCGGATCCAACACACATTCACAAAATGAAAGCATAAAACCAACACCAACATGTCCCGAAATCCAGAAGAAACTCGGAAACACGCGCCTCTCCGGAACTGCTGATACCATAACCCCGAGCCTATCATCACAACTTTGCACCAACCAGGTGGCCCGTGCCTACAACTTGTCCACCACTTGGCCTTAAACTGCCGCAAGCCAACCCAAATGGAGCCCAGCTCCCCTTCGATTACCGGAATCCTTCGCACCACTCTGCCGACAAACCTCCAGTGCACCCCGCACTAGATTCCAATTCCATGGCATATCACCAGCCCGACATTGAAGAAAGAAAGGTCGCAGTCACGACCTGCTTGCACACAACTGCGTCTCACACAAGGCTGCGCCGTGCAACGCTTTTGTCTCTGAAGTCCAGACAGAACTAGCAAATACGAGGGACCAAATGGACCTCCTGGCTATTTAGCGCCACAGGGGCTACACACCCCCATGTGAGACTGATCGAAAAGACATTGAGACAAAATGTCTTGCCGCCAGCTCTATACACCATTCCCGACAAACGGAACACAGCTGAAATCGGCACTGGCTAGCTGGATAATCAAACAACTCACCGACAGCGGTGACCACCCGGTCTCAATAGTTAACACAATGGGCCGCCCACCCCAAATGTTACTCATTCCTCGCACCAACACAGTACCCAAGCTCTAACAGTCTAGGAGCACTAAAAGAGGAAATAAATCTAAACAAGCCTACAGATATCTCCAAGACTCACATACACGAATGGCAAAGCAGAGCAAACCGCCCCCAAAAGACCCCCTGGCCTCCGTGACCGGAGAACTACCTCCACTGTATAATAAACTCTTGTGGAGCCCTTTACCAACAGCCGGAAACTAATACCACCCTATACGGTCAGCCGAAAGCTCCGCCTGCAACTAAATGCCGTGGTGGGAACACACCTGTCCACGTATATACAAAACGTTGAGAAAATCTACCCCTGTGCAGTCTCCAGTAAACAACCCCATAATAACTGCAGATCATACAAAGACCCTAAGCGTCACATGAGCCACATACTCACTCAACCAAACTTTACCACTAAACAGCAGCACGATAAACACTGGAGTCCAATAATTACCCATGACCTTATACCAGACGTCGGGCACTACCCGGATGAAACAAACCTGTGGAATTGTCAAACACATGCGAGCTGCCAAGACACCCTGGGCATAAAGAAAACACCTTAACAGTCCCCCGATTGGCCCACAGACCGAAAAGCAAGCCTTAGACCATCCCTGATTCCAGACCATCCACGACAACCTGACAGTACCCACAAAGGACGAACTCCAAAACAACCAGGCAATTAGCAACCATAAAGCACCCAGCTCCACATGACATATGTGGAACCCCAAGAATTGTAAATAAACACTGGAAACTCCACCATAGAAAAGCAGCCTCAAACTCTATCTCCAAATTGTAAATAAACACTGGAAAACTCCAGCCCTGGAAAAAATGGCCTCAAACTCCATCTCCAACAAAAGATTATCGTACCACCCCTTTTTTTTGTATTAACCACCAACACCGTTCCAATTAATAAACAAATAACCTGGACACCAAATCCGTGTAAATAGCCTAATTCAAGACCCCCGGGGTAGTATCGATACCGCGGTAAAAAAGGAGGGATCCTAAAAACCTGCCGTCCAACCCAGATCAACCTCCGCCTAACATCTGTCCGCAACAAACCACGTCGCAGACAGCGGACCTGAAACCCCCCGAAAAAACCCCAGTACTCACTCCGCCACTTTTGGGGCGCCTGACTTGGACAGAGGCGTATAAAACACACCCTCGTAAAACGCAGCTTCCACATCACCACCAGTCAATAATATTACACACCCCACTGCAGCACTAACGCTTAAGCTGACCAAATGCACCCTCAAAACGGCCCTCCAGGTCATTGAACCACCATCAAAACCCCTATCAAAACTGATGGAGCAGCGGTAAACTTCACACCAAAAGACCCTCATGACTACCAAAACAAACCACAAAAAAACACCCTGGACACAGCTATCCACCGTCACTTCACCAATATCCCTCAACCAGTCTCAAGCTCTGCCCCACCGCCGACTTCCACCTGAGTTTCTCGCGAAACGCTATAATCATTATCACCAGGCATTCAAAATCCCCTATAGAGTCCAAGCACAACTACACCAAGCAAAATAAAACATCTCCCGCACCTACAGATATACGCAATAGTATGACAACTGTAACAATCGTGAAGTGTGCAGATAGCACAAGACAATACCTCCCACAATATCTCCTGGACTCCATAGCGGATCCCCAAAATAACCCCCCAAATTCTAACGCCCACCATAGGGTCACCAACTGCCTGACCAGCCGTGCTGGTGGCAGGATCATGCTGTGAGGATATTTTTCGGCAGCAGGGTCAGAGAAATTGGTCCAAGTCGAGGGGAAGATGGATGGTGTGAAATACAGGGATATTCTTGAGAAAAGCCTGTTTCAGTCTGTCAGTGATTTGAGACTGGGGCAGAAGTTTACCATCCAACAAGACAATGACCAAAAACATACTGCTAAATTAACACTCAAGTAGTTTAAGGGGAAACGTGTAAATGTATTGGAGGGGCCTAGTCAAAGACCAAACCTTAATCCAATTGAAAATCTGTAGTCAAACTTGAAGATTGCTGTTTAGCAGAGGAAACCATCTAACTTGAAGGAGCCAGTGGAGTTTTGCCTTGAGGAATGGGGCAAAAATCCACAGCGACTTGCAGCTGTAATTGCCACAAAATGAGGCTCTATAAAGTACAGACTGTAGGGGAGTGGTTAGTTATGCACACTGAAGTTTTCAGTTATTTTGCTCTATTGTTTGGTTCACAATAAAATGAAAACCAAATGTTCACAGTGGAAGGCATGTTCATTACATGAACTGATGCAAACCCTTAAAAAACCCCAAAAACAATGAAATTCCAGTTTGTGGCATACCAACACACAAAAAAATCTGAAAATTGTGAAATGCATTTGTATTCAGTGAGATACCCCTTAATAAAATCCTGAGTGACCAATCGCCTGCAAAAGTCACCTAAGTAGTAAACTGAGTGTGTAATTTATTCTCAGTATAACTACGGCTGTTTTGTGAAGGTGTCAGAGGTTTCTTTGAGAACATTATGAATCAAACAGCATAATGAAAAATAAGAAACACACCAGACAGGTCAGGGATAAAATTGTGAAGAAGAGTAAGCAGGGTTAAGTTGTAAAAAATATATAGCTTAAGTTCTGAACATTTCACTATTTAAACCAGCATCCAAAAATGTAAGGAACATGGCACAGCTGCAAACCTACCAAGATATAGCTGTCCACCTAAAGTGACATTTTAAGTAAGAACAGCTCTAATTAGAGGAGCAGCAAGGAGGCAGATTGTCACTATGGAGGAGTTGCAGAGACCCACACAGCTTAGGCTAGTTTCACACATCCGGCTGTTCGCCGGTTTGCCGGATTTGGCGCATGCCAGTACAGTGTATACAGTACAATGGCAGCGCAACAACCGCTGTCACGTGACCGGAGCATGTGACACGGAAGTTGCGGTGCTGCCATTGTACTGTATACACTGTACTGGCGTGCACCGAATCTGGCAAACTGGCGAAAATGCGGATGTGTGAAACCGGCCTCAAGTGGCAGAATCTGTCCACATGACAACTATTTCAAGTATATGCAACAAATCTGTTAGAGCTGGCAATTAAAAATCTATTTTACAAAGCAAGCCATAAAAAGTCTTGTTTGCAGTTTCTAATCATGTAGGGGACACAGCTAGCATGTGGAAGAAGGTGCATTGGTCAGATGTGGCAAGAAAATTAACACTGTACATCACCCTGAAACACCATTCCCACCATCAAGCATGAAGGTGACAGCATCATGGTATGGGGATACTTTCCTTCGATAGAGACAGGGAGGCTGTCAGAGTGAATGAGAAAATAGATGAAGCTAAACTAAAGGCAATCCTGGAGGAAAACTTGTTAGAGGATAAGTTCACCTTCTAGCAGGAAAAAAACCATAAACATGCTGCCAGAGTTATAATGGAATGATTTAGATCAAAACATATTCATGTCTTTGAATAGCCCGGTCACAGCCCAGACCTAAATCCCATTGAGAATCTATGGCAAGGCTTGAAAATTGCCATTCACAAACGCTCTCCATCCAATCTCACTGATCTAAAGCTATTTTACAAATAAGAATGGACCAAAATTTGAGCCTCTAGATGTGCAAAGCTGGTAGAGACATACCCCCAAAGACTCGCAGCAGTCATTGCAATGAAAGATGGTTCTACAATGTACTGACTCAGAGGTATGCACAAATGCACATCACAATTTTCAGATGTATATTTTAATATATTTAGAAAACCATGTATCATTTCCCTTACACTTTACAAATACTTGCTACTTCATGTTGGTGCATCACATAAAATCCCAATAAAATATATTTAGGTTTGTGGGTGTAACGTGAAAAAGTTAATGGTGCATGAATTATTTTTCATGGCACTGCATTAAGGGACAGTGCTATACATAATAATCTAGTTTCTTTCACAAACAAGAGACCCACCATCTCTCAGCAAGAAAAGCTTTTTTAAACTGAAAGATAATCGTGAAAGAGCATTCGTACGTCACTGTACTCTTTTACCCAAATCCTTACCAGCCAATGTCCTGTGTCCTCAGCCTTCCACCACTCTGCTCCTCCCACTCACCCAATTCATTCTATTTACATATCGTCACCAACAATTCATTACAATTACATGTCCCTGGATTCATTATAATTAGATACCCTCGTTCTCCAATTCATTGGAATTACATGTCCTCTATCCAACGCCAGACCCCCAATATATCATAATAATCACTTAATATTTTTTTATTTCTTAGTGCCAACGTAATCCACTACACTTTACACTTCAGATGGTATATGTATAAACAAAATAAGAGATTACAGAGTAACACAGAATGCAACAAATACCAAGAGGAGTGAGGAATCTGCTCACAAGTTTACAATATATGAGGAAATTGTGGTGACATAAAAGGTAAAATTGCATGTAATGTATGGTCCAGCCATCATTATAATTAATAGGGGTATTCAGATAATGCTGCTCTCCCACAATTTATCCAACTAAAAAAAAAAAGTTACAATTTACCTTTCCAGATGATCCCTTGAGGCTCTGCTGTCCTCAGTCACATAGGCCTCTTCTCGTTAATGGGTACATGATAAATTAAATCATCATGAGTCCTAAAGAAGCGCCAGGTGGAAAGTTAAAAAATGGCTTCCTGCAGCTTTGCTGCACTTATCTATTGCTGGCAGCAGAGCTATATGGATGGTTCCTGCCCGGTAATATACGGTGTATGGTGGTGAAAAATATACAATCATGATGGGCTGCAGTTTGAGGAAACGCTGACCCCGAGCCCTGGGTCTCAACTGACAGAGGAGCTGTATCGTAAGCACAGATACGAGTTACCATCTGGAGAAGGGTTGTGACGGGGGAAGAAATATCACTTCTTTTGTCATAGAATGCTTTGGCAGGTCACCAGTTCGTATTCTTTTGATATAACTTCTCTGTCACTTGAGTCCCAAGTCTCAAGAAAAATGTTTCACCATACTGAATCGTGCCTATCGTGTCTTCGTGCCCTGACATGTGACTAGGATGGTCTGCTGATTGAATTATGTGACAGGGACAATTTATTAAAAAATTAAAAAAAAACTAAAAGTTCAAATCACCCCCTTTTTGCCCCATTGAAAAAGAAATAATTTAAAAAAATACACATTTCATATCGCTGCATTCAGAAATGCCCGCTCTATCAAAATAAAAAATCAATTAATCTGATCGGTAAATGGTGTGGTGAGAAAAAAATTCCAAACACCAAAATTACATTTTTGGTCGCCACAACATAGCATTAAAATGCAATAACAGGCGATTGAAACATTGCATCTATACAAAAATGGTATACCGTATTTTTCGCTTTATAAGACGCACTTTTGTTCCCCCAAATTTTGGGGGAAAGTAGGGGGTGCGTCTTATAAGCCGAATATACGGGGGGGGGGGTGGTATATATATATGTACCCTGCAGCGTCCAGGGGAGGTGGGGGCAGCAGCTCTGGAGCACAGGAGAACGCTGCGGGCTGCTGCCTTTGATCTCCTGCACCCGCTCATATAATATGCACAGCCGCTGTCCATCTCCAATGGTGCTGAAATCGCACCGCAGTGATGGGCTGGGGCAGCGGTGCATATTATATGAGCCTGCGTCCCAGTGTGATCGCACATGCCCACCCCTGTGTTAGATTTGGCCCCCAGGCTGCTGCTCATTCTAAAATAAAAAATCTTTACTTACCCTGCAGCGTTTCTCCCCGTGTCCCTGCTTCCACTGTGATCAGCCAGGCACAGGCAGAGATCTCAGCCTGCTGTGCCGATCACATGACCGCACTGACAACCAGGAAGTGGGAGAACAGAAGCACGGAGCAGACAGGAGGGAGCTCAGCGCTGCAGGAGATAAGGAAAGAGGGTTTTATTTTACTTTGGGCAGCAGCCTAGGGGCCATATCTGACACAGGGGGACTTGTGCGATCTATAGGGGCCCATGGGCAGCACTATGGGGGCGATATCTGACACAGGGGGACTTGTGCGATCTATATAGGGGCCATGGGCAGCAGCATGGGGGCGATATCTGACACAGGGGGACTTGTGCGATCTATATAGGGGCCATGGGCAGCACTATGGGGGCGATATCTAACACAGGGGGACTTGTGCGATCTATATAGGGGCCATGGGCAGCACTATGGGGGCGATATCTAACAGGGGGACTTGTGCGATCTATAGGGGCCATGGGCAGCACTATGGGGGCGATATCTGACACAGGGGGACTTGTGCGATCTATATAGGGGCCATGGGCAGCACTATGGGGGCGATATCTGACACAGGGGGACTTGTGCGATCTATATAGGGGCCATGGGCAGCACTATGGGGGCGATATCTGACACAGGGGGACTTGTGCGATCTATAGGGGCCATGGGCAGCACTATGGGGGCGATATCTGACACAGGGGGACTTGTGCGATCTATAGGGGCCATGGGCAGCACTATGGGGGCGATATCTGACACAGGGGGACTTGTGCGATCTATATAGGGGCCATGGGCAGCACTATGGGGGCGATATCTGACACAGGGGGACTTGTGCGATCTATATAGGGGCCATGGGCAGCACTATGGGGGCGATATATAACACAGGGGGACTTGTGCGATCTGTATAGGGGCCATGGGCAGCACTATGGGGGCGATATATAACACAGGGGGACTTGTGCGATCTATATAGGAGCCATGGGCAGCACTATGGGGGCGATATCTAACACAGGGGGACTTGTGCGATCTATAGGGGCCATGGGCAGCAGCATGGGGGCGTTATCTAACACGGGAACGTGTGCAATCCATAGGGGACCATAGGCAGCACAGGGGAACGTGTGCCATCACAAGGGGGCTATATTCAATATAAGGGGGCCATATCCAGATTAAGGGGGCTAATTTTAGGATGGGGGGCTATGAGGGACATATACCCTATATGATTTGTTAGAGGGACACTGGCATTATAAGATGGACCCCATTTACCATTAAAAAAAAAAAATTCTCTTTTCCTTCACCAAATTTGGGGGTGCGTCTTATAATCAGGTGCGTCTTATAAAGCGAAAAATACGGTAATTAAAAACGGCAGCTCAGGATGCAAACAATAGACAGTCACTGAGCCGCAGATCCCAAAAAATGAGAACACTTCGAGTCTCGGAAAATGGCAACAAAAGCGCTATTCTTTTTTTAGATAAACTTCTAAAAAAAAGGTCACAACTTAGATAAAAGTAAAAGTATACATGCTTGGTGTCTACGAACACGTACCAACCTGAGGCATCATACTGACACATCAGTTTTACCGTATAGTGAACATGGTGAACAAAAAAAACCAAAACATAACAATTGTGGAATTTCACTTTTTTTCACTATTTCTCCACATTTGGATTTTTTTTTCCAGTTTTCCAGTATACTATATGGTAAAACTAATTGTTTAATTCAAAAGTACAACTCGTCCTGCAAAAAATAAGCCCTGATATGGCAATATTGATGGAAAAATAAAAAAACTTATGACTCTCGAAAAAAGGGGAGTAAAAAACGGAAAATCGCCAGGGAGTGAAAGGGTTAATACTGAAGTATCTAACGCGCTGTGGAATTAATGGCGGTATGGAAGTGACTAAAATAAATAAATAAAACTATGCATTTAAATAGAAATGTACAATATTGTGATAAAAAGTCCACACATACCATCTGCTGGACAGAAATTATGTTATACAACTGTAATTAATCGCTACAAATCACTAAACAATCTGCTGATAGAAATGTCAAAATTTGGATATATGCCATACACAAATTGTGCCATATTTGTTCCACATTACAAAAATGAGCAGAGTGTCATATAGAATTTAATAACAAGAATAAAAAAAAATATACATAAACGGTGCAATTACTCAATACATGAAGTCAGTGTCAGACTGGCTACCGGAGAAACCGTCAGTAATAGAGATGAGCGAACCGGTCGCGGTTCGGCTCGAGGTGGTTCGCTGAACGGAGGTCTCGTTCGAGTTCAGTTCGTCGAACGTTCGACGAACCGAACTCGAACGTATAGGCTATAATGGGAGGCAATCACAAACACATAAAAATGCATTATAAATGTACACAAACAGTTAATAAACATTGCCATAACACTTACCGGTCCTCGCGATCCCTTCTGCACTCTGTCTCCTGCCGCTATTCCATCCGATGATCGCTGAATCCTCCCGGTGACCTGCACTGCCAGCAGAGATGCAGGACCTATCGTGACGTCAAAATAGCCATGTGACCAGTCATGTGGCTATTATCTCATTGGCTACAGACTGGTCACATGACTATGACACGTCATGTAGGACCTGCGAGTGCATCTCTCCGGTACACGGTGCACATATGTGTATCGCCGTGTACCGGCGACATGCTCTAGCACACGGTCGACTCCCCGTTCCGTTAGGGACCGGCTGACACAGCCGGTCATTAACGGAGATCACCGTTGCCATAGCAACGCAGTTAGCGGTGACGTCACCGCTAACCGCGGCTCCGAGAGCACCGTTGCTATGGTAACGCGTCTGTCAGCGTTACCGCTAGCAGCCAGCAGTGATCACTCACGGAGTGAAGGCTGCACGCTGCTGCACGATTGTAGTGAGCATTGTAGTGAGGATGGAGGTTCCCCAGCCCCAAGTGATGAGCTGGTGAGCCTCATCCTTCCTCACTACAATCGTCACTACTACTACACTAGAAAGAAAGAAGACAGAAGAGCAGGATCGTGGAAAGCTGACAGGGGGTAATAAAGATGGAGTCTCTAATGTGTCTGTGTATTTATTTCTATTAAAGTATTTTTCCTCTGTGTGGTGTCTTTTTTTTTAACCCTTTATTGGAGATTCTTAATGGCCGGGTCAAACGTGCCTGACATTAAGAATCTCTGGCTTAATACTGGCTAGTAAAACAAAGCCAGTATTAACTCATGATTACCCAACAAGCCACCCGGCTCCAGGGCTGTTGGAAGAGTTGGATACAGCGCCAGATGATGGCGCTTCTATGAGAGCGCCATTTTCTGGGACGGCTGCGGACTGAAATCCGCAGCAGAGGCGCCCACAAACCTCGGGCTAACCTGTGCTGCGGATTCCAATCCCCAGCTGCCTAGTTGTACCCGGCTGGACACAAAAATAGGGCGAAGCCCACGTCATTTGTTTTTTAATTATTTCATGAAATAAGTGAAATAATTAAAAAAAACGGGCTTCCCTATATTTTTGGTTCCCAGCCGGGTACAAATAGGCAACTGGGGGTTGGAGGCAGCCCGTGGCTGCCAGCTGTACCTGGCTAGCATACAAAAATATGGCGAAGCCCACGTCATTTTTTTGGTGGGCAAAAAACTTCTGCATACAGTCCTGGATGGAGTATGCTGAGCCTTGTAGTTCTGCAGCTGCTGTCTGCTCTTCTCCATACAGACAGACAGCAGCTGCAGAACTACAAGGCTCAGCATACTCCATCCAGGACTGTATGCAGAATTTTTTTGCCCCCTGAAAAAATTATGTGGGCTTCGCCATATTTTTGTATGCTAGCCAGGTACAGCAGGCAGGTACGGCTGCCCCCAACCCCCAGTTGCCTATTTGTACCCGTCTGGGAACCAAAAATAAAGGGAAGCCCTTTTTTTATTATTTCATGAATTTCATGAAATAATTAGAAAACAAATGACGTAGGCTTTGCCCCATTTTTGTGTCCAGCCAGGTACAACTAGGCAGCTGGGGATTGGAATCCGCACCACCGGTTGGCCTGAGCTTTCTGGGCCCCACTGCTGCGAATTGCAGTCTGCAGCCACCTCAGAAAATGGCATTTTCATAGAAGCGCCATCTTCTGGCGCTGTATCCAACTCTTCCAGCACCTGCCTGCTATACCTGGCTAGCATACAAAAATATGGCGAAGCTCACGTCCTTTTTTTGTAGTTTTTTGGCAAAAAAAATAAAAAATGCTTCCCTGGATTTTCCATTGCCAGTGAAGGTAACACCAAGCAGTGGGGGTTAGCAGCCAGTAGCTGCTTGGATTACCCTTAGCTAGCAATACAAAAAATGCAGCGGGAGCCCATATATATTTTTTTTAATTATTTATTTAAATAACTAAAAATAAAATGGGCTTCCCTGTATTTTGATTGCTGGACATCACAGTGCTGTAAAAATAAATCTTTAAAAAAATGACGTAGCGCTCCGCGGTATTTTTGATTCTCAGCGCAGATAAAGCAGACAGCTATGGGTTGCCACCCCCATCTGCCTGCCGTTACCTTGGTTGTCAATGAAAATACAGGGAAGCCCATTAATTTTTTCTATTTAAAAAATAGTTAAAAAAAAAAAAATTACGTTGGGTCCCCCCATTTTTGATAGCCAGCTAGGGTAAAGCAGACGGCTGTAGCCTGAAAACCACAGCTGGCAGCTTTACCGTGGTTGGGGATCCAATGTGGAGGTCCCCTCAGGCTCTTTTTTATAATTATTTTATAAATATTAATAATTACACAATAAAAGTAGGGTCCCCCCCAAATTGGATCACCAGCCAAGGTAAAGCGGACAGCTGTGGTCTGGTATTCTCAGGGTGGGAAGGTCCATAGTTATTGGGCCTTCACAGCCTAAAAATAGCAGGCCGCAGGCACCCCAGACGTGGCGCATCCACTAGATGCGCCAATCCTGGCGCTTCACCCCAGCTCATCCCGTGCCCTGGTGCAGTGGCAAACGGGGTAATAAATCAGGTTGATACTAGCTGTAAAGTCACCTGAGATCAAGCCCAGCAGTTTGTGATGTCATGGCGTCTATTAGATACCCAACATCATAAACTGTCAGTACTAACAAAAACAAAAAATCGACAAAAGAAATTTATTTGAAAAAACAGTCCCCAAAACATTTCCTCTTTCACCAATTTATTGTAAGAAAAAAAATAAAGGGGTCCCACGACGACTCTGGACCGTCTAGAATATGGGGGGGAGACACTCAGGGAACGTATCCCCCATTTTCTAGGAGTGCGGACCCTTCATGTGAGGAGTGTGGGTGCAATGAATCTGCACTCACTCTCCCCGGGTCCACAGCAGCAGAGTCCATGTCGTAATGGTTGCTACCAAAGCTGCAATGCCCTGCTCATGAGGTAAGGGCATGCCTAATCAGGAGAACTACTGTAGAGGAAGCTCTGCTCACTGGTATATAGGTGCTCAGAGGTAATAATAGATAAAATTAGTGAGTAACCTTGGCACTCTAAATCTCCCAGACTAAGTCAGTAAGTCCCAATGGATAGTAATGCAAAATCACTCTTTATTGGTCCGTATTAAGAACATTTTTTTTTCATAAGCATATATGTTTTTGTCCAAAACAAGTTACAAATGACGTTTCGGCCTGAGCCTTCGTCAGATTGGACTTATCTGCATGTAATCATGAAAAATGACAATAATCAGTATCACATAAGAGTGAGAGAACAATAACATAAACTCGAACAATGTAGAGGTACAATTGGGATGCAGCAAAAAAATTGCAACACAGCAAGAAATGAAACACATGATACAAATGTCATAATACAGTACAAGGACAATATAGTAATGACAAATATGGGGTCAGAGTAGGCTTAGACAGCTCTGGTACGAAAGAGATGTCAATCATAAAGTAACATGTGCAGTAGGTGTAGAGCTACAGTATGCATGGCAGAGCTAATGGGTAGACTGACCATAGAAAAAGAACGGAGAAAAAGTGGAGAAAAAGTGAAGAAAAAGTGGAGAAAAAAGTGGAGAAAAAGTGGAGAAAAAGTGGAGAAAAAGTGGAGAAAAAGTGGAGAAAAAGTGGAGCATAAGAGGAGAAAAAGTGGAGAAAAAAGTGGAGAAAAAGTGGAGAAAAAGTGGAGCATAAGAGGAGAAAAAGTGGAGAAAAAAGTGGAGAAAAAGTGGAGAAAAAGTGGAGCATAAGAGGAGAAAAAGTGGAGAAAAAGTGGAGAAAAAAGTGGAGAAAAAGTGGAGAAAAAGTGGAGAAAAAGTGGAGCATAAGAGGAGAAAAAGTGGAGAAAAAAGTGGAGAAAAAGTGGAGAAAAAGTGGAGCATAAGAGGAGAAAAAGTGGAGAAAAAGTGGAGCATAAGAGGAGAAAAAGTGGAGATTAAGAGGAGAAAAAGTGGAGAAAAAGTGGAGCATAAGAGGAGAAAAAGTGGAGAAAAAGTGGAGCATAAGAGGAGAAAAAGTGGAGAAAAAGTGGAGAAAAAGTGGAGAAAAAGTGGAGCATAAGAGGAGAAAAAGTGGAGAAAAAAGTGGAGAAAAAGTGGAGCATAAGAGGAGAAAAAGTGGAGAAAAAGTGGAGAAAAAGTGGAGAAAAAGTGGAGAAAAAGTGGAGCATAAGAGGAGAAAAAGTGGAGATTAAGAGGAGAAAAAGTGGAGAAAAAGTGGAGCATAAGAGGAGAAAAAGTGGAGAAAAAGTGGAGCATAAGAGGAGAAAAAGTGGAGAAAAAGTGGAGAAAAAGTGGAGAAAAAGTGGAGCATAAGAGGAGAAAAAGTGGAGAAAAAAGTGGAGAAAAAGTGGAGCATAAGAGGAGAAAAAGTGGAGAAAAAAGTGGAGAAAAAGTGGAGAAAAAGTGGAGCATAAGAGGAGAAAAAGTGGAGAAAAAGTGGAGAAAAAAGTGGAGAAAAAGTGGAGAAAAAGTGGAGCATAAGAGGAGAAAAAGTGAAGAAAAAAGTGGAGAAAAAGTGGAGAAAAAGTGGAGAAAAAGTGGAGCATAAGAGGAGAAAAAGTGGAGAAAAAGTGGAGCATAAGAGGAGAAAAAGTGGAGAAAAAGTGGAGAAAAAGTGGAGCATAAGAGGAGAAAAAGTGGAGAAAAAAGTGGAGAAAAAGTGGAGAAAAAGTGGAGCATAAGAGGAGAAAAAGTGGAGAAAAAGTGGAGAAAAAGTGGAGCATAAGAGGAGAAAAAGTGAAGAAAAAAGTGGAGAAAAAGTGGAGAAAAAGTGGAGAAAAAGTGGAGATTAAGAGGAGAAAAAGTGGAGAAAAAGTGGAGCATAAGAGGAGAAAAAGTGGAGAAAAAGTGGAGCATAAGAGGAGAAAAAGTGGAGAAAAAGTGGAGAAAAAGTGGAGCATAAGAGGAGAAAAAGTGGAGAAAAAAGTGGAGAAAAAGTGGAGAAAAAGTGGAGCATAAGAGGAGAAAAAGTGGAGAAAAAGTGGAGAAAAAGTGGAGAAAAAGTGGAGAAACAGTGGAGCATAAGAGGAGAAAAAGTGGAGATTAAGAGGAGAAAAAGTGGAGAAAAAGTGGAGCATAAGAAGAGAAAAAGTGGAGAAAAAGTGGAGCATAAGAGGAGAAAAAGTGGAGAAAAAGTGGAGAAAAAGTGGAGCATAAGAGGAGAAAAAGTGGAGAAAAAAGTGGAGAAAAAGTGGAGCATAAGAGGAGAAAAAGTGGAGAAAAAGTGGAGAAAAAGTGGAGAAAAAGTGGAGCATAAGAGGAGAAAAAGTGGAGATTAAGAGGAGAAAAAGTGGAGAAAAAGTGGAGCATAAGAGGAGAAAAAGTGGAGAAAAAGTGGAGAAAAAGTGGAGCATAAGAGGAGAAAAAGTGGAGAAAAAATGGAGAAAAAGTGGAGCATAAGAGGAGAAAAAGTGGAGCATAAGAGGAGAAAAAGTGGAGAAAAAGTGGAGAAAAAGTGGAGCATAAGAGGAGAAAAAGTGGAGAAAAAAGTGGAGAAAAAGTGGAGAAAAAGTGGAGAAAAAGTGGAGCATAAGAGGAGAAAAAGTGGAGAAAAAAGTGGAGAAAAAGTGGAGAAAAAGTGGAGAAAAAGTGGAGCATAAGAGGAGAAAAAGTGGAGAAAAAGTGGAGCATAAGAGGAGAAAAATTGGAGAAAAAATGGAGAAAAAGTGGAGCATAAGAGGAGAAAAAGTGGAGAAAAAGTGGAGAAAAAGTGGAGTATAAGAGGAGAAAAAGTGGAGAAAAAGTGGAGAAAAAGTGGAGAAAAAGTGGAGCATAAGAGGAGAAAAAGTGGAGATTAAGAGGAGAAAAAGTGGAGAAAAAGTGGAGCATAAGAGGAGAAAAAGTGGAGAAAAAGTGGAGCATAAGAGGAGAAAAAGTGGAGAAAAAGTGGAGCATAAGAGGAGAAAAAGTGGAGAAAAAAGTGGAGAAAAAGTGGAGAAAAAGTGGAGCATAAGAGGAGAAAAAGTGGAGAAAAAGTGGAGAAAAAGTGGAGAAAAAGTGGAGCATAAGAGGAGAAAAAGTGGAGAAAAAAGTGGAGAAAAAGTGGAGAAAAAGTGGAGAAAAAGTGGAGCATAAGAGGAGAAAAAGTGGAGATTAAGAGGAGAAAAAGTGGAGAAAAAGTGGAGCATAAGAGGAGAAAAAGTGGAGAAAAAGTGGAGCATAAGTGGAGAAAAAGTGGAGAAAAAGTGGAGCATAAGAGGAGAAAAAGTGGAGAAAAAAGTGGAGAAAAAGTGGAGCATAAGAGGAGAAAAAGTGGAGAAAAAGTGGAGAAAAAGTGGAGCATAAGAGGAGAAAAAGTGGAGAAAAAAGTGGAGAAAAAGTGGAGAAAAAGTGGAGAAAAAGTGGAGAAAAAGTGGAGCATAAGAGGAGAAAAAGTGGAGAAAAAGTGGAGAAAAAGTGGAGAAAAAGTGGAGCATAAGAGGAGAAAAAGTGGAGAAAAAAGTGGAGAAAAAGTGGAGAAAAAAGTGGAGAAAAAGTGGAGAAAAAGTGGAGATTAAGAGGAGAAAAAGTGGAGAAAAAGTGGAGCATAAGAGGAGAAAAAGTGGAGAAAAAGTGGAGATTAAGAGGAGAAAAAGTGGAGAAAAAGTGGAGCATAAGAGGAGAAAAAGTGGAGAAAAAGTGGAGAAAAAGTGGAGAAAAAGTGGAGAAAAAAATGGAGAAAAAGTGGAGAAAAAAATGGAGAAAAAGTGGAGAATAAGAGGAGAAAAAGTGGAGAAAAAGTGGAGCATAAGAGGAGAAAAAGTGGAGAAAAAGTGGAGCATAAGAGGAGAAAAAGTGGAGAAAAAAGTGGAGAAAAAGTGGAGCATAAGAGGAGAAAAAGTGGAGAAAAAGTGGAGAAAAAGTGGAGAAAAAGTGGAGCATAAGAGGAGAAAAAGTGGAGAAAAAAGTGGAGAAAAAGTGGAGAAAAAGTGGAGAAAAAGTGGAGCATAAGAGGAGAAAAAGTGGAGAAAAAGTGGAGAAAAAGTGGAGAAAAAGTGGAGAAAAAGTGGAGCATAAGAGGAGAAAAAGTGGAGAAAAAAGTGGAGAAAAAGTGGAGAAAAAAGTGGAGAAAAAGTGGAGAAAAAGTGGAGAAAAAGTGGAGATTAGGAGGAGAAAAAGTGGAGAAAAAGTGGAGCATAAGAGGAGAAAAAGTGGAGAAAAAGTGGAGATTAAGAGGAGAAAAAGTGGAGAAAAAGTGGAGCATAAGAGGAGAAAAAGTGGAGAAAAAGTGGAGAAAAAGTGGAGAAAAAGTGGAGAAAAAAATGGAGAAAAAGTGGAGAAAAAAATGGAGAAAAAGTGGAGAATAAGAGGAGAAAAAGTGGAGAAAAAGTGGAGAATAAGAGGAGAAAAAGTGGAGAATAAGTGGAGAAAAAAATGGAGAAAAAGTGGAGAAAAAAATGGAGAAAAAGTGGAACACCCTTTGGTACCTTTCATGTGGCACTAAGGGGTGCTTAGCTTTGTATTTAGCCAAAAAAATGAAAAAAAAATGACGTAGGGTTCCCCCTAGTTTTGTAGCCAGCTAGGGTAAAGCAGACGGCTGCAGCTTGCAGACCACAGCTGGCAACCTCACCTTGGCTGGTAATCCAAAACTGAGGGCACCCCACGCTGTTATTTTAAATTAAATAAATAATTAAAAAAAAAAACACGTAGGGGTCCCCCAAAATTGGATCACCAGCCAAGGTAAAGCAGACAGCTGGGGCCTGATATTCTCAGACTAGGGAGGTCCATGGTTCTCCCCAGCCTAAAAATAGCAGGCCGCAGCCGCCCCAGAAGTGGCGCATCCATTAGATGCGCCAATCCTGGTGCTTCGCCCCAGCTCATCCCGCGCCCTGGTGCGGTGGCAAACGGGGTAATATATGGGGTTAATACCAGATGTGTAATGTCACCTGGCATCAAGCCCTGGGGTTGGTGAGGTCAGGCGTCTATCAGATACCCGACATCACCAACCCAGTCAGTAATAAAAAAAAATAGACTACAAACACATTTTTATTTGAAAAAACACTCCCCAAAACATTCCCTCTTTAACCAATTTATTAGAATGAAAAACAAATCCAGGTCTGGTGTAATCCAAGGGGTTGCCATGACGATCCACACTGTCCCAGTCAATGAAGAGCAGAATGTTCCCCATTGGCTGGGAGAGCAGTGCAGTGACCTGAGCTAACATCAATGGGTCAGCCCAGGTCACTGCAGGGGATGACAAGTGCTGCTGTCAGCGAGGTACATTACCTGCGCTGATCTCCAGCACTGCCGACAGCCCCTGTCACTGAGGTCAATGACCGGCGCCTTCACATCAAGTATCGCGAGAGGTCCGTGACGTCTCGGGTGGGAAGCGAGAGGTGATGTGACAAGCGGCGGCCATGGAGGACAGTGACAGCGCTGAGGTCTGGATGGCGGGACTTCATCACCGCAGGTAAGCCGAGCGGGGAGGGGGAGGGGGGGTGCGTGTGTGAGAGTGTGTGTGTGTGTGTGTATATGTATGTATACATGCTGCGGGCAGGAGGGGGCGGAGCGAGCTGAGCGGGAAGTGTGGGCTACCTGCACGTAACTAAGATAAACATCGGGTTACTAACCAAGCGCTTTGCTTGGATACCCGATGTTTATCTTGGTTACCAGCTTGTGGCAGGCTGCCAGCGATGGCTCCTGCACACTGTAGCTGTAAAAAGCCCTGCTTTTTGCTGCTAGAACCGTTCTCGAACGTTTCTAGAACTATCGAGCTTTTAGCAAAAAGCTCGAGTTCTAGTTCGATCTCGAACAGCCCAAAAATCACTCGAGCCTAGAACTGGAGAACCACGAACCGCGAACCGCGCTCAACTCTAGTCAGTAATACCAGTCCTGGCTGCGGTTACCTGCATTGAACTCCGGAGCTCTCCCCTGAGCTCCGGAGTTCAGCTCGGCCTGTCCGCAGCTGTCATGAACTGGACAGCAATTGCCCGGGAATCATTTGGTGCTCGCGGTTCAGTCTTGCAAACCCTGAGTTCAGTCCAGGCTGCACTCCGGAGCTCAGGTGAGAGCTCTGGAGTTCCATGCAAGTAACCGCAGCCAGGCCTGGTATTACTGGCGATTTCTCCGGTAGCCAGTCCGACACTGCATGAACGCCAATATTGCTATAAGCGTTAAAAACATGAGGTATTTAGTTAGCGATTTTTTATCAAAAAGTGCAAAAGCCATCCAACAATTTCAAGGTGTACCTTTAATATGGATGGTCCCTCAACACTATTGTCCTACCTCTCCATGTGACCAAACCATCCTCAAGTGAATGGGGTTGGAAAAGTGAACCAAGCATAGTTCAGAATGAAGACGTTGAGTGGGAAAGATTAGTAAATAAGGTTGCCTTAATGTACACCTTGGCGTGGTTGGATGGCTTTTGCGAGCCTTGATCAAAAATCGCTAAGTACCTTACCTTTTCAACGTTCATAGCAATATTGGAGTTCATGTATTCATTAATTGGCAGTATGTTATCGCACCGTGTATGTCTAAAGGGTGCTTTACACGCTGCGACATCGCTAACGATATATCGTCGGGGTCACGGTGTTTGTGACGCACATCCGGCGTCGTTAGCGACATCGCAGCGTGTGACAGCTAGGAGCGACGATCAACGATCGCAAAAACGTCAAAAATCGTTGCTCGTTGACACGTCGCTCCTTTTCATAATATCGTTGGTGGTGCATGCCGCTGGTAGTTCATTGTTCCTGCGGCATCACACATCGCTATGTGTGACACCGCAGGAACGACGAACATCTCCTTACCTGCGTCCACCGGCAATGAGGAAGGAAGGAGGTGGGCGGGATATTACGCCCGCTAATATCCGTCCCTCCACTCCTATTGGACGGCTGCCGTGTGACGTCGCTGTGACGCCGCACGAACTGCCCCCTTAGAAAGGAGGCGGTTCGCCGGCCACAGCGACGTTGCAGGGAAAGTAAGTCCATGTGACGGGTGTTAGCGATGTTGTGTGCCGCGGGCATCGATTTGCCCGTGAAGCACAACCGATGGGAGCGGGTTCGCTCGCTAGCGATATCGATAGCGATATCGCAGCGTGTAAAGTGCCCTTAAATCTCTATATTGCCCACCTAGGAGATTTGTGCACTTGTACATTAGTTCAATACTTAAGGTGTGCGGATCCTATATTTTTCCTTTTTATTATTGTTTAAGAATAAAAAGGGTTGTAAAAAACAAAAAGTAACTGTGCCACTTTTGTCCAAGGGCTGTGTCTGATACTGCAGTTCAGCAGAGCAACATAATAAAAAGAAAAAAATATCTAGTGTCTAAACAAATCCTTATAATAACGTGTGCACGTATGTTACAAAGTCACGAAGGATTCATTCCCCCCAGATGAAACATATGTAGGGGCCAGGCGCATATGCTGAGATTGCTGGAAAAAAAACCAAAACGGTTGTTTTCTTTTACTTTGTCTTCACTTTGCCTGTGTTTTTAGTAATGGAAATATAAAGAAACAGAGTTTGAATTTGGCTTCAATATTGATGCTAAATCAACTCTATCTACCCGGGTATGCATCCCATTAGCAGACACATTAAATGTGAATTTAACTGAAATAACAAGAAACAGATAACAAGTCATTCGGAACAAGTGTTTATGAGAGAACACCAAATTCTCTGCATGTAGTATATGTCACAGCTTTCACATCAAGTGCATTAGGTAATAACAATAGAGTCAAAGCATGCAGCAAAGTCGATATGTGGGAACATAAAAAGTTACCAAGGCTGAATTGTTCATTAACATCAGAGGGGGAGCATCTAAAGATCTAGATTCACCACAGTTCACACCAGGGTAACCTTATGTCACTGGAACTACTGACGGATGCTCTTCTACATCTACAGGATGAGCTTTCTCAATCAGTGTTTTGTGAAAATCTTGCACAACAGACAAAAATTGTATCCTTTTATATAGTATTGTGCACATTATGTATGAATTATTTCTATTTTAAGGGAAGGAAAAAAAAAATGAAAAGGGCTTAACATAAAACTGAGCACACCACTTTAAATGGAAAAAACATTTATTGAGGAATACAATTGTCAAAACTAAGTAAAAACGTAAAAAACACACGTGGAAAAAGTTGCCGGAGAAAAAGAAATTCATCTACCTACAAAACCCAGCCAATCTGATGAGTATTGGAAAATAATCATATGCACAATAATCCTAGAAGCCCAAAAATCACAGTATTAATAAATATAGAGCAGGGGTGGGGAACCTCCGGCCCAGGGGCCGCATGCGGCCGTCGATGACCGTTTATGTGGCCCCCGGGCCGATTACCAGGGGCTGAAGTGCTGGGTCCGCCGCCGTGGTCTTGTAGGCCGCCGGCCCTTTGAATCACCACATGCGTCACTGTCCAGTGTCAGTGTGTTCAGCGATGCGTGTGCCCGCCCATCTGTCCTCTGGAGCGGTGTGCCCATCCCGCTGCTCTCCGCAATGGTGAGCCCGCCCTTCTGCCTTCCGGCGCTGTGTGTCCGACGCCTGTACTCCCACACTATGTGCCCAGCGCTTGCACTCCTGCACTGTGTGCCCAGCGCATGCCCTCTTTGCCCCATCCAGTGCTTTGGGGCCTTCTAGTTCTGCGTACCACTCACCCAGTTTGTGTCCCCCCAGTGATGCAAGTGCTGTGTGAAGTCCCCCCGTGCCGTGTGCTCTCCGATTGCTGTGTATCACCACCAGTGTTGTGTTTCCCCAGTCAGATCTGTGCTTTGAAAGTGCTGTCCGTGCCCCCATTCCCTCCAGTGATGTCTCAGTGTGTGTTGTCAGAAGAAACATGATTAGTATCATCAAATATCACAGCTGCACCAAAGAGAAGCAGCTCCAGCCACCACAGTAGGGGTGAGTTAATTGTTTGACCAAATATAGCAGGATTATTTTTACATTGATAATTTGGTGCAGCCTCCGAAGGTTGGTAGAAATTGCCAAATTGCCCTTGGCAGTAAAAAGGCTCCCCACCCCTGATATAGAGATGGACCAGGTGGACCAAGGTAAGCCAAAACAAGTATTAGATGAAGATACAAAGATATTGCAGCACATCACTATATACACACAGAGCAACATAAGAGTGTAAGCCCAAACCAGATCACTAGTGCAAATTCCAATAATGGCAGTTAAGGTGGACATAAACCCCCCGCGTATCGCTGCTTAAAGAAGCTTCATCAGGGGGAGGCAGGCGTTATTACTATTTTAGTGAGCGCACGCACACTCACACAGACACACATTCTTTCACTTCTCCATACAAAGCAATCCTACATATATATTTAGAACAAAGTTTACTTATGATATGTGTTACATTAGGCCTTGTTCACACCTCACATCTACTTTTGTGATTTTACAGTTTGGGCAATAAAAAAAAGTATCGTTCATTTGTTAGGCTCTATATACACCAGCATTATCATTTTGGTTTATAATGGAGGCATGACTACTCTGCAGATCTATTTTCAAATAGATACATCAAAACATTGACCTAATAGACTATCATTGGGTCTGCGGGAGTGGTACTCTTGACATCATAATTAATGGAAAAGAATAAATATACTTTTGAATGCAGATGTGAATACAGGTGGCTTTACACTTCAGTCAAATTTCAGTCTGACCCTCATGATTGTCTAATTTTCTAATGTCTACAAGACTTTTCTAATTTTCCACCAATGGCAAATGTTCATAGGAACGAGGATCAAGCATGTTGCAATTCGCGAGGCCGTATCCTTTGTACAAACGGGAGATCAGCCTCTGGGAGATTAGTCTCATGTAAAAGTATATCCCTCTTGGCTTGCTGTGGGCTAATTTTAATACATGTACTGATGTTTTAGTTTCATCACTTCAATAGAAAAGAGAAAAGTGCATGGTGGAGAAATAAGGAAAAAATGCAAATCATAACCTTTAGGCCACGTGCAGACATTGAGTATTTGGTGAGTTTTACCTCAGTATTTGTAGCCAAATCCAGTAGTGGGTGATAAATGTAGAAGGGGGGTCTGTGTTTCTATTATACGTTTCCTCTGATTTTTACACTCCTGGTTTTGGCTACAAATACTGAGGTAAAAACTCTTCAAAAACTTAAAGAGATTGTCTCATTACAGACAATTATGGCCCCACATTTGGAACAAATGATCTCCAGATTGGCATGCCCTGATCTGCCATTTTGACTGTTGCCATGCCTGCAGAGGTGGCTGAGCATGCACCACACCGTTTAGTGCTAATCACAGCCAAGTGGAATTTGTTGGCCGCATTTGGAAAATGAATGAGGAGGAGCACAACGTGCCATCAAGGCAGCCACACTGTCAGCTGGAGGGATTGTGCTAATGTAGTCTGCCCTAGACCACTGAGCCCAGTGATTGGCTGCAGCAGTCGTGAAGTCACTACTGTGTCAGTCTCAACAAATACCAAAATTGCAGGTGTAAGAACCACTCATTTTATTATTTTTAATACGACTATGCTTATAGAATAAAAAAAAAGGTACCCAGAAAACCCTTTTATAGGAATGAACACAAATTTGGCGGAAAAAAAAATAATTTCATCCTATATTCTTTAATGGGAGAATATCTCCATACAGCACCCAATGAAGAATGGCATAGCACCACATGAATAGACTACTGAATACACCACCACTGCATTCCTTCTTTTTGGACTGCACACCCTTTTCCACCCAAGTAACCATATACATTCACCTCATGTATTAGGTCCTACATACTGCACATCACAGACATTTAGAAAAACGTACCATTCACATGATGTATGTATGTTTGCAGCTGCTTTGGGTACAGCAAAGTGCAAGTCAGGCCACATGCACACATGGTGGATTTGTTGCAGGTAGGGCTACGATGACGTGCCATTACATGAGGTCTTAGGTGAACATCTTTGATATTCTGCATTGTGCTGTAATAATAGCTATACAGATTTCTTGCAAGTTTGCAATGAATTTCAGTCGAAGTATTGCAAAACATATCTGACAAATTTGAAAAGTAATTCTATTTATTAATACATTAAAAATGACAAAATACTCAGCTTGTATTTCAGCAATGTGGCATAAACATACATGGTTTGAAGGACTGGGGTTAAGCAGGGATTTGTTTCATAGTTCATGTTTTATATGTTCACAATGAAAGATGTAACACACCACATCTCTGGTGCACAATAAGGACAATAGGACATCCGCCCCAAGTCAGGTGTGTGCTCGGATCGTGTAGGGCCACAAGAGAAGAAGGCTAGCACAACAATGTTTTTCATGCAAACGTCTTGGTTAGAGATGGATGAGTCCACAGATATTCGGGATCAGCAGATCCAACCGGATTTTATAAAACACTGGGTCTGGATTGGACTAAATCCAAAACATCTGCCCAGACACTGATCCCCATATAAGTTTATGGGGACCAGAATATTGTGCTTTAAAATGGTGGTAGAAAGGGCTAGGGGATTAGAGCAGGAGCGTTATACTTACGAAATCATACACGCTGACTGCGCCAGTATAGTGGTGTAAAAGTAAAATAAATTAAAAAAAGTGGCCTAGGGTTCCCCCATGTTGTGATACCTAGCACAGATAAAGCATATGGCTACGGGCTGCAAGCTTCAGTCATGTGCTTATCTTGGCTGTGTAACAAAATAAGAGTGACCCTATGCAGCTTTTTAAGAAATTTAAATAGATTATTTTTAAAAAAACGGCGTGCGGTCCTCCACAATTTCTATACCCATTCATGATAAAGCTGACAGCTGGGGTTTGGTATTCTCTGGCTGGGGAGGCCCATTGTTATTGGGACACCCCAGACTAAAAATAGCAGCCTGCAGCTGTCCAGAATTGTTGAATCCATGTCCCTGGTGCAGTGGCAATCGGAGTAATATAAGGGGCTAATGACAGCTCACAGCTGCCACTAAGCCCAACATTAGTAATGGGAGGCATCTAGGAGACCCACCCCATTACTAATATTATAAGTGAAAAAAATAAACACAAACACCGAAATAATCCTTTATTTGAAAAATAATACAAAAAAACCACCCTCTTTCTCCAATTTATTAACCGCAAACACCCAGTTCTGACGTAATCTACGCGAGATTCCACAATGATCCTGGCTCTGCTACATACTGAAGCCACAGGAGCATACAAAGTAGGGGTGGAGGTCACCAATTCCCTACATAGGGATCACACTGGCACTATGAGCAAATGGAGGAAGAGAAGAGCAAAGAAAGTGCCAAAAAAAGGGGACCACCATAAAGAAGTAATTTTTATTAAACAAATATAAACCGGACTAACACACAGGAATATTAAAAACATTTAAAATCCAAATTGGAAAGTGAGACCACCCAACATCTTCAATAGTTCAAGAGTGACTGTACTGTACCGACCACCAAGTGTAACCGAGCCCAGTGATGCTCGCTTGGTCAGCATACGTAAAGCACCCGTACTCCAAACCCTAACATTGATTTTCTTCGTGAAGTCCCTGGAATTATCAAAAAAAAATACAACAAAAAAGCCATGAAAACACACAAGTAACCTAATTTAGCTATTTGGTGCAGAAATTCGAGAGAACTTATGGTATGTGCACAAACTGACTACTTGCAGCAGACGTTTTTGCACCACAAAATCTGAAAGTTTCAAGGAAAACCGCTGTGGACAATGCATGCATTTTCGCTGCATTTTCAAAAACCTCACTTTTTTTCACACTGATTTGAATGGGTGAAAAATGCTGCAAAAATCAACATGCTGCAAATTTGAAAGTATATTGATGTAAAAAAATAAAATAAAATTAGCCAACATGTTTATGAGATTCCTGAAATTTTATTCGTTTTACTGGAACTGTAAAATGAAGACTTTTTTTAACCATTGAAAAACGTGCAGACATATAAGTGGTTAAAACGCAACATGTGAACAAGCCCTTAGTATCTTTTATTCCATAGACACAGAGACTTGCAGAAAACACTTAGCTAAATGTTTTGTGTGTGTTAATTACATCCATCAATAAAGCATTGATATATTTTTGTAACTAACTATTTTCGCTCTCTGAGCAATAGCATTCAGTTACGATTGCCCTGAAACACTGTCAGCAGAAGTCAGACTGCCATGTTTGGTCTAAGGAACAGACAATAAGCCCTGTATTATCATGGGAATCATAGGTGTAGCTTTTCATGTAGTTTTTAGGCAAATGTTAAGCGTGGATTCTACGCAAATGAAAAGTTTCAGCCCCCTACTTGAGCGAGATAGCATACATTTGTCTCTAACAGCAGCAACCATAGCTGAGCTCCGATCAATGCCATTCATTAACTGCTGTTATAGGAGACTGAAAATTTAATTTTATATACTACCATATACAGTATATACTATTGCAGTATACAGCATAAGTGATCAGTTAATTGCAGTCTCACGTCCCCTAAGGGAACTAAAAAAAAGTAAGTAAAAAAAATGAACAAAAAAAGTATTTAAAACATATATATTTTTTAACAAACATTCCCCCAATAGCAAAAATATGCATGAAAAATATCTAGTATCATAGCATCCATAAAGATCTTATTTTTCAAAATACAAAATCAACTAACCATACGGTAATAGCCGTAGCAAGAAAAAAAAAGAACACAACAACAGAACTGTGATTGTTCGCTCACCACATCTAAAAAAAACGCAATAAAAACAGATCAAAACAAAAAGTCAAATGTTCCCCAAATTTGTATAAATAATATGATCAGCTAAACCACGCAAAAAAACAAGACCTCACACAACCTCAACGATGTAAAAAAAATAAAAATATGGTATTCACCACTAAAAAAATAAAAAAAACATGCAAATTTGGTATCACTACAATCAAACTAACCTGGAGATTCAGGTCTCCAGGTTATATGGTTATATTTACTATACACTCTATAAAACAAAACCCAAAAAACAGTGGTGGAACTGCATTCTTTTTTCACCATTCCATTAACATCATTCAAATTTACTTGTCCCGCAGCAAAAAAAAAAGGTATGGCTTTAGGAGAGTTAAAAGTAAAGGCATAAAAATGAAAAATTGGTGGCGGAGACAAGGGGTTATAGACATATATAAATCCCTATTCTCTTATGTATTCCACTAAATAAACACTGAAAATTTGAAACAATAAAAATATATATAATAATAATAATATTAATAATAATAATCCACTTGGTTTCTGAAATTGATGAGGTTAACCAGTCATGTCAAAGACAGACTCTCTTTTACAAACAATATCCAGCACATTAAAGATATGATTTATTCATCTGATAACAGTATTTATTAATGTCATGTGCTGTCAATATTCCTTGTGCAATGAAATCATGATATAAACAGCCGAAAGCCCTTTAAGATGCATACATGCTTCTGATCTTTCTCTTTTCTTGCAACAGGGATTATTCCCCGGGATGTGATTGCATTCTTTATAATGGATAAGCCGTAAACTGATGAGAAACAAGGGCACATTATTGTGACTGGTTACCATGAGCTACCACCACCTGGGGAAGGCTGCGACTGTCGTGACGTACAAGATCACAAAGAGCTTCCTTCCCCCATATCTAAACCAAAGACCTGTCCTGGCACAGAAATTAGTACGGAAAATATGCGTGCAGTTTGTTCAATTGGTGCTCATTATAGCTAATAACTAATCATCCTCAGAAGATCCGAGCTCAGAATGATCAGATCTGCTAGGAAAACAACATCCGTCCACTTTCACACTCCACTGGAAGAGGTGGTCCCTCACGGCAGGACTGCATGGTCTCACCATCTGGAGATTAAATCGAGTGTGAAGTACAGTATAGTGTAGGACCAGGCTCCGTGGCGGCAGCTCAGCAGTTACTTCATTAGTTCTAAACTTCCAGGGATTATAGTGGCATTAGGTTGACTGTTGGTTGGGAGAAAACAGAAGAAGAAACTCTGGAAGAGACATAATAACTAAGGGACAGGGCCACAAGCTTAATTAAAGGCTGAATCATCTATACATCCCAAACCGTACACTGCTTACAAACAGAGAAAAAAGGCCTCCCATTGTGTTCAGAAAATAAACTGTACTATTTATTGAAAAGATGTCTTTCCTGAAAGATTCACTCAGAAAATTAATGTAACTCCTTTATCATGTATCACGTAGCATTCTCACTTCTTACTGAACGCAGATCTGAATGATTTTCAAAGATTTAATTTACATTTATCCACTATATTTTCAACTGTAATTTATAAAATCCCAGATCATATATATATATACACTTAATATATGTATACAAGATAATATATGTGCATTATTTTTACACGCGCATAGGCACTACACTAACTCACTCTGTAATCTATTATTTTTTTTAGTATTGGGATTCACTGACAAATGAACCAGAGCAATAAAACCACTGACATGTAAAGTAACACACAATAGATTTGTGATGGTTAGATGACTGGGTAGAGCACCCACCGGTAAACCAAAGACTTTGTCAGGGGCACTCAATGCTCATTTATGAAGGTAGAGAGTGAAAGCCCATCTGGTCTGCCAGCACAGAAAAGCTATTAAAGAAGTGTAGGTTGATGTATCATATTTTCTTTGACTTCATGTGGATGCCCGAGTTTGTGTCTATTGTTTACCTGGGGATGGCACCAGCATACTTATAAAAAGGTCAGTGTGATGCTCCGGGAAAAGTTCTTCTAAGATACCTTGGGTCTTGACATTCATGTAAATGTTACATCAGCACATACCTCACCCCAAAAAAATGTTGCAGACCAAGTAACATCTCTGCATGGCAGTAACCTCTCTCAGCAAACTAATGCATCTGACTATACTGTAAAGACTATACAGGCATAGTTTACAGATTATAAATAAGATCAAAGGTGTTGACTTGTCCCTCAAAATTTCAACATCTCAGTCCAATCAAGCCATTTTGGTATGTACTGGAAAAACAAACATGGTTTACAGGGCCCAACCTTACAACTGAAATAAAATGCTATTAATGTCTTGGTAGTAGATGCCATAGGACCAGTTGCAAAACTAGAATTCAATGGAACCCGATGCAAAATTTGGACCTGGGTCCCCCACCATGATGCATGTTGGTCAGATCTGTGGGCATTTGTAGCATTCTAAATCCCATAAGGACATATGAGTTGCACCCCTCCTCCCCATCCTGAGCCTCTTCCCAGTATATATGTCCCTCATCTTAGTATATATGTTCCCCACCCTGGTCCCATCTTTGTATATATGTGGCCCTTCCTGGTATATATGTTCCTCCATCCTGGCCCTATCTAGGTATATATGACCCCCATCCTACTATATATGTTCCTCAACCTTGTCCTATCCTGATATATATGTCCCCCATTCTGGGAAATATGTCCCCCATTCTGGTATGTTCCCCATCCTGGGCCCATTTTGGTAAACATGTCCCCCATCCAAGCATATATGTAGCCCACCCTGGAATATATGTCCGCCATCCTGATACTATGCATGTATATATGTTCCTAATCCTGGGCTCCTTTCTGGTGCATATGTCAACCATTCTGATATATATGCTCTCCATCCGAGTCCCATCCTGCTATATATGTGGCTCATCCTGGTATATATGTCCCCAAAACTGGTATATATGGGGCCCATTATGGTATATATGTTCCCCATCCTGCTAAATATGTCCCCCATCCTGGTATATATTGGTCCATCCCGTTATATATGTCCCTATTCCGGGCCCCTCTGGTGTACATGGTCCCCATCCTGGTATACACAGTGCCTTGCAAAAGTATTTACATCCCCCTTAGCTTATTAGCTATTTTGCTACATTACAACCTGTGTTTAAAATTATTTTAATCCGATTTGTGTATCATGCTTCAGCACTAAATAATGTAAGTTGGGCAAGTGAAATCAGATTTATGGGATAAAATAAATAAAAATTGCCATGTGCATATGTATTCACCCCTCCTGCTATGAAGCCCCTAAACATTTCTGGGACAAGCATTTACCTTCATTAGTCACATGCTTATTGAAATACACCTGTGTTCAATCTAGTAGTTACATGATCTGTCAGTATATACACACCTTTTCTGAAAGGACACAGAGGCTGAAACACCATTAAGCAAGAGGCACCATTAACCAAACAACACTATCAAGACCAAAAAGCTCTCCAAACAAGTCAGAGACAAAGTTGTTAAGAAGTACAAGTCAGGGTTGGGTTCTAAAAAAAATATCCCAATCTCTGATGATCCCCCAGAGCACCATCAAATCCATTATCATCAAATGGAAAGAACATGGTACCACAACAAACTTGCCTAAGGAGAGCTGCCCACTAAAATTTTCAGCCCGGGCAAGGATGGCATTAATTAGGGAGGCAGCACAGAGACCAAAAGGTAATCATGAAGGAGATGCAGAGTTCCCCAGCAGAGACTGGAGTATCTGCCCATATCACCACAATAAAGCGTACACTCCATAGAGCTTTATGGAAGAGTGGCTAGACAAAAAGCCTTTACTCTCAGCCAAAAATTGGAAAGCTTATTTTGCGTTTGCCAAAAGACAGGTGGGAGTTTTACCAAATGTATGGAAGAAAGTGCTGAGGTCAGATTATACCTAAATTTTACTTTTTGGCCTCTAAGCTAAATGCTATATCTGGCGCCAAACCAACAAAGCACACCCCCCCAAGGACACCATTCACACAGTGAAACATGGTGATGGCAGCATCATGCGGTTGGGATGTTTGTTGACAGTAGAGACACAAAAAAAATCATCTGATTCAAGGGTGTAGATGGATGGTGCAAAATACAGGGATATTCTTGAGCAAAAAATGTTTCAGTTTGGCAGTGTCCGTGACATTGGGATGGAAGTTCACCTTCCAACAAGACAATGGCCCAAAGCATAGTGCTAAAATAACACTAGAGTGGTTTAAGGGAAAACATGCAAATGTATTGGAGTGGCCTAGTCAAAGCTCAGACCTTAATACATTTGAGACTTTGTTGTCAGACTTGAAGATTGCTGTTCACCAGAGGAAACCTTCTAGCTTAAAGGAGCTGGAGACGTTTTGCCTTGAGGAATGGGCAAAAATCCTAGTGGCAAGAAGTGAAAAGCTCATAGGGACTTATCCAAAGCAACTTGCAGCTGTAATTGCTACAAAGTAGGCTCTACAAAGTTATGCACACTGAAGTTTTCATTTATTTTGTCGAATTTGTTGTTTGCATCACAAATAAAATGAAAATCAAAAAAAGCCCACTGAAATTCCAGATTGTAAGGTAGCAAAACACGAAAAATGCCAAGCGGGTGAAAATTTTTACAAGGCATTGTATATCCTCCATTATAGTATATATGTGGCTGCTCCTGGTATATTTGTTCCCCATCCTGGGCCATTCTAGTAAATATGTCTACAATCCAGGTAAATATGTCCCCCATTCTGGTATATATGTCCCCATCCTAGGCCCATACTGGTATATATGCCTCTCATTCTGCTGTTAAGGCATAAAAAAATAAAATATTCTACTCCCTTGCCACGTGGCATTTTCTTCTGAAGCCAGCAACTGACTTTGACGTGCAAGCGATGGGCAACAGATAACATCACTGCCTGCACCCCCAGTCAGAAGCGCGCCGCCATCAGCTGCCGTCCTCTATTTGGCCAGCAGCTTGTATTGCTGTATTGGTACTCCTCCCATTACCAGGCCTGGTCGCAACCTCTGTGACTGGGATCATTACAGGCCTGCATAGGACATCCACTTGTCACAATTCCTGCTGTACTATATATTCTGGGTTTGCTAAGCTGTCGGTATGCTAATGCACAGCTCAGTTGTCCAATCTAGTGCAGTGTGTGCTGAGCTATTGATGTGTTCAGTGACAGCTCAGCTGTCCAATCTGAGACTGGGAGGTTCTGGGTTTTCCAGGTGTGCCTTGCTCAATTTGATTGCCCAACTATTTAGCTGAGCAGTCAGTACCAGAACACTGCCAATCTTAGTCTTTTGCTCAGTTATGCTAGTTGGCCTCTTGTATCTGTGCTCTGGGAATTTATCTTTTGCTGCCTAATCATTGACTTTGCTTGACCATCCTTTTTCCTTGTCCATTTGCTTTGATCCACTACCCTTCAGGTATTCTGACACCGGACCATGACCTGACTATGCCACTGCCCATCCCCTTAATCTTGACATGATCTCGTGGTACCTGACCCAGGAATGTTTCACTTTCCTGCCTTTGCCTCTTCTCTTGGGTCTGCCTTGTATTCGTACTCATGAGCCTGTGCTCGACCGAAAATCTGGAAAGAGGCTCCTTTGGGGGGGTAGAATTGCCACAAAAATGTCTGATTAGTGCTCATCCATCCAGGCCTTCTAAGGTATCACCTTGCCGTACAGTTCTGCTTTCTGCCTGTCGGCCTACTGCTGTTGACTTCGACAAGAGGAAAAAGGAATCTCCATGTATCTCTGGAAACTCAGAGATGACTACTCTGGAAACTGGTTGTGTCTGCCATTTAGTGGCCGGGAAAATCCTCCCAAGCAACGGCCATTCGTCCCACCTCTTCCACCGGTTATTTCTTCAACTCTGAGGATGTTATTCTGGAGAAAAAAATTCCTTCTGGCCTGTTGAAGAGGGTGGGGCGCACAAGTGGGGGGTACTGTAGTGCAGGTGTCTCTACTTGGTGCATCCTCTCCCCTCCAGCAGGGATGCTGACTCACTCCCTGCTGCAGCTGAACTTCACCCTGCCTTGCATCCCTGCAGTCCTCCACCTACTCCCATGGCCTGTGTACGCAACATATATCCCCCGGGAGCGTGCTTAGGCCCTCTCTCTTAAAAGGCCAGCACACTAATTTCCAGAAGTTCCTCTCAGCCTATAGCTGAGACGCACTAGGTATTTAAGGCATTTTTTCACTAGGAGAGGTGCCTGAGTCAGTTTATATCCATTTAGCTAGCAAGTTGTAAGGTCCCGTTTAATCATGTGCCCTTACTTATACCTGTACCCACTTACCTATATATCTCCCAGTACCTGCCATACCCCCTGTACCTACCTGCACCAGCCCCCCTGTCAGCATCAGCCATCCCGGCTGCACCTGTCTGTAGTAGTGACTATCTGTCCGTACCCGAGCCCGTCCCTACCCTGGGAGTCAGCAGCCACAGCCCCGTACACTACTCTGGGAGTGGCACATGGCGTCTACTGGCAGCCAAGCCTTTCCTCACCATCGGGGGCTCTGGCGTATAGCTGGTAGGTGCTTGACTAAGTCCCACAAATGTCAGGGTAAGCCTGAGTTCCCCCTTTGGTCCAGTGGGTCCACTTCTGCTCTTTGCCTCAACCCTGACAAGAATTATACAGATATTATTAGGACTCTCGTTTTTAGAAAGTATAAATTAAGACAAGGCAGTCATGAAATGTGTCCAGTTAAAGGAGTTGTCCGACATTAGCTTAACAAAAATTTTTGAGTTTATCTGTGCTGTATTGTCATATAAATCACACCTACCTTGTTAATTTTTTGTTTTCTAACTTTTGTTCCTCTTGAATTATCCCTTTATTCTCTGCAGCTTCTTGTTTACATTCAGATCCAGCAAACATGACCACTTCCTGTGCAAAACCTCAGTCAGAGCTGTCACCGCCCGGCCTCAGTGTCCAGCCCCACCCTCTGCACACACATTCCCTGTCAGTATTCTTCCCCAGCACCTGACCTGGTATCACTACAGCATTGCAAATAACAGCCCCACATCGGGCTCTGCACCGCACACGCACACATATAGCTCTGCACCGCACACGCACACATATGGCTCTGCACCGCACACATATGGCTCTGTACCGCACACGCACACATATGGCTCTGCACCGCACACGCACACATATGGCTCTGCACCGCACACATATGGCTCTGTACCGCACACGCACACATATGGCTCTGCACCGCACACGCACACATATGGTTCTGCACCACACACATATGGCTCTGCACCGCACACATATGGTTCTGCACCACACACATATGGCTCTGCACCGCACACATATGACTCTGTACCGCACACATATGGCTCTGTACCGCACACGCACACATATGGCTCTGCACCGAACACATATGGTTCTGCACCGCACATGCACACATATGGCTCTGTACCGCACACATATGGCTCTGTACCGCACACGCACACATATGGCTCTGCACCGCACACATATGGCTATGTACCGCACACGCATACATATGGCTCTGCACCGCACACGCACACATATGGCTCTGCACCGCACACATATGGCTCTGCACCGCACACATATGGCTCTGTACCGCACACGCACACATATGGCTCTGCACCGCACACGCACACATATGGCTCTGCACCGCACACGCACACATATGGCTCTGTACCGCACACATATGGCTCTGTACCGCACACGCACACATATGGCTCTGCACCGCACACATATGGCTCTGAACTGCACACGCACACATATGGCTCTGTACCGCACACATATGGCTCTGTACCGCACACGCACACATATGGCTCTGCACCGCACACATATGGCTATGTACCGCACAAGCATACATATGGCTCTGCACCGCACACGCACACATATGGCTCTGCACACGCACACATATGGCTCTGTACCACACACGCACACATATGGCTCTGCACCGCACACGCACACATATGGCTCTGCACCGCACACGCACACATATGGCTCTGCACCGCACACGCACACATATGGCTTTGTACCGCACACGCACACATATGGCTCTGCACCGCACACGCACACATATGGCTCTGTACCGCACACGCACACATATGGCTCTGCACCGCACACGCACACATATGGCTCTGCACCGCACATGCACACATATGGCTCTGTACCGCAAACGCACACATATGGCTCTGCACCGCACACGCACACATAAATGTTTCTGCACCGCACACGCACACATATGGCTCTGCACCGCACACGCACATGGCTCTGCACCGTACACGCACACACATGGCTCTGCACACATATGGCTCTGCACCGCACACGCACACATATGGCTCTGCACACGCACACATATGGCTCTGCAACCCCCCCCATCCCCATCCCCATCGGGAACACATGTGGAGTACATACTCACCTGTCCTCGGACCCCGCCGCTCCTGCACGTTCGTCCGCTGTCTGTGCTCTGGACATATCAGCACAGTAGTGACGTCACCACTGTGCTGAAGAGAGCACAGACAGCGGGAGGGACAGTGATGAGAAGCAGCGCTGCGCTGCTTCTCATCAGCACTTACAAATGTACCGGCATCTGTGATCTGTGATGCCGGTACATTTGAATGTGTGATCCTGAGCAGGGGGCCCGGTGCTGGAGCTGACACCACGGCAGCCGCCGCCAGGCCCCGCCCCCAGGTCACGGACCCCACAGCAGTGCAGGGGGAGGTTACTGAAGAGTAAAAGAGGTGCAGGGGAATGTGTGGGAGGGTGCAGGGAAGGGGGGCGGGGCTCATCACACTGTAGACACCCAGCAGGGAGGCGACAAGCTGTTCCACATTTGCATGTCAACATGGCCCTGCCCATGTTGACATGAAATGACCGGAAGCAGCAAAATCGCGGCAGGAGCGGTCACATGAACACTCTGTGCCGGGGGAGAGGGGCTGACAGCAGGGTAGGTAAGTGGTCTCTATCTACTTACCTGCCCCAATGTAGCCCAATAGGGAAATTAAAAAAAAAAATGTCAAAGAAGCCGGATAACCCCTTTAAACACAGTTCTTCATGCTGGATGATAAATTTGGTGCATCAGTAAATGATCTAATCTCTTTTCCACCCATTAGTTGGAAAGGACATGCCCATATCATAAAACTACAATCATTGAGAGGCAAAGAAAAAAATAGTGGACAAAAATACTTAATTTGGTTAAAGTCATGAATGACATGAAAATTATTCTAGAATTCTGCCACCGTTATCTTCATAGCCCATCTTCCCCCAACCTTGTGGTTACACTACAACAGAACCTTATACTTCTCTTTCTATAATACCCATCTTATGCTGTCTGAGAAGGGAGTAATACACACGTTCATACAATGTTTTTTGTTAGACTCTTATATGGAACAGAGTTTTTTTTGAATAGACAGATGAGTTTTGGAAGAATGCTCTATCTTTCTGGCCTGACTTGAGACTATAATCAATCCCACACATGCTGATGCTCTAAATACTCAAGTAGACCAAAGAAGGCAAGTTTAATTACTTTTTAATTAGAATTCAATTTTTAGCTAAGCAATCATAATTGTACAACGTTTTTCTACTAATGAATTATCCTTTTAACATGATAATTTGGGATTAGCTGTCACAATGAGTCATTCGAACACAGGCGACAGGATTGATGTAAATGGGTCTACGTTGATGCAGAATAACTCGTTAAAAATCAGTTTCCCAGATTGCATTTCTGATCAATTTAATGTTATTTTAATGAAAAACAAAAGTGATTTTCTTTCATGTACAATTTTTTTTAACTTGTGTGTGTCTGGATTGTACCACAGCTGGATAACACTGTCTAGAAGGGGTATATGTATCTCTTCACTTTTTGTCCGTCACAGAGCTCAGATATTTTTACTAATGAGAAAATGAAAATTGAGGAAAGGACTGAAGCTACATTTGTTATACCCGCTTTTCACCTGTAGTACAACTATGGGCTTAGGGCCTGCAATTAGATTACCACTACCAGAAGCCCTCAGGTGATGCTCTGCATCAGTCTCAATAGTTCATATGTGAACTTTAAACTTTGTTTGCATCCTAATATGTTGTCTTTATAAACCCACCTCTTCCTCCATCTCACCACTCTCGGAAGAAACGTGCATTGTTGGGAAAGTTTAATGTACAGTATACATGGAGGCTTTATATTTGAATTGCATATCATTAATTCCACTCCTTATGTCACCCTATTATTCTATTATTTGATACTTAATTTCTGTACTATTAGTGCTGGCAACTATTATTTTTTTTTTCCATTTGAGACATCATACCTCTATCATGCACTTTATTGTTTGATACATTATTATGAATTACCGTATTTTTAGGGCTACAGTGGCATGCAAAGGTTTGGCACCCCTGGTCTAAATGCCTGTTATTGTGAGCAGTTGAGCAAATTGTGGTCTGAAACATTGATCAAAGTTATCTGAACACACAAATCTCCAAAAGGTGTCCAAACTTTTGGATCAACCCATTTTCATTTTTGTAATTTTTAAAATGTAAAAAATGAAAATGTATATATATTTTGCCTGAAAAAGAAAAGAAATGTGTCATCTTTAACTTTGCCTTTTGGAGATCATTTTATCTTAAACTTGCTTAACTGATCACAGTAACAGTAATTTTGACCAGAGGTGCCCAAACTTTTTCATGGGGCACTCTTTTCCCCCAAATTTTGGAAGAAAGAGAGGGTGAATCTTATAGTACAGATGTGTCTGGCTCTATGTGGGGGACAGCTGCTGCGATGGAGTTGGTCACAGGAGGAAGGAGCAGTTTCACCCCTGCAGGAAGCCACCAGCTGGGTTGAACAATTGTGTCCACTATAAAAAAAAAAGAATATTCACTGCTCCTCAAGCCCATAATGCCACCCACTCTCAACACTAAAGCCGGCTTACTGCAGTGACTAGCTCAATCACATATGTTCACTATTAAAAAACATGAATATTCACTGCAGAGAATATTAATTTTGGATTAGCGACAGCTGACGTCGGCATGTAACTGGGAGCACATGGCAGTGCGGTCATGTGCTGCCCTGCTTACACGCCAAAGTCATTTGCCAACATCAGAAAAGGACGCTGCACACTAGGAGAGTGAATGGAAGGCGAGTAGAATCATTTATATTTTTATGGTGAGGCATAACGAGAGACATGTATACCAGGCTAGGCCCATGATGAGGTACATATACACCAGGATTAGGGACATATATACCAGGGTGGGGATCAAATATACTAGGATGGGGGACACATATACCAGGATGGGGAACATATACCAGGATAAGCGACATTCACACTGATGAGCAAAAGGGTAACAATGTTTTGAACTTTTTCATTTCAGGCTCCATATCCACTACAGCTTTGAGCGTGAGACTACCTTTATTTTATAGACAATCATCTTCAATATCTCATACATAAAGTTGACTTGCAACTATTTAACATATGATTAGTTATGCAGATTCTTGTCATGTTACTGCATAGTTACTATTTTACTCCTGGTGGTGAAAAACATTTTTGTTCCGGTGTACTACAAATTACAACCTGTTCTCACATTCTCAAATAGCTCAGTTTGAAGATTTCCCAAGAAAAGAGAAATAACATCATCTAGTGTATTGAAAGTAATCTCTCGCCAAGAAAATTGCCAAACTGCATCATGTGAGTGCCATGACAGTTGGAAGAATACAAAATGAAGTCAATTCATCCTTTCAAAAGCAAAAAGGACGTCCCGCAAAAGATCAGAGTCAACAATTCGGCTATAAACAAGGTCTATAGACAATATAGACAAGGTCTATCAGTTCTGGTGCGACAAACATGCCAGTGGAGGTGGTTTGTATGCTTCATAATAGTGAGATCACAGTTGTATATGCAAGCACTGTGCGATGCATATTACACAAATCTGGAATGGTGGCCCGAAAAAAGCTGAAGAAACTCGACTTCAATATCATCACAAGAAGCATCCTTGACTTTGCAAAGAAATACGAAAAGTGGACAGAAGTTTGAAAAAAGGTAATTTGGAGCGATGACACGACAGTCAATAGACTAGTCATTGATAAGTGCAAATGTATCTGAAAGAAACAAGGGAAAAAAGGGGCTAATGCTCAACGAGAAATTGAAAGAACTGTTAAGTTCAATGGAGGAAGCCGGATGATATGGGGTTGTTTCACAGCCAAAGGAGTTAGATAATTGACCATTATCAACGGTGGTCTTAATGCTAAGCTATATAAGAATATCCTACAAGATGGGTTACTTCTTACACTTGAGTACTATGGGTATAAAAAAGACGACATAGTGTTCCAGCAGGACAATGACCCTAAGTATAGCTCGAGATTAGCACAGAAATGATTCAATGAAGTAGAGGTGGTGGATTGGCCACCAGAGTCCCTAGACCTCAACTCAATTGAACACTTTTGGTCAAAGTTAAAGAAAAAACTGTGCACATACCCAAGTGAGTCGAACAGCATGCACAAACATTAAGAACGTGTAGACCTGGGATAAGATTTAGGTAGAGATATGCTTGAATCTGATCGAGAGCATACCCAGAAGGATTCAGGCAGTGTTGAAATCCAAAAGGTGGATTTACAAAATGCTAACAAAATAATAAAAAATTTAATTTAGATTTCTTGGAACGAAACAGTCATAATGCAGTAAGATTATAAGAATCTGCATAACTAGTCATATGCTAAATAGCTGCAAGTTAAATTTATGCATGAGATAACTAAAATGATTGTCTATAAAACGAAGGTAATCTCATGCTCAAAGCTGTAGTGGATGTTGAGATATGGAGCCTGAAAGCCAAAGTTTAAAACATTGTTACCCTTTTGCTTGTCACTGCATACCAGAATTGGGAACATTTACCAAAATTAGTGACAAATAAACCAGCATGGGCCCATGATAGGGATCATATATACCAGGATTACGGACATATATGCCAGGATGGTCCTGGGATGGGGATCATATATATACCAGAATGTAGAACATACATATCTGGAGGATACCTAGGATCTGGCACAGTAGTACAGAGTTGTGGGTTATTAGCAACAGACCCCCCCCCCCACTCCATAACTGTGCATTAGGAGTAGACTTTTTTTTGCTTAAATTTGTTCTTTTCCTATTTTCCTTTCTTAAATTTGTCGATGTCCAGTCCACCGTATATTAAATAAAGATTACACATTTTATTTCTCTTTTAGTGTGCATACAGAAGCAAAGTAAAATACTCCCTGGTATGTGGAGGAGGGACACACCTATCTCATACTCGAGTCTGCTTTAGTCAGTGAATAATTTTTTATCCTTTTTTCTGTTTTATATTGAAATTAGGGTACATAAAGTTGAATCCAGAAGTTTACATGCACAATCTAAAAAGACAAATGCATGTTTTTCTCACTATCTGACATGAAATCAGAATAAACCTTTCCTGTTTTCGGTCAATTAGGAACCAAAATTATTTATATTTGCCAAATGCCAAAATAATGAGAGAGAGAGAATATTTTAATGCATTTTTATTACTCTCTGCAAAGTTAAAAGTTTACATACAGTAAGAGTAATGCCTTTAAACAATATGAGACAGCCATATGATGAGGTCATGTCTTTAGAAGCTTTTGATAGGTTTATTGGCAACATCTGAGTTAAATAGAGACACACCAGTGGATGTATTTTAATGCACATCTGAAACACACTGTTGCTTTGTGTAGCATCATGGGAACGTCAAAAGAAATCAACCAAGATTTCAGGAAAAGAATTGTGGTCTTGCACAAGTCTGGTGCAATTTTCAGATAGCTGAAGGTACCTCGTTCATCTGTATAAATAATTATATGCAAGTACGAACAAGATTTGAATGTCCAGCAAACATATCACTCAGGAAAGAGACGGGTTGTATACCAGAGATGAAAATGCTTTGGTCACACATGTGTATATCAACCCAAGAACACAAACAAAAGACCTTGTGAAGATGCTGGTAGAAGCTGGTAAGATTGTGTTATTATCCACAGTGAAACGAGTACTGTATCAACATGGGCTGAAAGGCCACTCTGCCAGGAAGAAGCCATTACTCCAAAAGAAACATAACAAAACAGATTAATGTTTGCAAATGCACATAGGAACAAAGAACTTAATTTTTGGAGACATATCCTGTGGTCCAACAAAACTAAAATTGACCTGTTTGGCCACAATGACCATTGTTATGTTTATAGGAAAAAGGGAGAAGCTTTGAAGCCTAAGAACACTATCCCAACTGTGAAACACAGGTGTGACATCATTATGTTATGGGGTTGTTCTGCTGCAGGAGGGACTGGTGCACTTCATAAAATAGATAACATCATGAGGAAAAAAGATTATGTGGCAATACTGAAGCAACATCTGAAGACATCAGCCAGGAACTTAAAACTTGGGCAGAAATGGGTCTTCTAAATGGAAATGACCTGTAGCATACTGCCAAACTGATTACAAAATGGCTTAAGGATAACAAAGTCAATGTTTTAGAGTGGCCATCACAAAGCCCTGATTTCAATCCCATTGAAAATTTATGGGCAAAGCTGAAAAGACAGGTGCAAGCAAAACTACAAATACAGTATTGCTCAGTTACACCAGTTCTGTCAGGAGGAATGGACCCAAATTCTTACCAACTATTGTGAGAAGCTTGTGGAAGGACATACAAAATGTTTGACCCAAGTCATACAGTTTAAAATCAATGGTACCAAATACTAATGAAATATATGTAAACTTTTGACTTTGCTGAAAGTAATAAAAATACCTTAAAGCATTTTCTCATTACTCTGGCATTTGGCAAATATATATATCATGTTGGTAATCCTAATTGAACTAAAACGTGAAATGTTTATTCTGATTTCATGTCAGATATTGAGAAATACATGCATTTGTGTCTTTTTGGATAGTATATGTAAACTGTATATGATCACAATGTCCTTAAATAAAATAAAGATGAAATAAGAGCCTAAAGAAACCAACTTGGCTGCATAATCTTCTACCGTTGGAATGGCATCAGGTCTTGAAGCGCGTTTTGGAACAAAAGCCTGACAAAGGTTTTTATGCAGAAATGTGCCTCGGGGATCTGGCGCCATTCCGACAGTAGGAGATTATGCATATAGGTTTGCCACAAACTACAGTATGATGTTTTGATTGACACGAGTCATCTTCTACACCCATCAGACAGGGATTACACACACTACTCATCAGTACATGGTACATGGTACTTATTCATGCATAGATTACTATTTCATTAAACATAGTGAATTACGCTCTCTGGTTAAAGTTTATAGCATCTCTTTCTCAGACCATTTTGGTCACTCTCACTATCTCATCTTATTCCCAGGCATGGGCATTGGATAATAAATACAACATTACTGAATGAGCAGACTACTATCCAAAAAATCCAGAACTCTCTATCAGACTATTATCCGCCAACTCTACAAATAATACAAATATATAAATATAATCTGTGAGGTTCATAAATGTGTGGTCTAGGAGATCTTTGTTATACATGGATTTCATCTAAAGTGAAGAGAGTTTCAGCAATCAATGATTTCCTGGCTATTTGAACACTTGAAACTCCTCATATAAGGGCCTACCTGATCACAATACAAAAGTTCTTCTTATCCAAAGAAGAGAGGAGTTGAGATATTTATTATATCATAGAGGTAAATGCTTTATGCTCAAATGTAGAAGACACGGGCAGCATGGTGGCTCAGTAGTTAGCACTGCAGTCTTGCAGCGCTGAGGTCCTGGGTTCAAATCCCACCAAGGACACCATCTGCAAGGAGTTTGTATGTTCCCCCGTGTTTGCGTGGGTTTCCTCCGAGTACTCCGGTTTCCTCCCACACTCCAAAAACATACAGTTAGGGACCTTAGATTGTGAGCCCCAATGGGGACAGTGTTGCCAATGTATGTAAAGTGCTATGGAATTAATAGCGCTATATAAATGAATAAATTATTATTATTATTATTATTATTACAATTTCACGAATAAAAGCAGTAGAACACTTGAGGATTCAGCAATCGAAGGATTTATTGAATTGATCCAAACATCTTTGGGCAGTAAAGATACTTTAGCTAAAGACATTGCCTCTTCCTTTAAGGAGTTTTACACTTCTTTATATCCTATTAAAATTTTTCTGAAGCTGCTAGGGCATATTTTCAGAATCGTATTCAAGAGTACAGTACATTACATTGTGAACTATCTCCCCATAGTGATGTTTTTTTAGTTTTTTGCACCCAGTTCAGACATAGAATGGAGTTCCAAACGTTATTTCTTATTTGTTAGTAGTTTTTCGTTTGTGAACCCTCCCCATACACACCTATTGTCAATCCACATCGTATATATAGCCTGGGTCTCAGCTTCCCATACACGGTAAGTTTTTTAACTGCATAAGAGGACACACACACAAGCTAGGGACCCCAACGTAGAGAAATACTTTGGCGTAGTGTTGGGGCTCTATTGCATTGATCAATTCAGTAGCTAAATTTCTCTTTATTCATATATTCATGGCAGTAATGCAGGTTCCATTTTTCACATTTCATTCTTACATATAGCTATTGAATTTTTCATGTCAGTATTCACACAGCAGTTTCTGCTATTCCATGTATTCCCCTTACATAGTCACTGGTGTGCATACCTTATCTCCCCATAGTGATGTTTTTTTAGTTTTTTGCACCCAGTTCAGACATAGAATGGAGTTCCAAACGTTATTTCTTATTTATTTCTCTCCAACCCAGACATTTTCTTTGCTCCCTACCAACTTATGACCACTATGACTGAACCCCACAGCTTTTGAAAATTTTTGTTTTGGTGAGGGTGTGCTGCGTCATATACTTTCTTTAGTATTTTCAATACTAGTCAATCAGATAGATCAGCTCCTTCCTAGGTTATTTTCGTGATGGGAAGAGACTTTGGACATCATTCTCTCCGAGGAACAGAAGGGATAAGGTATTGTCTTTAGTGCATAAAATCTTCAATAAGTTCTAGGCTCCAGAAGGTGAATTACAAACTTCTCTCAAGGAGATATAGGCTTCTAGTTAAATTGAACAAAACGTTTCCATTGGTGGATCCTATGTGTTGGAGACGTGGATCAGGTGAGAGGGTTTCTTAACATTTTTTGGTCTTGCACGATTTTAAAATCATTATGGATGAAGGTGAAGAGCATTATAAGAAAGGTTTCAGTTTTTACATATAATTTGGACCTTGAGCTATTCCTCCTACAGCTTTGTGAGACCTCTGTCTTCAATTATAAACGTTTTTTTGCTGAAGGTTTTGGTGATGGCTGTCAAAGCCATGGAAAAAGGCTGATTCTCCCAGAATGTTCCTTTGGATTTCTAAGGTTAATGACAATGTATATGGATGACTTGACCGATTCCCTGTACAATAGGTAAGAAGCCTGTTATAAAACTCAGTTTTTGCTCGGTAGAGTTTAAGCACTCTAGTGACTACAGTGATTTTCTGCATTCTGAATCTTAGACTTATGTGCATGGGCCGAACAGTCACCCGATGAGGCTGTGATTTATAGTTTATCCCTTTGTCTTTTTCCCTCTATGCTCACCCTTTTTCTTTGTCTTATTCATTTGTAAGTAGTCCTACGCTAAGTTTTTTGCTTTTACTCATTTTACTTATAATAATGAATACTGGATGGAACTTAAAAGTAAATGGTAGATCCCAATATATATCATAGATAATTCTCTCGGTTTTCGAAGATGTCGATTATCTTATTCCGTTTTTGATATCCAATGCTGAATCTTGTTCATGTCAAATATGTTATTTACCTATATATTGGATTGATTCTGGTCTGTCTCTAAATAAAGTAATTAAAAACCCCCAAAACATTAGCAAAACATTCATTTACACAGGGGAGGAAATGCATTAGGGTCAGTATGGAGGCATTATTTTTTATATATATATATATATATATATATATATATATATATATATATATATATATATATATATAGATATATATATATCTATATATATATATACAGTTAGGTCCAGAAATATTTGGACAGTGACACAAGTTTTGTTATTTTAGCTGTTTACAAAAACATGTTCAGAAATACAATTATATATATAATATGGGCTGAAAGTGCACACTCCCAGCTGCAATATGAGAGTTTTCACATCCAAATCGGAGAAAGGGTTTAGGAATCATAGCTCTGTAATGCATAGCCTCCTCTTTTTCAAGGGACCAAAAGTAATTGGACAAGGGACTCTAAGGGCTGCAATTAACTCTGAAGGCGTCTCCCTCGTTAACCTGTAATCAATGAAGTAGTTAAAAGGTCTGGGGTTGATTACAGGTGTGTGGTTTTGCATTTGGAAGCTGTTGCTGTGACCAGACAACATGCGGTCTAAGGAACTCTCAATTGAGGTGAAGCAGAACATCCTGAGGCTGAAAAAAAAGAAAAAATCCATCAGAGAGATAGAAGACATGCTTGGAGTAGCAAAATCAACAGTCGGGTACATTCTGAGAAAAAAAGGAATTGACTGGTGAGCTTGGGAACTCAAAAAGGCCTGGGCATCCACGGATGACAACAGTGGTGGATGATCGCCGCATACTTTCTTTGGTGAAGAAGAACCCGTTCACAACATCAACTGAAGTCCAGAACACTCTCAGTGAAGTAGGTGTATCTGTCTCTAAGTCAACAGTAAAGAGAAGACTCCATGAAAGTAAATACAAAGGGTTCACATCTAGATGCAAACCATTCATCAATTCCAAAAATAGACAGGCCAGAGTTAAATTTGCTGAACAACACCTCATGAAGCCAGCTCAGTTCTGGAAAAGTATTCTATGGACAGATGAGACAAAGATCAACCTGTACCAGAATGATGGGAAGAAAAAAGTTCGGAGAAGAAAGGGAACGGCACATGATCCAAGGCACACCACATCCTCTGTAAAACATGGTGGAGGCAACGTGATGGCATGGGCATGCATGGCTTTCAATGGCACTGGGTCACTTGTGTTTATTGATGACATAACAGCAGACAAGAGTAGCCGGATGAATTCTGAAGTGTACCGGGATATACTTTCAGCCCAGATTCAGCCAAATGCCGCAAAGTTGATCGGACGGCGCTTCATAGCACAGATGGACAATGACCCCAAGCATACAGCCAAAGCTACCCAGGAGTTCATGAGTGCAAAAAAGTGGAACATTCTGCAATGGCCAAGTCAATCACCAGATCTTAACCCAATTGAGCATGCATTTCACTTGCTCAAATCCAGACTTAAGACGGAAAGACCCACAAAAAAGCAAGACCTGAAGGCTGCGGCTGTAAAGGCCTGGCAAAGCATTAAGAAGGAGGAAACCCAGCGTTTGGTGATGTCCATGGGTTCCAGACTTAAGGCAGTGATTGCCTCCAAAGGATTCGCAACAAAATATTGAAAATAAAAATATTTTGTTTGGGTTTGGTTTATTTGTCCAATTACTTTTGACCTCCTAAAATGTGGAGTGTTTGTAAAGAAATGTGCACAATTCCTACAATTTCTATCAGATATTTTTGTTCAAACCTTCAAATTAAACGTTACAATCTGCACTTGAATTCTGTTGTAGAGATTTCATTTCAAATCCAATGTGGTGGCATGCAGAGCCCAACTCGCGAAAATTGTGTCACTGTCCAAATATTTCTGGACCTAACTGTAATATATATATATATATATATATATATATATATATATATATATATATGTGTATATATATATATATCTATACACACACGCGCACACACACTCAGCCAATATCTTAACTGAAGTGGCAGTGAGGCTCTTTCCACCACTATGAACTCACATTGAAGGACAGATTAAAAGAAAAAGCTCATGTCACACCAAAGAGCACTTCACTTAATAGATCAATTCTTAGGGTTAGAAACTGAACAATTGGAAAATCATCCATCGGATGCAATAAATATGACCTACATTTATCTGGTGGAAAAAAAACCTTCTTATGTTTTATTTTCACTATACAAATAAGAGTGACCCAACAATAATCCTGAAGGGCTATATGGGATCTTAAATTACCCATGGTTACTCCACAGTTACCGTCAGCAGTTGGCTCTCTTCACTGCTTTTCATATAGGGTAATTTTTTGTCTCATATTCTATAGCTATTATCTGTATTGGCATTATAATGCAATGCAAACATTGTTGTCTTTTGTGAGGTAGAACGTTGAAATTTTGAACACTAGTTGAAAATATTCATAAATAATTCCATAGAATATTCACAAACTCTAGGTTATGCCTATGGATGGAATAGATACAAATTATAAACTCTTTGGAGGTCTTGTGATAGCTATTAAAGAATAACAAAAAGAAAGAAGACTTTTCTTCAGATTGCTTCTCGGTAACACTGCCACCTCCTATTGTACGACGCCAGCTACTGCTGTTCTAGAGCCTGGTAGAATAGTGTTCATTACATTCACCTGTGGATAAAGGAAATGTAGTGCGATTGAAAACGAAGCAGGACTTTTTTTATTCTTGTGGCAGACTACAAAACTCGTATAAATCTCACCTGTATATATATATATATATATATATATATATATACACACACACACACATATACACACACACGTATACACAGTATATATATATATATATAAAGCTGAGTGGAGGATACCGGGCACTGCTGATCCCTGTATGGCTAATAAAGCTGTGCTTCCATGCTGGTAGAGACCTGGGTGCGTGTCCCAAAGCGAAGACGATACAAAATCCACAGTGTAGAGATGAATAGGTCGCACTCCAAAAGTCAGGATAAAGGAAATCTATTTATTCCACGATCACATCAAGGGTACAGGTAGTGAGGGAGGATGAGGGTGTGCCACGCCGGACGACGGCGGCCGTTTCGCAAGTAAACTTGCTTCTACGGGTCTCACCCGTAGACCCGTAGAAGCAAGTTTACTTGCGAAACGGCCGCCGTCGTCCGGCGTGGCACACCCTCATCCTCCCTCACTACCTGTACCCTTGATGTGATCGTGGAATAAATAGATTTCCTTTATCCTGACTTTTGGAGTGCGACCTATTCATCTCTACACTGTGGATATATATATATATATATACACACATATACATATACACAGTATATATATATATATATATATACACACACATATATATATATATATATACACACACATATATATATATATATATATATATACAGTATACACACACACACACACACATACATATAGTATATATATATATGTATATATATATATATATATATACACACACACACATACATATACACACACACACACACTAGGGTTCAAAAGTTTAGGGTCACTTAGATATTTCCTTCTTTTTGAAAGAAAAGCACACTTTTTTCAATGAAGCTCACATTAAATTAAACAGAAATACACTCTATACATTGTTGATGTGGTAAGTGACTATTCTATCTGCAACCATCTGGTTTTGAATGCAATATCTACATACGTATATAGAGGCCCATTTCCAACAACCACCACTCCAGTGTTCTAATGATACATTGTGTTTGCTAACTGTGTTAGAAGGCTATTGGATGTTTAGAAAACCCTTGAAAACCCTTGTGCAAGTATGTTAGCACAGCTGAAAACAGTTTTGCTTATAAGAGAAGCTATAAAACGGACCTTCCTTTGAGCTAGTTGAGAATCTGGAGCATTACATTTGTTGGTTCCATTAAACTCTCAAAATGGCTAGAAAGAGAGAACTTTCATGTGAAACTCGACAGTCCATTCTTGTTCTTAGAAATGTTCTTAAGATATTCCATGCGAGAAATTGCCAAGAAACTGAAAATTTCCTACAACGGTGTGTACTACTCCCTTCAGAGGATGGCCACATTATTACAGTTTGGGACATTACTACAGGCTGAGGACATTACAACAGGATGAGGAAAAGGAGTCACATTACTACATGATGAGGACATTACTACAAAGGGACTAGAATGGGGCATTATTACAGGATAGGGCACATTACTACAGGATGGGGACAAGGATGAGCATATTACAACAAGGGGACCAGAATGACACATTACTACAGGATGGGTACATTACTAAAAGATGGGCACATTACTATAGGATGGCCACATTACTACACTGGGACCAGAATGGGGCATTACTACAGAATGGGCACATTACTACAGGATGGGAACAAGGATGGGTACATTACTACAAGGGGACCAGAATGGGCCATTACTACAGAATGTGGATATAGATGGGACACAATACTAAAGGATGATGACAAGGTTGGGCACATTACTACCAGGGAACCAGAATAGTACATTACTACAGGATGGGAGACAATTATACTATATTACTACAGGATGGGGACAAGGACGGGTCACGTTACTACAGGATGAGGACAAGGATGGGCACATTATTACAGGGGACAAGATGGGTACATTGCTACAGGATGGACACATTACCACAGGATGAGGACCAGGATGGGGACATTAATACAGGATGAAGACCAGAATGAGAAAATTACTACAGGATGGAGATAAGCATGGGCACATTAATACTGGATGCGGACCAGGATTGGAACATTTCTACAAGATGAGGACATTACTACAGGATGGGAACAAGAATGGAAGAATGGGTATGAAGTTATATGGAAACTCTGGCACACAGACATATCGCAAAAGTTGAAAAAAATAGTAAAGATCGGAGATTGCTTGCAGTGCAAAATTTAATGGGTTCTTTATGGTAGTAAACAGATATAGTATGACTAAGACCGCAAGGTTGAAACGCGTAGGTCAGTCCCGTGTTTTCACTGTGGGTTGCATCCTGTTTTTAACGGATTCAATAAATGTTCTAGTTTTATTCTACTCTCTCCGTCTATCTGATGCTGGATATATTTTATCTTCATAAACAGATATAGTCCCTTCAATGTTTCGGCCTAAATCCAGGCCTTTGTCAAGGATTGATTTGTCTGTACACCACACCAGAATACAAAACAATGACAGGGACATAGTGATCATATATACAGTTTAAATAATATACAAAATATAATACAAAGTACAAAGTCTTGGTTAATCTCAGGAACCATGGATAGTAAATAATGAATACAGTATTCCTACAAGGCAGTATTCCAAAAGACAATAATGGACAATATAGCAATTATTTAACGAGGACTGTCCGTTAAGTCTAAAACACGATCCTAAGGAAAAAGAAGGGATACGAGAAGTAGAGCACCACCTTCAAGGTAGCAGAGCGAGACCTCTTCAATTACTACAATATGAGGACCAGGATGGGGAACATTAATAAAAGAAGAGGAACAGGATGGGGGACATTACAAGATGAGGACCAGGAATGTAACATTACTGCAAGGTGACCAGGATGGGGACATTACTACAGAATGGGGGACATTACTACAAGATGGAGACCAGGGTGGGAATATTACTACAAAGGAACCAGAAAGGGATATTACAACAGGATGAGGACCAGGATGGGGATATTACTACAGGATGAGGACCGGGATTCAGACATTACTGCAGGAAGGGAACAAGGATGGGAACAAGAATTGGGCACATTACTACAAGATGAGGACCAGGATGGGAACATTACTACAAGAGAAGGACCAAGCTGGGAACATTACTACAAGATATTGATCAAACTTACGATATGGTACTAATTGTAAGACAGTATTAATTACATGAAAAGGATAAAATGTAATAAAAATCAAAAAACATACATTTTTACCATTAAAAAGGCCACTTTACACACTGCAACATCGCTAACGACATCGCTGTAACATCACCGGTTTTGTGATGCAATAATGCCTCCCCAGCGACATTGCAGTGTGTGAAACGCATCAGCGACCTGGCCCCCGCTGTGAGGTTGATGATCGCTACAAATCTTTCAGGACCATTTTTTGGTCCTTTGTTTCCCGCTGAGCAGCATACATTGGTGTGTTTGACACCGTTACAACGACTTCGTTAGCGACTTCCCTTTCAAATAGCTGCTTTAACATGTCCCTAATGACCAGCTAGGTCCTTCTGCAGGTCCGCATCACTGCTGCGTCGTTGGTAAGGTCTACCTGTTTGACAGCTCACCAGCGACTCAAAAGAGACTTTGTAGCGATCCCGGCCAGGTTGGGGTCGTTGGTGGGATCGATAGAAAGTCTCAGTGTGGAAAGGGGCCTTAAGGTACCGTCACACATAACGAGATCGCTAGCGAAATCGCTGCCGAGTCACGGTTTATGTGACGCAGTAGCGATCCAGTTAGCGATCTCGTTATGTGTAACATCTACCAGCAATCAGGCCCCTGCTGTGAGATCGCTAGTCGTTGCAGAATGGTCCAGGCCAATTTCTTCAAAGGCGATGTCCTGCTGGGCAAGACACATCGCTGTGTTTGACACTGTGTGACAGGGTCACAGTGACTGCTGAGATAGTTATACAGGTCGCTACTGCGACCTGCATCGTTCCTGCATCGTTGGTAAGCTCTGACTGTGTGACATCTCACTAGCGACCTCCCAGCGACTTACCAGCGATCCCTATCAGGTCGCATCGTTTTCGGGATCGCTGGTAAGTCGTGTGTGACTGGGCCTTAAGAATGCCTATGTCCTATCAGCCTAACAGTCCAGCCAAGAATAGCTGAACACCCTTTACATTTGTATATATCTGCCTTTTACTGCAAATAAAAATAAAAATACTGTAAATGTTTATCCCACATTATACAGCTTTATTACACAATTAGTATTTCTAAGAGCAGTACACTACACGTTTTAACATTGTTTTTTTAAGTAGGAACCCCATCAGTAATAGCCAAATGTATGCCAAATGGACATGCATGTCTGTCCAATAAATTAAATGGCTGGCACATCCACGTTGTAAACATGATGCCTAATGCCTTACTGTAAAAATAAGATTTTAGGCTATGTGCGCACGTTGCGTACAGTCACAGCAGAAATTTCTGCAGCGATCTGAAGAGCACACGTGCGCTTCTAATCGCTGCAGAAAATGTCCGTAGTGAAAAAAAAAAGCAGATTCCATGCGCTCTGACTGCAGCTCCTCCCATAGACAGAGCAGGGGCTGCAGGCAAAGCGCACGGAAGAAGTGACATGTCACTTCTTAGAACGCGCGCTTCGGGCAGCAGCCGAAGCGCTGCGCTCTAAGACGCCACGTGCGCACGGCTCCTGCATAATCTTCATAGATTATGCAGGGGACGCAGGACGCATGCAGTTACGCTGCACTACAAAGCGCAGCGTAACTGCATGTAATTATGCAACGTGCGCACATAGCCTTACACCTTTATGCTCAAGGTCACAAATAAGTCATTGTTATAATATTCGAGAAGCAATAAATCCTTTTCCCTACTATCTAATAACTATTTGAGGAATGCCAGAGAAAAGATGACTATCTGGCATAGTCATCTTGCAGCATACATGAAAATACAAAATGCTAAGATTACAGAAAACTGCAGCATCCAGATGGTGGGCAAAGAGAGCCCCTTAATTGGCTGTTTAGAGACAAATAGTCTCTTTATCTGGATACTACTGAGATTTTAATTTTAGTTTCACAACAAAAACAGATGTAATCCAAGAGCCAAAACAAAACCTGCATTAGACCTAACGTACAACGAAGAAGTAGTTTCACGGCTCGTGCACATGAGAGTATAATTCGAACGAGTGCAATGAGTAGAGATGAGCGATGTTCGAGGCTCGAGGTTTGCCAATTTCATGTTCGAGTGATTTTGGGGGGTGTTCGAGACGTTCGACGAACTCAAGCTTTTTGCTAAAAGCTCAACAGTTCGAGTTACGTTCGAGAACATTTCAAGCACCAAAAACGTGGCTTTTTACAGTAAGGCTATGTGCACACGTTGCTGTCTGCATGCGTCCTGCGTCCCCAGCACAATCCCTCTCTCTTTCCTACTCACCGATCACTGGCGTCTCACTGCACGGCTGTCACAAATCTCAAGCGGCATTTCCTCTTTTGAAAATGGCTGCCGCTTCATTATTCAATTAGTTATTCTGTGCTTTCCCCGCCCACCGGCGCCCATGATTGGTTGTAGTTAGACACGCCCCCACGATGAGTGACAGCTGTCTCACTGCAACCAATCACAGCCGCCGGCGGGCGGGTCTATATCGTGCAGTAAAATAAATAAATAATAAGAAAAAAGAAAAAAATGCGGTTCTCTCCCATATTTGATACCAGCCAGGATAAAGCCGCACGGCTGGAGGATGGTATTGTCAGGATGGAGAGCACCACGTCATGGGGAGCCCACCACCCTAACAATATCACCCAGCAGCCGCCCGGAATTGCCGCATCCATTAGATGCGACAGTCCCGGGACTCCACCCAGCTCATCCCGAATTGCCCTGGTGCGGTGGCCATCGGGGTAATAATGAGTTAATCATGCCAGGCGTCTCCCCGAGACACCTTCCATGATCAGCCTGAAAGTGAAAGTAAATAAACACACATAGCGAAAAATCTTTAATTTGGAATAAAAGACAAAAAACACCTCATTTACCTCTATTAATCCCAAAACAACAATCCAGGTCCGAAGTAAGCCACACGACACTGTCAGCTCTGCTACATGAAGATGACAGGGAGCGTTCTGTGTCCTCTCCACGTAGCACATGAACTGAACCGCGCTGTAATCTGAGACATCAGTCTGCAATGCAGAAGTCAAGATTACCAAATCTGCCCATGTTTTTCATTAGAGCCAGTAGCTCAATGGTTTGAGCGTTCGACTCAGAAGCATTAGTTCATGAGTTCTAATCCCGGTAAAAAAATTTAATTTATTTTTCATTTTAAATTAGAATTATTTATTTATAATTACAATTTAATTTAATTCTGCACTGAGGGGAGGAGCCGCACATCAGCTGTGAGCCACACCTCTAAAATTGGAGCAGTTCACGGAATGAGGCTGCATTGCTCGCTCTCTCTCTCAGTCTCAGTCTCTCTCAGTCTCTCTCTTTTTTTCTCTCTTTTTCTCAGTCTCTCTTTTTCCCTCTCTATCTCCTCTCTCTCTCTTCTCTCTCTCCTCTCTCTCCCCTCTCTCTTCTCTTCTCTTTGTGTCTCTCAATCTCTCTCTCAGTCTCTCTCTCTGTCTCTCTTAGTCTCTCTCTCTTTTTGTCTCAGTCTCTCTCTTTTTCTCTCTCTTTTTCTCAGTCTCTCCTCTCTCAGTCTCTCTCTCTGTGTCTCTCTCTCTTTCTCTCTCTCTCTGTCTCTCTCAGTCTCAGTCTCTCTTTTTCTCTTTTTCCCTCTCTCTCTTCTCTTTTCTCTCTCTTTCCTCTCTCGGTCTCTCTCAGTCTCTCTCTCTTTTTGTCTCTCAGTCAGTCTCTCTCTTTTTCTCTCTCTCTCTTTTTCACTCTCTCTTTTTCTCAGTCTCTCTTTTCCCCTCTCTCTCTCCTCTCTCTCCTCTCTCTAAGTCTCTCTCTCTCAGTCTCTCTCTTTGTCTCTCTCCGTCTCTCAGTCTCAGTCTCTATTAGTCGCTCTCTCTTTTTCTCTCTCTCTTTTTCTCAGTCTCTCTTTTCCCCTCTCTCCTCTCTCTCCTCTCTCTAAGTCTCTCTCTCAGTCTCTCTCTTTGTCTCTCTCCGTCTCTCAGTCTCAGTCTCTATTAGTCGCTCTCTCTTTTTCTCTCTCTCTTTTTCTCAGTCTCGCTTTTTCTCTTTTTCCCTCTCTCTCTCCTCTCTGTCTCTCTCCTCTCTCTCTCTCTTCTCTCTCCTCTCTCTTCTCTCTCCCTCTCTCTTTTCTCTCTCTTCTTTCTCTCTCTCTCAGACCTGGTGATGATCAGCTGATGCGCTCACCTGATAGAATCAGCTGACACTATAAGTCGAGCGGTGAGGCCGGCTTTTTACCGCCCGGCCAGCTAAACTATCAAACTATCAGCTGATGCTGTCGGACAGGAGTCTGCGCAGAAGTGTGGAGTTTGTTTTTTTTTTGCACTGATGCATCATCTGATTGTATAAAAGCCGTTTATACAATCAGCTGCTGTGTCATATGATTCAGGCCCTTGAACCTGACACATCATCTGATCGGTTTGTCTTCCAGCAAACCGATCAGATGATATTGGATCCGGATTGGATGGCGCGGGACCTTTGACCCAGGATTACTGCGGAGGGGGGTTCTTTATTTCAATAAAGATTGAGTCACTAATTTGTTTGTGTTTTATTTCTAATAAAAATATTTTTCTGTGTGTTGTGGTTTTTTTTATCTGTACTAGAAATTCATGGTGGCCATGTCTAATATTGGCGTGACACCATGAAGTTTGGGCTTAGGGCCAGTTGATAATATACAGCTAGCCCTAACCCCATGATTACCCAGTGAGCCACCCATCACCAGGGCAGCTGGAAGAGTTGGATACGCGCCAGAAGATTGCGCTTCTATGAAAGCGCCCTTTTCTGGGGCGGCTGCGGACTGCAATTCGCAGCAGGGATGCCCAGAAAGCTTGGGCACCGTGATCTGCGGATTTCAATCCCCAGCTGCCTAGTTGTACCTGGCTGGACACAAAGATTGGGCGAAGCCCACGTCATTTGTTTTTTAAATTATTTCATGAAATTCATGAAATAATTAAAAAAAAGGGGCTTCCCTATATTTTTGGTTCCCAGCTGGGTACAAATAGGCAGCTGGGGGTTGGGGGCAGCCCGTAGCTGCCTGCTGTACCTGGCTAGCATACAAAAACATGGCGAAGCCCACGCAATTTTTTGGGGGGGCAAAGAACTCATGCATACAGTCCTGGATGGAGTATGCTGAGCCTTGTAGTTCTGCAGCTGCTGTCTGTATGGAGGAGAGCAGACAGCAGCTGCCGAACTACAAGGCTCAGCATGCTCCATTCACTAGTGTATGCAGGAGAGCAGACAGCAGCTGCAGAACTACAAGACTCAGCATACTCTATCCAGGACTGTATGCAGGAGTTTTTTGTCCACCAAAAAAATGACGTGGGCTTCGCCATATTTTTGTATGCTAGCCAGGTACAGCAGGCAGGTACGGCTGTCCCCAACCCCCAGCTGCCTATTTGTACCTGGCTGGGAACTAAAAAAAAATAGGGAAGCCCTTTTTTTAATTATTTCATGAATTTTTTTTAAAAAAAAAAATCGACATGAGTTTCGCCCCATTTTTTTGTCCAGCCAGATACAACTAGGCAGCTGGGGATTGGAATCCGCAGCCAGGTTGGCCCAAGCTTTCTGGGCCCCTCTGATGCGCATTGCAGTCCGCAGCCGCCCCAGAAAATGGCGCTTTCATAGAAGCGCCATCATCTGGCGCTGTATCCAACTCTTCAAGCTGCCTTGAAGCCAGGTGGCTCGCTGGGTAATAATGAGTTAATACTAGCTTTGTTTTACTAGTATTAAGCCAGAGATTCTTAATGTCAGGCAAGTTTGACCCGGCCATTAAGAATCTCCAATAAAGGGTTAAAAAAAAAAAGACACAGAGAAAAAATATTTAATAGAAATAAATACACAGACACACTTAGAGACTCCTTATTTATTACTCCCTGTCAGCCCTCCACGATCCATGGTTTTCTGTCTTCTTTCTCCTTCAACCCATGCAGCTCTGCTACATCAGACAGCGCTGTATGGGAGAAAGACGCTGCTGCTCCCCGTGCAGTCTATTCACTCAGTGAGAGTGAGCAGAGGCTGCAGGCTGTAAGCGATGACGTCACCGCTGACAAGCGGGTTACCATAGCAACGGTGCTCCGATTACGTGATTCCCGTTGCCGCTGCGGGCTGTAAGCGGTGACGTCACCGCTAAACAAGCGGGTTATCATAGCAACGGTGCTCCGATCACGTGACTCCCGGTGCCGCTATTTACCGGCTGTGACAGCTAGTCCCTGCATGTGAGCTGACTCTGTAAAGAGTGCCCCATGCAGGAACGGGGAGTCGACCATGTGTCAGAGCATTTCACCGTTACACGGACATGCTGGAACGATCACCTCGTATCGGAGACATGCACCGACAGGACCTAGCATGACGTCATAGCCATGTGACCAGTCTGTAGCCAATGAGATAATACACACGTGACTGGTCACATGAATTTTGACGTCACGATAGGGCCTATCATCAGTGCTGGTTACCGGGAGAACGCAGTGATTATCGGAAAGAAAAGCGGCGGGAGACAGAGTGCAGGACTTCAAGTGCCAAAGCCAAGAGGCACTACTCTGTTCTCTTCCCCCTGGACCTGTCCACTGCCTTTGACACAGTGAAGAGAAGAAAAATAATCCAGCTCCCGCAGTAGTAGTATATAATGGCATTCTGGACTTCTTACATTAAAAACTTTTTCTATTTCAACCAAACAAAAAAAAAAAAAGACTATAAGTTTGACCAAACTGCTCGAAACGCTTAGGCCATCAATTTCTGATGTGGTTTTTAATGGTTGAAATGAAAAATGTTTTTACTATAAGAAGTCCGGATTGCTATTATATACTATTACTGGGGGAGCTGGAATCTTTTTCTCCTTTTCTTGAATATTTAACCTATGTACCGGCTTAGGAACTTCAATGCACAGCACCCTTGGCTGCATTATCTATTCAAACACTTGATGGACTGATGAGCTGACTGTCCTCTCTTTTCGTTTGACACAGTGAACCAATCCTTTTCTCTACTCCTCTCTTATCTCCTCTTCCCACAATTGCATACAAGATTTTTGCAGTGCATTCACCATACTCTGGGACTCTCTATCCCAACATATCAGGCTCTTGCCTACCTTTGAAACCTTCAGAAAGAACCTGAAATTCTGACAAGCCTACAACAACTCTGGTTCCACTTTACTGCTGCATGACCAACTCTACCCTCACCTACAGTATTCTCACTCATCCCTTGTAGACTGTGAACCCTGGTAGGCAGTGTCATCCCTCCTCCTGTACCAGTCAGTGATTTGTATTGTTCATCAGTATTTTTTTCTCTGGAATGAATGGTGCAGTAATAATAAATAATAATAATATATGTTGAAATGTCCTTATGGTATGGTGTCAAGCGATGTTCGGTTCCAGACTCATTAGGTGTCACAACAACATCAGGCTCTTTCACACTGCAGAGCCTGACAGGCATCCTGATGTTTCCTAGTTGTTCATCCAAGCTGGGCATCTGGTGTTTGATGTGCTCTGTTACCCAGTCATGCAGGAGTTAATTCCTGCTGACCTAGGGAACTCTGCTAGGAGCTCAGGTTGCCAATTACCAATCACGGCCATCTCCTTCCTATATAAGATTCTGAACCTTGCTACTCAGAGGGTGGCTTTACACGCTGCGACATCGCTAGCCGATGCTAGCGATGGCGAGCATGATAGCACCCGCCCCTATCGTTATGGCGATATTTGGTGATCGCTGCCGTAGCGAACATTATCGCTACGGCAACGTCACACGTACTTACCTGCTCGGCAACGTCGCTGTGACCAGCGAATCGCCTCCTTTCTAAGGGGGTGGTTCGCTCGGCGTCACAGCGACGTCACTAAGCGGCCGCCCAATCAAAGCGGAGAGGCGGAGATGAGCGGGACGAACATCCCGCCCACCTTCTTCCTTCCTCATTGCTGGCGTGTGGCAGGTAAGGAGAGGTTCCTCGTTCCTGCGGCGTCACACGTAGCAATGTGTGCTGCCGCAGGGACGAGGATCAACTTCGCCCCAGCGACAGCAGCAATAATTGGAAGCGGACCCCCATGTCAACGAGGATCGATTTTGGACGTTTTTGCAACGATCCAAAATCGCTCCTAGTCACACACAACGAGATCGCTACAGTGGCCGGATGTGCGTCACAAAATCCGTGACCCCACCGAGATCGCTGCAGTGATCTCGTAGCGTGTAAAGCCCGCTAGAGCCGATAATAGCTTCAGCATAGCTACAGCTATTCCGATCTTAGTGGTGATTCAGTTTATGATTATCTGTAGTTGCTATGTTGAGTGATGTAGAAGATTCCCTGTCATGCGTTTACTTCCTTCCTTGTTTTTTATTCCTTTGTACACGTATAGTCTCTCCTTTGTGTTTGAGTGCAGTGAGTACAAGTTTTCGTTCTCCCTTGTCTGTGTCGTTTCTGTGGGGTTTTGTTACTGTGTTTCTGGCCCTCCTCAAGGGTGGGGGAGAGGGGGAGTAAGATCAGGTCTCGGACAGGAGTCAGGGTCACACTGATGGCTCACACCTGGTTACCCTCAAGCCTACCACTGAGATAAGGGACAGCACAGGGTCTCAAGTCTAAAGGTACTGTCACACATAACGAGATCGCTGCTGAGTCACGGTTTCTGTGACGCAGTAGCGATCCCGTTAGCGATCTCGTTATGTGTGACACCTACCAGCGATCAGGCCCCTGCTGTGAGATCTCTAGTCATTGCCGAATGGTCCAGGCCATTTTATTTATGTAGCTACTGGTAATGTACCACACTGGTAAATTTAAACATAAGCAGCGAGGACAGGGTACAAAGCATTAAAATTTAACCTTTAATGAGTCCTATTAAAACGGAAGCAGGTAAAGCCTTCCTCCACAGTAGTTATCTTAAAACCAACACACAAAAAAAATCCCCTTTAGCATGGGACAGCTCACCCCTTTGGGCCTTGGACCACCACGGTATCAGATAAGGTCCAGGGACCCTGTAATTACAGATAGAGGAGGATGGAACGATCTCACCACATCAGACGGCGATCCAACCCCTATCAAAGATCCTCATATCCTCCTGGGCGTCCCGGTGGTCCTATTTCAGTGGACTTAACACCTGGTCCCCTTAAGGAAATAGAGGTCCTGATGTCCTTGTTCTCCCAACGCGTTTCATATACAAAGATAATCGTCAGGGGAGTATCGAGAGTCAGTCCTTACAACAGAAGGACAGGACAGGACATGCGGACGGCAAACAGCGGGGCTCCTATATGCTGCGTTCCATCCTCCTCTATCTGTAATTACAGGGTCCCTGGACCTTATCTGATACCGTGGTGGTCCAAGGCCCAAAGGGGTGAGCTGTCCCGGTATATGTTTAGCAAGGGTCAGCTTACCCACTGTTGTTATCTGTACAGGCGTTGTCCTGGGCTTGATGGTACCCCTATACATGCTAAAGGGGATTTTTTTTGTGTGTTGGTTTTAAGATAACTACTGTGGAGGAAGGCTTTACCTGCTTCCGTTTTAATAGGACTCATTAAAGGTTAAAATTTAATGCTTTGTACCCTGTCCTCGCTGCTTATGTCCAGGCCATTTTATTCAAAGGCGATGTCCTGCTGGGCAGGACACATCGCTGTGTTTGACACTGTGTGATATGGTCACAGTGACTGCTGAGATCGTTATACAGGTCGCTACTGCGACCTGTATCGTTCCTGCATCGTTGGTAAGGTCTGACTGTGTGACATCTCACCAGCGACCTCCCAGCGACTTACCAGCGATCCCTATCAGGTCACATCGTTTTCGGGATCGCTGGTAAGTCGTTGTGTGTGACTGGGCCTTTAGGGACAGCAGCCTAACAGCCTAGGATGGACAGGAAGACCTATAAAATTAAGACTTAATGAACATTGCTCCACTATATGTGAATACACGTAAAAAAAAAAAAAAAATGGGAAATTGTCCCAAGATAAAAAACCAAATAAAAGAAAAATCTTGAACTTAAACAAGGAAAGGAACGGAGAAGCTTTGGCAGCTAAACACTTTTCTGTGCAACGACATGTAGTATCTGATCTTAGGTGGGTGGTGCTTGAAGAGATTGAGGGCTAAAATAGCGATTTAGTTAAAACATGCTTCCTTGGAAGATGCGTTTTGGACTTTCACGTTTTTAATATTTGGATTCCGCTGTGCCAAAAGGGCTTAATGAACAACTATCCTGGAATGTATTTCTTTAAATGACAGATGAATATTGTTTTTAGTGCTATATAGCTGTATGACTTGTATCAATTGTGTCTAGTTTGAGAGTTCTAAAAGATTAATTGTTATAATGTACCTTCTTTTGTGATTTGCACTCTTGCGGGGCTTTTTTTAGTTTTTAGGTTTCTATCATCCCTTCGTATACAGGCTTGATAAATGGGGCATTTCCCCAAAGCGTAGCAAAAGCCAGTGTATTTGGAGTACACTGCCTCTGTGAATGCTCTTTTTCTTATGAATACTGAGAAAACTACTGTTGGTTTATTCTATTTGTTTCAAAACTATATAAACGGATGGATTATCAAGAAAAGACATTACTACGGTGGTGAATTTACCAATGATGAAACTCTGTTATATGACATTGCAGTAAATATTTGAATTGCAAGTCTTGGATTGTCATCCCATTTTATTCCTAATTACATGGATTGGAATAGTCTGCGGATTGCACATTATTCTCAGTACCACCTTTGATTTTGATTTGCATGTATATACACCAGCCCTTGTGTCTCTTATGTGATATATATACAGCAGCCTCAGTGTCTCTAATGTAATGTATATATAGCTGTCGCAATGTCTCCTATGTGATATATACAGCAGTCTCTGTCTTATGCAATGTATAAAACAGTTTCGGTGTATCCTATGTGATATGTACAGCAGTCTCAGTGTTTTATATGTGATGTATAAAGCAGAACTACTTCTGATTGTGCAATATAAATAATGTAAGCAGTGATAAATTTCCCACTTTAGGGAGACCTACAGTGATTACACTGATGAGCCAAAGTGTAACAATGTTTTTAACTTTTAACTTTCAGGCTCCATATCTCACCATCCACTTGTCACCCGGTGTTTTGCTCTAAACTCGCTGAGTGTCATGGCGGTATCAGACACTGTTCAGACTATAGACTCTGAAATTCCTCACTATACTTTCTCTCGTGCTTCTGAGTTGCACAGGCAGGCTTGGGCATTGACTAGCTGTGTGCTCATTAGTGATTGGACTAGCTGGAGTTAATTTCTGGTAGGCTGCTGGTTAACTTTTGGAGCACATGTTGCAGGAGACCCATCACTGGTATTCCCAGCCTTTTTAAGATGGAGGAATTTGTCTTCCTATGCAGACTCTAACTTTCTGCTAAACTGGTCTGTGGGCTGTTGTTTTCTAGTCTGGTTATTTACTGCGTGTCGCTTCGTGAGCAGTGGAATTCCTCCTTTGGTCTGGTTATTTCCTCCCAGCTTTAGCTTCTCTCCTTATCACTTGTTGTCTGATTACTCTGTGTGAGGGTGCTGTGTGATAGAGTTTTGGTTTCCCCTGTTTTTCTAACTATTGATGTTCACACTCTCCTGTCTCGGCGCTCCCCTGTGGTAGGGGGAGGGGGTACTAGATCAGGGCTGGTCAGAAGCAGGGGTAGGAAGGCGGCCCATACATCATCACCATCAGATGTATCTCTGGGATCCGAAACAGCAAGGGCCCCCCCTACCCTGAGGGCCAGTTTAGAAGGCCCGGTCCCCTGATATACCCTACCACCCAATGACACCACTACAGCTTCGAACGTGAGACTATCTTCATTTTATAGACAACCATGTTTGCTCACTCATACATAAATTTGATTTGCAATTTTCCAGCAAATGATTAGTTATGCAGATTCTTGTCGAGTCACTGCATTGTTATTGTTTTGCTCCTCAAGCTCTAATTTTACTTTTTTATATTCTGTTAGCATTTTGTAAATCCAACCTTTGGCTTTCAACACCACCTGAATCCTACTGGGCATAGTCTTGATCAGATTCAAGCGTGTTTCAACTGAAATCTACATGTTCCCAATGTTGATGTAAACTGGTTGATTGACTTGGGTATGTATACTACTTTTTTTTCAACTCTACCCACAAGGGTTCAATTAGAGTGAGGTCTGGGGTCTGTGGGGACCAATGCAGCACCTCTAGTTTATTATCATTCAACCATTTTTTGACCAATATTGACGTATGCACATAGTACTCTAGTGTATGAAGTAACTCATCTTGTAGGATACTCACATAAAGCTCAACCACCATCGATCCTGGTCAAATATCCAATGGCTTTGGCTGTGAAAAAATTCCATATCATCAGGCTTCCTCTACCAAACTTGACAGTTCCTTCAGTTTCTCAATCAAAAAAATCAAATCTTTATTTTTATATAGCGCTAACATATTCCGCAGCGCTTTACATACATCAGGAACACTGTCCCCATTGGGGCTCACAATCTAAAGTCCCTATCTGTATGTCTTTGGAGTGTGGGAGAAAACCGGAGTACTCGGAGGAAACCCACGCAAACACAGGGAGAACATACAAACTCCTTGCAGATGGTGTCCTTGGTGGGATTTGAACCCAGGACCCCAGCGCTGCAAGACTACAGTGCTAACCACTGAGCCACCCAATCTGTTAGCCTCCTTTTTCCTTGGGGTGGCATAATGGCCCAGTGGTTAGTCTTGCAGTGCTGGGGTCCTGGCTTCAAATCACACCAAGGACAACATCTCTAAGGAGTTTGTATGTTCTCCCCATGTTTGCGTGGGTTTCCTCTGGGTACTCCGGTTTTCCTCCCACACTCCAAAGACATACTGATAGGGACTTTAGATTGTGAATTGATGCTGGGGACAGTGTTGCTAATGTATGGAAATAATGGCGCTATATAAGTGAATTATTATTATTAGTATATTCGTATATTATTATTCTTCCAGAACCATTTGCACGCATCAGAGCCTAGGTTATTGACTTTCGTTTCAATGTTCCAAATCACCCATACCATTCTTCAACTGTCCACTTTTCGTACTTTTTTGCAAACATGAGCCAATGCCTCTTATGACGTTATTGAAATCAAGGCTTCCTCATCTTTTATGGGGCCACCTTTACAGACTTGTGTAATGTGCATCACACAGTGCTTGCATGGATGTCTGTGAACTCACTATTACGAAGCATATGAGCCAACTCCATTGCCGTGTCTCTTGCGTCAAAACTTATAGATCTTATGATGAGCCAACTTATTGTTATGGTTCAGGGTACTTTTGAGTCCCGAACCGATCCAATCCCGTCATTTACTCCCACATTGGGATCGGTCGACTTCGCAGCGCCACCTGTCTGTCGCTCGAGGTGTTGGTCTGACAGGCATTCAAGTGGCTAGTGTCCTGTACCATCCTGAGCCTAAGTGCTCATTCAGCGCTATCGCACAGGCACGGGTTCCCGCAGCTTCTCCAGGCACTAAGTGCGGGATTACCGCTGTCGTGCATGCACATAACGTCATTGCTGACTCAGCGGCAGCTGACTGGCTCGCGATGACGCGGTGGCCGCTAATTGGTCGCGGTGATGTCAGTGGTGACATGGCGGCTGTGGGATGGCCACAACCGGCGCCATTACCACATGCCATGTGGCCTGGGCCAGGGAGGCAGCTATAAAAGGTCTGCAATCATGCCCATCAGCGCATGAGTGTCACACTGTCTATGGCGGCAGCTCAATGAACAGACTGTGCTGCATGTATGCGTGGGTTCCAGCGCCGCCTTATCCTGCAGTCAGTGGCAGGTGTATGCGTGTATAGGACACTGATAGGCAGGACTAGGGCGTCTATGCCGGACACCACAATTATCTGGTAAAGTGGCGCGCTTAGGGTCAGCTCCTGTCCTACCAGTGTGTAGGTGTTTCATTGCGCTGTTACCAGGTATTCGTATCTCGGTACACCTGTGTCTTGGCATGGTAAGGGTCAGGGCCCTCATGGTCTGATGTGCCCCCTATGCACGAGACCGGTAGTCTGCAGTGTCAGTGGCAGACTTGTGTGTATGTGTGTGTACCAGTCCTCGGTTTCCCAGTGATGCTAACTGGGTTACCTCTCGGTCTGACGTGTCTCTACACACGTGACTGATACCCGTGTACCTGTGAAGCTAACAGGGACACACTGCACGTTGAGGTGTGCCCTTAAACATCTCCTTCGTCACATTTGGGTTTTCTTGAGTTGCTGTACTCGTCCTCCAGTCCCGTAGGAGTCAACACTTGTTGACTCCAATATTTTGACTGAATGTCCACCTCTTGGCTCTTGAATGGATGGATGGACTTAATTTTGTATTTTTCAAACTGTCATGGCATTCCTGATGCAGTTTGGCAATAGTCTTGGCTGAGAGACTGCTATCGATGAACTGGATGACGATGCTCGTTTTCTTAGGAAATCTTCTTCAAGGCTACTCCTTGAGTCGAACAAATGACCTTCCAGTTGGGAATCAACCTAATAACACTCTAATCTACTAGAAAATTTGAGAACAGGTTGTAATTTGAAGAATACAGGAAGAAAAAGATTTTTCCACCACCAGGAGCACAACAGTTACAGTGTAGTGACATCTCAAGAATCTGTGTAACTAACCATATGCTAAATAAAAAGTCAAATCTAGGTATGCGATAGCCAAGATAATAGCCTACAAAATTAAGGTAGTCTCTTGATCAAAGCTATAGTGGGTGGTGAGATATGGTGCCTGAAAGTAAAAAGTTCAAAACATTGTTACTCTTTTGATCTTCAGTGTACATCTCTGTTTGAAACAACTTACTGCTGCAGGCACTTCCTTAAAAAAAAATTATAATCACAGAGTCGACTGCGCTATAGACCAAGGCAAACCAGTAATAGCAATTGCTAATAGTAACATCATCATTACTACCTAACATCACAAGTCTCACCTAAAAAGCAGTTCCAGCCATAACATTAGGGGTGAGTTGACTATACAGTGGAACCTCGATTTACGAGTAACTTGGTGTGCGAGTATTTCGCTATACGAGCAAAGCTTGCTGTAAATTTGTAACTCAGTTTACGAGCATGCTTTGCTGTATAACTAAATACACACAGCACACGCTTACGGTTCCGTCCTTTCACCGCGCACTGACCCGCTCTTGCAGTCCGCACAACACATATTATGCTCACTTTACCTTCCGTTCCATCGCCGGCCTCCTGGTTGTTGTAGTTCGCCGGTACAGGATGTGTATCGGGTAACCATCGCGACGATGGAAGAACTTCAACACCCCCTCCACAAACGCTCACACCCTCGCAGAAATATCAAACGCCTTGATTTACATGCACTTTCTCAGTCCCTTCTCCCTCTCATAGACATTGCATTTTTTACACGATGCAGATGCTGCTGCAACTTTATACAACACTACAGTCTCTGCAATCTTGAATCAGCTGCCCCCCTCACACACACCAAAACTCGCACAATCAACAGGCAACCCTGGCACATGAGTCAAACTAAAGAACTGAGACGGGCTTCCAGAATTGCTGAGCGCAGATGGAAGAAGTCTAATTCCACTGAGCACTTCATTGCATATAAAGAGTCCCTCACCACCTTCAAGTCCACACTCACTGCTGCAAAACAAACCTACTTCTCATCCCTCATATCCTCTCTCTCTCACAACCCTAAACAGCTATTCAACACTTTCAATTCTCCTCTGTCCTCCAGCACCACCTCCCTCTCCTCTCATCTCAGCTCAAGACTTTGCCTCTTTCTTCAAGCAGAAGATTGACAACATCAGGGGAAACTTTGGCCCACAATCACCACGGCCCCTCATCATAGCACCTCTTCCTCCAAATCCAGCTTCTCCACCATGACAGAAAACAATCTTTCCACTCTACTCTCAAGATCACATCTAACCACCTGTGCACTGGACCCGCTCCCATCGCACCTCATCCCCAACATCACTGCAGTCCTCATCCCAGCCCTAACCCATCTCTTCAACCTATCACCAACAAGTGGTGTATTCCCCTCATGCTTTAAACATGCCTCCATTACACCCATCCTCAAAAAGCCCTCCCTTGATCCATCCTGTGTCAAACTATCGCCCCATATCCCTTCTCCCCTATGCCTCAAAACTACTGGAACAGCATGTCCATCTTGAACTGTCCTCATACCTCTCCTCCTGCTCCCTCTTTGACCAGCTACAATCTACAACCCCCAAGGCTCTGTTATTGGACCCCTGCTGTTTTCCATCTACACCTTTGGCCTGGGACAGCTCATAGAGTCCCACGGCTTTCAGTATCATCTCTATGCCGATGACACACAGATCTACCTCTTTGGACCTGACATTACCTCTCTACTAACCAAAATTCCACAATGTCTGTCTGCTATTTCATCCTTCTTCTCTGCGCGATTCCTAAAGCTTAACATGGACAAAAAAAGAGCTCATTGTCTTTCCTCCTCCTCACTCATCTCCTCCAACAAGACTTTCCATCAAACTTGATGGTTGCTCACTCTCCCTAGTCTCACAAGCTTGTTGCCTTGGAGTAACCCTCGACTCTGCTCTATCTTTCAAGCCACACATCCAAGCCCTCTTCACCTCATGCAGACTACAACTCAAAAATATCTCCCGGATCCGTGCTTTCCTTAACAAAGAATCAGCAAAAACATTAGTGCATGCCCTCATCATCTCACGCCTCGACTACTGCAACCTCCTGCCCTCTGCCCTCCCTTCCAACACTCTTGCATCCCTCCAATCTATCGTAAACTCTGCGGCCCTCTTAATCCACCTCTCCCCTTGCTATTCCCCAGCCTCGCCACTGCCAATCCCTTCACTGACTTCCCAACGCCCAACGACTCTAGTTCAAAACATTAACCATGACATACAAAGCCATCCACAACCTGTCTCCTCCCTACATCTGTGACCTAGTCTCCCGGTACCTACCTGCACGCAACCTCAGATCCTCACAAGATCTCCTTCTGTACTCCTCTCTTATCTCCTCTTCCCATAATCGCGTAAAGATTTCTCCCGTGCCTCCCCCATACTCTGGAATGCTCTACCTCAGCATATCAGACTCTCCCCTACCGGCTTCAAGAGGAACCTCTAGACCCATCTCTTCCAACAAGCCTACAACCTACAATAACCCTCAATCTAGTACACCACTGCGCAACCAGCTCTGTCCTCACCTATTGTACCATCACCCACTCACTGTAGACTGTGAGCCCTCGTGGGCAGGGTCCTTTCTCCTCCTATACCAGTCTGTTTTGTACTGTTAATGATTGTTGTACATATACCCTCTTTCATTTGTAAAGAACCATGGAATAAATGGCGCTATAATAATAATAAATAATAATAATAACTTCCGCTGTCAGACGCTTCTCAAAGGCAGCTCGCTGACCAATCATTGGCAAGCAGCTCATGGCTTTGACGTCAGCGCTCTAGCAGTGGAAGCTCCGGCATCAGTCGCGATGGTTACCCGATACATATCCTGTACCTGCGGACTACAAGAACCAGGAGGCCAGCGATGGAACGGAAGGTAAGGTGAGCATAATTATGTGTGTGTGCGTGTCTTTGTGCGTGTTTGTGCATGTGTGGAATGGCACAATAGAGGACCAGGATGGGACATTGAACAAGTTGTAGAACGAATTCTCTGAGCTTGCATTATTTCCTTTGGTAAATTTTGCTTTGCTAGACGAGTAACATGGTTTACAAGCACACTCCCAGAACGGATTGTTCTCGTAAGCCAAGGTTCCACTGTATATTTGACCAAATATACCAAGATAATTTTAAAGTTGATAATTTTGCATGACCCCCCGAATGAGGTTATAAATATTCAAATGGCCTTTGGTGTAAAATGTTCCACACCCCTAACTTAAAGGGAAGCCATCTTCAGAAAATGTACCTATTTTTTTTTTTTTTTTTTAAATCTGACCTTAATCCCCTTCCATTCATAATGATCTTTGCAGAGGCTCATGAGACACTTTAACACAAAAGTTAGGGTTGCAATCTGACTTTCGTGGCTATATACATGTTTTGTTTCCTGAAATAAGAGGAAGTATTAAGCGGGCTTTACACGCTACGATATCGTTTATGATTTATCGTCGGCGTCACGTTATTTGTGACGCACACCCGGCGTCATTAACGATATCGCAGTGTGTGAAATGTACGGGCGACCTTTAACGATCGCAAAAGAGGGCAAAATCGTTTGCCGCGGAGAGGTCGTCCTGAAACAAAAAATCGTCATCTGCTTTTTAGCGATGTGGTTCGTCACTTCTGCGGCATCACACATCGCTGTGTGTGACACCGCAGGAGCGACAACCATCACCTTACCTCCGTCCACCGGAAAAGGAGGAAGGAAGGAGGTGGGCGGCATGTTCCGGCCGCTCATTTTCTCACCTGCTTTTCTATTGGGCGGCGGTTCAGTGACGCTGCTGTGACGCTAAACGAACCACCCCCTTAGAAAAGAGGCGGTTCGCCGGCCAAAGCGACATCGCAGAGCAGGTATGTGCGTGTGACGCTGCCTTAGCGATAATGTTCGCTACGGCAGCGATCACCACACATCGGTCGTACGATGGGGGCGGGGGCTATCGTGCTCGACGTCGCTAGCAATTGCTAGCAATGTCGCAGCGTGTAAAGCCCGCTTTAGTCTAAGAAAGCCCCAAAGACCAGTATAAAAATTGCAAAGATTTCTATTTTTAACTCAATACAAATTGTGCTATGGAAAAAGAAGAAAAAAACACTGCCAATTTTTTTTAAAAAAATTACATTTAACACAAAAACCTAGTTTAATCAATACGTAATTTTCTGAGACAGCTTCCATTTAAAAAGGTTTTGTGGAGTTTCAATACTGATGACCTTTCCTTAGTCATCAATATCAGATCAGGCAGGAGTTCAGCTCCCAATATCCCCATGCTCAGCTAATTTTAGAGTCTACATCATTTTGCCAAGTATAGCACCTTTGTCATTGTAAATTTTGCAGTGGGTGTGCTTTATATTGTAGTTCATGCATATTCACTTAAAAAGAGTCTGTTAGGCCTTAGACACATTACATAGTTACATAGTTACTTAGGTTGAAAAAATACCTAGGTCCATCTAGTTCAACATTCCTCCACCAATTATACATTGTCACTAAAGGCCGCTTTACACGCTACGATTTATCTGACGATCTCATTAGCGATGTGACACGCCCAGATCGTAGTTACGATTTGCCGAGATCGTTCATAGGTCGTTTATTAGCGGTCACACGTAACGATCACACAAGCGACGCAAAATCGTTCAGGGATATATTGTTTGACCAAGGCGGTTGTGTGGATGTTGTTCGTCGTTTGCAGGGTGTCAAACGTACCAATAAGTCTGCTGCGTTCCAAACGATGAACAATATTTTGAAAGTGAACGACATGTCAATGATCAACGATTTTCAACCTATTTGCGATCGTTCGGAGTCGCTCGTAGGTGTCACACGCAACGACGACGCTAACGATGCCAGATGTGCGTCACGAAATCCGTGACCCTGATGACATATCGTCAGATAAATCGTAGCGTGTAACGCCGCCTTAAGTCATTTATAACCAACAATGTTATGTGTACTGAGGAAACCATCCAGCCCTTTTTTAAAAGCCGTTATAGTATTTGCCATTCCTACCTCTTGTGGTAGGGCATTCCACAGTTTGACTGCTAACTGTAAAGAACCCTTTCCTATTTAGCTGTCGGAATCGCTTTTCTTCCACTCACAGTGTATGCCCCCCTGGTCCTTAGTATTGTCTTTGGAAGGAATAAGTCATGTGCCAGTCCTTTATATTGACCACACATGTATTTATACATATAAATGAGATCTCCTCTGAGACATCTTTTTTTCTAAGCTAAACATACCTAACTTTTTCAACCTGTCATCATATGGGAGGCCTTCCATTCCTTGTAGTAGTCTAGTTAGCCGCCTTTGAACTGACTAATTTCTGAATGTCCTTTTGAAAATGCGGAGCCCAAAACTGGATCCCATATTCTAGATGTGGCCTTACAAGTGATTATAGAGGGGTAACAATATGTTGGGCTCACGGAATCTAATTTCTCTTTTTAAACACCCTAAAATCTTGTTTGCTTTAGCAGCTGCTACATCTTAAACCCTATATATGGGGCTCAACTACAGAGAGCTGTAATCCCTGGTTAAATCATTACAAAATATACAGAGTGGTGCTTTGGAAAAATTGAAAGTGCAGCGCCACTTGCCTCAGGGCTGTGGCTCCTTCATTCAGCTAATAGTAGGTATGCCCACTAAAGAACGGTTATCAATATAGGTTCGAATGGTTTTTAAACCATTTCCTAATATCATAAGAGAAAAAAAAATCATCTAGCACATACTGGTAAAGTTTAATTTTTCCACTATAAACTTTGTTACTTCTATGTCGCATGAGCTATAGTCTCATTACATAGGTGAAAACACATTACAAATTCCTAAGAGGCAGTAACATACACCGCTGTTATAAAGATATTGCCCTTTCTGGGGTAACCTTCGTTTATTTGTCACACTTACTGAAAGTGCGATATTAGATAAAGCAGTGTAAAAGCATAAAAATATTGTTCCTACTGTACAAAATGTCATATTTTCCTGCACTGAACCATATTAGCTTTTCTAAACGGGAATTTTCCTTTAATGAAACAGTCTCAGGGCAATGAAATTCACTGAACACCAAAGAGAATCCCTTGTCCTGCACATCCCCCCAGGCCCCGCACAAGCAGAAAGCAATGTACAGCCTTTACACCTACAGTTGTTTAAAGTCAATTGCTCAAATGATGTTTGTAGCTTCATTTTTCTTTAAAAAGAAAAAAAAAAAAAGGACAGCTTGCATAATTTTACAGACCTTTAATTGTAGCAATGCTTCAAAAATTGAAAACATCCTGCTGACATGGAAAGAAGTTGTTACTTTATTATGACAATAATTCCCAAAGAGCCGCCCCCCAAATGTATCAGTAATATGTGAAACACTGAAATATATCATAGCCTGGAGGAGTGACTGTATGCATGACCGCAGCGTAATCATACACCGGAGAATATTCGCCTTGATCAACACTTTACACAGACCGCGCAGGCTTAGTACTTAATCAAGGATGAATTCTGTGCTGCACACTTTATCCAAACCCTTTAGTTGTGGTCTTTTAATTAAAGAAACAATAGCCTTAAAGGCATATTCTGACATAATTCTTTTGTTCTTTTGTGCACAATTAAGTAAGCCTAGGAATAAAATATGCCTGTCAATACATCATTTGGGAAATTTTAACTTTTGGCAGGTTTGCATTTCTATTATTAAACTGCTCATAAAAGCAGATGTGCTACAGGTAAACAAGGATCAAACTAGCTTAAAAAAACAATTGACAACAGTTATTTTAGTTACTCGCAACCAAGTTAAAAATTATGGCAGACCCCCTTACTAAATTTTCGTTCTTGGAGACCCCACACGTGTTCACAAGGAACAAATCATTTCCACATATGAGTGGTTACCTTCCGTTTATAAATTTTTAGTCTGCAATCTTCATTTATTTTCAAACCCCTTTATATGCACTTGTAACCTGATCCGAGTTTCAGATTTGTCTCTTGTAGGAGTGTTTCTCTCAGTAAAATAGGCTGGATGTCAGGACTGTGAATCTAGAGAGCTGCTCTCTTAGGTTACATACTGTATCAGCACAGCTTCTATCCTGCATCTTCATGCAATTTCCTTTTGGAAATCAATAATATTCAGCTGGATATTTTCAGAGAGTAAATTCCTATAATTCAATTCAATACATATAACTCAGCATAGAGAGAACCATTTAAACAGAAGACTCCTAAAACTTAACTTTTACTAAATAAATCTAAATGACCACGGGTCACATAAAAAGGACATAAAAGGACATAAAAAAAGACACATTAGTATTGGATCACAAAGCTCAAGAAGGTCCAATGCAGGCACATTAAGAAATACTAATCCCAGAGGACACAATTCAAATCCGTAGCACTCTTTTTATATATTTTCCAAAACTCTTCCTTTGGGGAACTGCCCTTTTGGAATGAGTTATTATTCTAGTTAGGTGGAAGAAAAAGTGAGAAACAAGTATCACTTGAAAACAAGGTGAGACAATAATATTGCTTATAAGGCAGGTATCATCATTATATATCACCATCTGCTCTTATTAATAAATGGAAAGATCTCACTCGATTTGAGGATTAAAGATTAATTCCCAATGTACGACTACCGGATCAGGGTCGACTTTTAATTATAATAGTCATCACCTGTCTGTCATTCTCAGGAAACAATTTGATGTGAAGATCAAGATCTCCCCTTGTCAACACAGATTATTTTCTTTTACTCCCTTACTCCCGACGCGTTTCGTATCTGTCACTCATCAGGCGAGTTTTAGTAATAGTCTCCGCTGTTTTTATACAGCCTTATACATTCTTGGGCGCTCTTGTCTCACCTCACATAAACATGTGCATTCTGTGCCGAGGCACAGTTTTGTCTGCTGTCCCTGAGACTGAAGATACTTTCTCTCCTCTCCACATCGTGGAAATGTGTGTTCAGCTCCCGCTCTGTTGCTAACTCTAACATCAAGAAAGTAAGAGCGGAGTATGAGCTCTGATCAGTGTGTATCAATTTTTCAGAGTTGACCTAGATACATGTGTTACAGACACTTTGTAGTTGTAACATATTAGACTTTTTTTTTTTTTATAAAGAAGACTATTTAGAAATCTGCTACAGCATGCATTTTGGAAGTAAATCATGAAAAAAATATTTTACAAGATGTACATAGTTTTTAAATAACTTACGTATATAGTCTTAAATTTTGCTTACCATTTATTCTGCTTGAGTTTTCACTATTTTGTCAATTATTTTTCAATAGGTGGAGCACTTCACATGCCTACTGGAGGGAAATAAGCATACAACCCAGACTTTCTGCGGATTATCCATTTGCATTTTCCAGGTGGAAAAACCTCAGCATATTACCCAAAAAATGGCTGAAATTTTGAAAAATATCCACAAGCTCTTCAACAAATTTGCAGCATGTCAATGCACATCCCGATTGTCACCTAGAATTTCACCTTTTGCAATAAACGGAGTGAATTCCACAGCAACATCACCATGCAAGGCATGCAGATGTTAATTTGTCAACTATTTTTTTTTTTTCTTAGTCAATGTACATCCTATTTGGAAGTACCCTAAAAGTGCCAGATCTTGCTGCCGTTTCCTAAGGGACCCCTTTAAAGGAAATAGGGTCTTATGAACATATTTGAATTGATATGGTCTCAAAATTGATGAGCACAAAAGATAGTATTTTAACTACATTTTTTAAGGGTTTAATAAAGTGGTGTGCTACATACTAAACATTTCCTATACAACTGCAGTTTGACCGCAATTTACAGATTAATGTGTATGATACTAATCAGGATGGTAGGTTGATAAGCCATTATAAAGCTCAGTGTATGTGTGTATGTGTGTATGTCCGCTAAAGGATTCCACACCTTCGCATTTAAAATCACGAAATTTTGCACAGACACCTCATGTGACCCAGGGAACGTCATAGACAATGTTTTGACGGGAAAATTTAACCCCACGCTTTACAGTTAATCTCCAAAATCCTGCTCACATTAAATTGAATGGAGGTGGGAGGTATAGGCTATTAATAGCAACTGTCAGTGGTTGCTATAGGAACAAAATAAACTGTTAGTATAAGAAGCTTATGTGTGAGGTAATATGATGTTGGTGGGGAGACGGACAGAGAGACAGACGTGGAAAGAGACAGCTCTGGAAAGAGACAGCCGGGAAAAGAGACAGCCAGGCAAAGAGACAGCCCTGGAAAGAGACAGACCTCGCAAAGAGACAGCCGGGCAAAGAGACAGCCGGGCAAAGAGACAGCCGGGCAAAGAGACAGCCGGGCAAAGAGACAGCCGGGCAAAGAGACAGCCGGGCAAAGAGACAGCCGGGCAAAGAGACAGCCCTGGAAAGAGACAGCCGGGCAAAGAGACAGCCCTGGAAAGAGACAGCCGGGCAAAGAGACAGCCGGGCAAAGAGACAGCCGGGCAAAGAGACAGCCGGGCAAAGAGACAGCCGGGCAAAGAGACAGCCGGGCAAAGAGACAGACGGGCAAAGAGACAGACGGGCAAAGAGACAGACGGGCAAAGAGACAGACGGGCAAAGAGACAGACCTGGAAAAAGACAGACCTGGAAAGACAGCCCTGGAAAGAGACAGCCGGGCAAAGAGACAGCCGGGCAAAGAGACAGCCCTGGAAAGAGACAGCCGGGCAAAGAGACAGCCCTGGAAAGAGACAGCCGGGCAAAGAGACAGCCGGGCAAAGAGACAGCCGGGCAAAGAGACAGCCGGGCAAAGAGACAGACGGGCAAAGAGACAGACGGGCAAAGAGACAGACCTGGAAAAAGACAGACCTGGAAAGACAGCCCTGGAAAGAGACAGACAGGCAAAGAGACAGCTGGGCAAAGAGACAGACGGGGAAAGAGACAGACGGGGAAAGAGACAGACGGGGAAAGAGACAGACGGGGAAAGAGACAGACGGGGAAAGAGACAGACGGGGAAAGAGACAGACGGGGAAAGAGACAGACGGGGAAAGAGACAGACGGGGAAAGAGACAGACGGGGAAAGAGACAGACCGGGAAAGAGACAGACCGGGAAAGAGACAGACCGGGAAAGAGACAGACCGGGAAAGAGACAGACCGGGAAAGAGACAGACCGGGAAAGAGACAGACCGGGAAAGAGACAGACCGGGAAAGAGACAGACCGGGAAAGAGACAGACCGGGAAATTAGCAGACGGGCAAAGAGACAGCCGGGCAAAGAGACAGCCGGGCAAAGGAACAGCCGGGCAAAGAGACAGACGGGCAAAGAGACAGACGGGCAAAGAGACAGACCTGGAAAAAGACAGACCTGTAAAGAGACAGACAGGCAAAGAGACAGACAGGCAAAGAGACAGACAGGCAAAGAGACAGCCCTGGAAAGAGACAGATATTTTACTCACAAGGAGATAATCCTTATCAAAAACAATCACGTGGTCCCTGAGTGCATCTCAATCAGTAACCCAATAAATCACTACAGTGACCATTTCAAAATATACAAATAATCTTTATTATCATGATTAAAAAAACATAAACACAAGGGACATAATAAAAACAGATGAGGTGTAAAACGGAGGGTCTGTCCAAATAACCACTAGTCAATTTTACAATGTGAAACCATACAGCTCCATGAGACATGCCATAAATCCTCAAATATATTGCACATAGGGTGATTTTAATCAGCTGAGCCCTTTAAAGATTAGTCTCTATTGGTTCTCATAGATTCTCTAAAGAAAGAAGAGCATCAATCAAATATGACACGCATATTAATACGCATAGTGTTACACATAAGGTGATACCAATCAGGCTGGACCCATCAGGGGTTAATCTATGGTAATTCTCATGGAGTTTTGAAAAGGAGACATCAGACTAGTGTAACATATACAAAAATCACATGAAAAGATGCGCTTGATTTAAACACTATTAGATGCAATGCATATGTCTTCAGTGCATCAATCCATATAAGGTTAAATACCAACAGATTGTTCTGGCATAATACCTGATAAAGACAGACCCCCCACACCACTCCAACGATCGTTTCACGCAGCTTCGTCAGGGAGTGACGAAGCTGCGTGAAACGATCGTTGGAGTGGTGTGGGGGGTCTGTCTTTATCAGGTATTATGCCAGAACAATCTGTTGGTATTTAACCTTATATGGATTGATGCACTGAAGACATATACATTGCATCTAATAGTGTTTAAATCAAGCGCATCTTTTCATGTGATTTTTGTATATGTTACACTAGTCTGATGTCTCCTTTTCAAAACTCCATGAGAATTACTATAGATTAACCCCTGATGGGTCCAGCCTGATTGGTATCACCTTATGTGTAAAGGCCCCGTCACACTAAGCAACATCGCTAGCAACATCGCTGCTAACGAACAACTTTTGTGACGTTGCTAGCGATGTTGCTGTGTGTGACATCCAGCAACAACCCGGCCCCTGCTGTGAGGTCGTTGGTTGTTGCTGAATGTCCTGGGCCATTTTTTAGTTGTTGCTGTCCCGCTGTGAAGCACAGATCGCTGTGTGTGACAGCGAGACAGCAACAACTAAATGTGCAGGCAGCAGGAGCCGGCTTCTGCAGAGGCTGGTAACCAATGTAAACATTGGGTAACCAAGAAATTTGTCCTTGGTTACTCGATATTTACCTTTGTTACCAGCCTCCGCCGCTCTCACGGTCAGTGCCGGCTCCTGCTCTGTGCACATGTAGCTGCAGGACACATCGGGTTAATTAACCCGATGTGTGCTGTAACTAGGAGAGCAAGGAGCCAGCACTAAGCATTGTGCGCTGCTCCCTGCTCTGTGCACATGTAGCTGCAGGACACATCGGGTTAATTAACCCGATGTGTGCTGTAACTAGGAGAGCAAGGAGCCAGCACTAAACATTTTGCGCTGCTCCCTGCTCTGTGCACATGTAGCTGCAGGACACATCGGGTTAATTAACCCGATGTGTGCTGTAACTAGGAGAGCAAGGAGCCAGCACTAAGCATTGTGCGCGGCTCCCTGCTCTGTGCACATGTAGCTGCAGCACACATCGGGTAATTAACCCGATGTGTGCTGTAACTAGGAGAGTAGGGAGCCAGCACTAAGCATTGTGCGCTGCTCCCTGCTCTGTGCACATTTAGCTGCAGCACACATCGGGTAATTAACGCGATGTGTGCTGTAACTAGGAGAGCAGGGAGCCAGCGCTCAGTGTGCGCTGCTCCCTGCTCTCTGCACGTGTAGCTGCGTGCGCTGGTAACCAAGGTAAATATCGGGTTGGTTACCCGAGATTTACCTTAGTTACCAAGCGCAGCATCTTCCACGCGGCGCTGGGGGCTGTTCACTGGTTGCTGGTGAGCTCACCAGCAACTCGTGTAGCCACGCTCCAGCGATCCCTGCCAGGTCAGGTTGCTGGTGGGATCGCTGGAGCGTCGCTTAGTGTGACATCTCACCAGCAACCTCCTAGCAACTTACCAGCGATCCCTATCATTGTTGGGATCGCTGGTAAGTTGCTTAGTGTGACTGGACCTTAACACTATGCGTGTTAATATGCGTGTTATATTTGATTGATGCTCTTCTTTCTTTAGAGAATCTATGAGAACCAATAGAGACTAATCTTTAAAGGGCTCAGCTGATTAAAATCACCCTATGTGCAATATATTTGAGGATTTATGGCATGTCTCATGGAGCTGTATGGTTTCACATTGTAAAATTGACTAGTGGTTATTTGGACAGACCCTCCGTTTTACACCTCATCTGTTTTTATTATGTCCCTTGTGTTTATGTTTTTTTAATCATGATAATAAAGATTATTTGTATATTTTGAAATGGTCACTGTAGTGATTTATTGGGTTACTGGAAAGAGACAGCCCTGGAAAGAGACAGACGGGCAAAGAGACAGATGGGCAAAGAGACAGCCGGGCAAAGAGACAGCCGGGAAAAGAAACAGCCGGGAAAAGAAACAGCCAGGAAAAGAGACAGCCCGGGTAACGAGACAGCCCGGGTAATGAGACAGCCCGGGTAACGAGACAGCCGGGGTAACGAGACAGCCCTGGAAAGAGACAGACCTGGAGAGACGCACTTTCATTTATCTGTATCTGCGTCTTTAAGACGCGAATACAGATAAACTGTGGGCGCCGCCGGGCACAGAGAACTGATTGACCCTGGAAGTGCCTGCACTTCCGGGTCAGAGGCGCGCCAATCCGCTCCGTGCTGTGGCATCCACTGCTGCAGATGCCGCGGAGGACAGCACACTCACCGGAGCCAGCAGCAGCAGGAGGATGACGGACACCGTAGGAGGAGCGGCAGCAGCAAGAGGAGACGGGAGGCACAAGAGCCGGTAACCGCTGGCAGAGTTCCAGTGCTGTGAAGTGAGGATTCTGGGGGAGGGGCAGGCAGGCTACAATGTGAGTATAGTAGACAGGCAGAGGCAGAGGCTACAATGTGAGTATAGTGGACGAGGAACAGGCAGAGGCTGCAATGTGAGGATAGTAGACGAGGGAGAGGCAGAGGCTGCAATGTGAGTATAGTGGACAAGGGACAGGCAGAGGCAGAGGCTGCAATGTGAGTATAGTGGACGAGGGACAGGCAGAGGCTGCAATGTGAGTATAGTGGACGATGGACAGGCAGAGGCAGAGGCTGCAATGTGAGTATAGTGGACGAGGGACAGGCAGAGGCAGAGGCTGCAATGTGAGGATAGTGGACGAGGGACAGGCAGAGGCAGAGGCTGCAATGTGAGTATAGTGGACGAGGGACAGGCAGAGGCAGAGGCTGCAATGTGAGTATAGTGGACGAGGGACAGGCAGAGGCTGCAATGTGAGTATAGTGGACGAGGGACAGGCAGAGGCTGCAATGTGAGGATAGTGGACGAGGGACAGGCAGAGGCAGAGGCTGCAATGTGAGGATAGTGGACAGGCAGAGGCTACAATGTGAGTATAGTGGACGAGGGACAGGCAGAGGCAGAGGCTGCAATGTGAGGATAGTGGACGAGGGACAGGCAGAGGCAGAGGCTGCAATGTGAGTATAGTGGACGAGGGACAGGCAGAGGCTGCAATGTGAGGATAGTGGACAGGCAGAGGCTACAATGTGAGTATAGTGGACGAGGGACAGGCAGAGGCAGAGGCTGCAATATGAGGATAGTGGACGAGGGACAGGCAGAGGCTGCAATGTGAGGATAGTGGATGAGGGACAGGCAGAGGCAGAGGCTGCAATGTGAGGATAGTGGACGAGGGACAGGCAGAGGCTGCAATATGAGGATAGTGGACGAGGGGCAGGCAGAGGCTGAGTCTGGAGGGAGGCAGAGGCTGAGACTGGGGGGAGGCTGGAGGGAGGCAGAGGCTGAGACTGGGGGGAGGCTGGAGGGAGGCAGAGGCTGAGACTGGCGAGAGGCTGGAGGGAGGCAGAGGCTGAGACTGGCGAGAGGCTGGAGGGAGGCAGAGGCTGAGATTGGGGGGAGGCTGGAGGGAGTCAGAGGCTGAGACTGGGGGGAGGCTGGAGGGAGGCAGAGGCTGAGACTGGGGGGAGGCTGGAGGGAGGCAGAGGCTGAGACTGGGGGGAGGCAGAGGCTGAGACTGGGGGGAGGCTGGGGAGAGGCTGAGACTGGGGGGAGGCAGAGGCTGAGACTGGGGGGAGGCTGAGACTGGGGGAGGCTGGGGGGAGGCAGAGGCTGAGACTGGGGGGAGGCTGGAGTGAGGCAGAGGCTGAGACTGGGGGGAGGCTGGAGGGAGGCAGAGGCTGAGACTGGGGGGAGGCTGGAGGGAGGCAGAGGCTGAGACTGGGGGGAGGCTGGAGGGAGGCAGAGGCTGAGACTGGGGGGAGGCTGGTGGGAGGCAGAGGCTGAGACTGGGGGGAGGCTGGAGGGAGGCAGAGGCTGAGACTGGGGGGAGGCTGGAGGGAGGCAGAGGCTGAGACTGGGGGGAGGCTGCGGGGAGGCAGAGGCTGAGACTGGGGGGAGGCAGAGTTTGAGACTGGGGGAGGCTGGGCGGGAGGCAGAGGCTGATGCTGGGGGGGAGGCAGAGGCTGAGACTGGGGGGAGGCTGGGCGGGAGGCAGAGGCTGATGCTGGCCGAGGCTGGGGGGGAGGCAGAGGCTGATGGAGGCCTGGGGGAGGCAGAGGCTGATGCTGGCGGAGGTCTGGGGGAGGCAGAGGCTGATGCTGGCGGAGGCCTGGGGGAGGCAGAGGCTGATGCTGGCGGAGGCTGGGGGGAGGCAGAGGCTGATGCTGGCGGAGGCTGGGGGGAGGCAGAGGCTGATGCTGGCGGAGGCCTGGGGGGAGAGAGGCGGAGGCTCGGGGGAGAGAGGCTAATGCTGGCGGAGGCTGGGGGGAGAGAGGCTGATGCTGGGGGAGGCTGGCTGGAGAGAGGCTGGTGCTGGAGGAGGCTGGCTGGAGAGAGGCTGATGCTGGCGGAGGATGGGGGGTGAGGTTGATGCTGGCGGAGACTGGGGAATGAGGCTGATGCTGGCAGAGACTGGGGACTGAGGCTGATGCTGGGGGAGGCTAGGGGGAGAGAGGCTGAAGCTGGGGGAGAGAGGCTGATGCTGAGGGAAGAGAGGCTGAGGCTGGAGGAGGCTGGTGGGAGAGAGGCTGCTGCTGGGGGAATGGGAGAGAGGGGCCAATGCTAGAGACAGAGGACAAGGGTTGAGGGATAGTGCAATGACAAAATCGATTGGGTGGGGGGAGTGTAAGGACTCAGAATAAGAGGGGGGCAGCATTGGGAGCTCATTATGGAGAAGGGGCAGCATGTGTGGGCTCAGTATGGAGTAGAGCAATGTAGGGGAGTCAATATCAAGAGTGGGGTAGTGTGTGTAGGGGGGTGTCTCAGCATAAGCTCTAGTGTGGTGGTCTTAGCATGAGTGGGGAAAAATGGAGGTGTCATTATGGAAAAGAGGAAGGCAGCATTAGGAGCTCATGGAGAGGGGCAGCATGCATGGGACACTGTGAGGAGGGGGCACCATGCATGGGACATTGTGAGGAGGGGGCAGCATGCATGGGACATTGTGAGGAGGGGGCAGCAGGCATGGGACATTGTGAGGAGGGGGCAGTATGCATGGGACACTGTGAGGAGGGGGCACCATGCATGGGACATTGTGAGGAGGGGGCAGCATGCATGGGACATTGTGAAAAGGGGGCAGCATGCACGGGACACTGTGAGGAGGGGGCATCATGCATGGGACATTGTGAGGAGGAGGAGGCAGCATGCATGGGACATTGTGAGGAGGGGGCAGCATGCATGGGACATTGTGAGGAGGGGGCAGTATGCATGGGACACTGTGAGGAGGGGGCAGCATGCATGGGACATTGTGAGGAGGGGGCAGCATGCATGGGACATTGTGAGGAGGGGGCAGTATGCATGGGACACTGTGATGAGGGAGCAGCATGCATGGGACATTGTCCTTACATCATGCTGCTCCCTCCTCACAATGTACAGATCATATTTCATAATCGAGGAAGGTATGGTGGGTATATAGTAGTTTATAAGGGAGGGCAGTGTGGTGTTTTAGTTTATTAGGGGCAGTGTGACAGTCACAGTATATAAGTGGGGACAGTGTGGTGGGAATATGTTATACTCATGCTATGTTTTGATGTGCCTGTGGTGATCCCCAAGGGGGGGGGGGTTAGTGCCCTTCGTTTCTCATTGATACTTTTTAAAGTGTTTTACAGAGTAGATCTGCCTTAAACAGATGTCGTGTGCAAAACTCAGTTTTACATTGTCACTAAGGGGCGCAACCACTTAAAGTGCCTAGGGCAGCATGAAGGCAAAATACAGCCCTGTATATATATATATATATATAGAATCCGCCCTTTCCTCAATTTGCAATCTACTAAAATGCTAGTGCATGCCCTCATAATCTCCCGCCTCGACTACTGTAACATCCTCCTCTGTGGCCTCCCTGCCAACACGCTTGCCCCTCTCCAGTCCATCCTTAACTCTGCTGCCCGACTTATCCACCTCTCTCCTCAATACCACCCCGCTTCTCCTCTCTGCATGTCCCTCCACTGGCTTCCAATCTTCCACCGTATCCAATTCAAACTTCTAACACTGACCTACAAAGCTGTGCATAATCTTTCCCCTCCGTACATCTCCGAACTACTCTCCCACTACACTCCAACACGTCACCTCCGGTCCTCCCAAGATCTCCTCCTCTCCTCCTCTCTCATTCGCTCCTCACACAACCGACTCCAAGACTTCTCCCGAGCATCCTCAGTCTCCTGGAACTCGCTGCCTAAACACGTCAGACTATCCCCTACCCTTGCAAACTTCAAATGGAACCTGAAAACGCACCTGTTCAGAAATGCCTACAATCTACAATGAACTCGCTGCCGCCCGACCACCGTGCGGAGCTGCCGCCCGACCACCGTGCGGAGCTGCCGCCCGACCACCGTGCGGAGCTGCCGCCCGACCACCGTGCGGAGCTGCCGCCCGACCACCGTGCGGAGCTGCCGCCCGACCACCGTGCGGAGCTGCCGCCCGACCACCGTGCGGAGCTGCCGCCCGACCACCGTGCGGAGCTGCCGCCCGACCACCGTGCGGAGCTGCCGCCTGACCTACACCCCACCTATTGTCTCCTCCCCATAATCCTATAGAATGTAAGCCCGCAAGGGTAGGGCCCTCTTCCCTCTGTACTAGTCTGTCTACTGTACTTGTATACGTATTTTGTATGTAACCCCCCCTCTCATGTACAGCACCATGGAATTAATGGTGCTCTATAAATAAATAATAATAATAATAATAATAATATATATAAATATTTCTTGTTTAGAATGTCATGGTAAGCTCGGTTAAATTATACACACTTGGTTCTTATTCCCACAATTGCTGTTAACACTGGGATTAGCCTGTATTGCTTGCAAAAAGTATACTTTTTATTCACAGTGATATCTTCCTTCTATTAGCCATTGTTATATATGAAATAAATATCTTACTGACCACCATCCCAACTCTCTCATCATCTGTGTGTCTTTACTCCTAACTTCATGATTTTTATTGTATTTTATCTATACTCTGTCATTTTATGCTTTGTATAAATGTCATTTATGTAGGAATATAAATAAAAAAAGATAAAATGTGTAAAAAAATAAAATAATTTGCATGTAAAAAATATAGAATTTCAGCACTACTTCCTACAGTTCTAGGATTGTTCCCAGACATAAAGGAAGACCCCCAATCCCCTCATGTTATTGTGACTAGTGTCTATGAAGATGAATTTCTGTTTAAGTCATTGTACGAGCTGGGCCAGAAGAAGAAGCCACTTTCTGGATCAAAACAAACCGAAAAAAGCAGCAGGACCAGCACTAAAATTGGTATCCTAGGGATGAAATCATAATTTAAGTATATTAACCCCTTCACCCCTGGCCAGTAAAACACCCTAATGACTGGGCCAATTTTTTGCAATTCTGACCAGTGTCACTTTATGAGGTTATAACTCTGGAACACGATAACGGATCCCGTCGATTCTGACATTGTTTTTTCGTGACATATTGTACTTCATGATAGTGGTAAATTTAGGCTGATATTTTTTGCGTTTATTTGTGAAAATTTTGGCAAAAATTTTAATTTTCAAACTTTGAAATGTTATGCCTATAAATCTGAGAGATATGTCACACAAAATAGTTACTAAATAACATTTCCCACATGTCTACTTTACACCAGCTCAATTTTCGAAACAATTTTTTTTTCGTTAGGAAGTTAGTTCATCAGCAATTTTTCATTTTTCCAACAAAATTTACAAAACCATTTTTTTAGGGACCACATGAAGTGACTTTGAGAGGCCGAGGTGACAGAAAATACCCAAAAAGTGACACCATTCTGAAAACTGCACCCCTCACACTGCTCAAAACCACATGCAAGAAGTTTATTAACCCTTTAGGTGCTTCACAGGAACCAAAAAAATGTGAAAGTAAAAAATGAAAATTTTACTTTTTTACAAAAAAATGTTAATTTAGCCATAACATTTTGCATTTTCACAAGGGAGAAAAGAGAAAGTGTACCATATAATTTATTGTGCAATCTCTCCTGAATACAAAGATACCCCATATGTGGTAAAAATCAATTGTTTGGGCGCATGTCAGGGCTCTGAAGGGAAGGAGCGTCATTCAAATTTTTGAACGTAAAATTAGCTGGACTCACTAGCGGACGCCATGTCGGGTTTGGAGACCCCCCTGAAGTGCCTAAACAATGGAGCTCCCCAAGAAGTGACCCCATTTTGGAAACTAGACCCCTCAAGGAATTTATCTACATGTTTGGTGAGCCCCGTGAGCCCCCCAGGGGCTTCACAGAAGTTGATAATGTTGAGCCATGAAAATATATATTTTTTTTTCCACAAAACTGTTACTTGAACAAAGGTAGCTTTTTTCACAAGGGTATCAGGAAAAAATGCACCATAAAACGTATTGTGCAATTTCTCCCGAGTACCTCATATGTGGTAGAAAGTAATTGTTTAACTGCATGGCAGGGCTCAGAAGAGAAGGAGCGCCATTTGACAGCAAAATTGGTTGGAATCATTAGCAGACGCCATGTCAGGTTTGGAAACCCCCTATGGTGCCTAAACAGTGTAGCTCCCCCACAAGTGGCCCCATTTTGGAACTAGACAACTCAAGGAATTTATCTAAATGTTTGAGCTCCTTATACCCATGGGGGCTTCACAGAAGTTGATAACGGTGAGCTGTAAAAATATTTTTTTTTTACCAAAAAATTTTTGCTTCAACTAGGTAGCTTTTTTTTTTTTTTATAAGGGTGACAGGAAAAAAATGGACCGTAAAATTTATTGTGCAATTTCTCCTGAGTACGCAGATACTTCAAATGTGGTTGAACTCAACTCTTTGAGCGCACGGCAGGGCTTGGAAGAGAAGGAGCACCATATGACTTTCCAAACGCACAGATGCCGGTAAGTGATGTGCATCACTGATCGGCCACTACAGGACGCACAGACGGATGACGTGCAAAAAACGATTAGGGATATGAAGAAAAAAAAAAAGTCATGCTGAAAATTGAGCACGGATGCCGATCCGTTATGTGTATCACTGAACAGCACTCGGCCGCTGCAGGACGCACACACGGAAGTGGTGCAATAAAATGACGCAAGATTCGGACAAAAAAAAAAAAGTCCCGCCGAAAATTGGACATGGATGCAGATATGTTATGTCCATCACTGATCAGCTTACGGCGGGATGCACGGACGAATGAGGTGTAAAAACAGAAAGGGGATAGAGAAAAAAAAAATTATACTCACAGAACCTAGAGGATTAGCAGGAGGATCACGGACCAGAGCAACTGCAGGAGGAATAACAGGCAGCAAGATGGGCAGCTTATTACAGGAGCAGCAGGCAGGAAGTTGAGTGAGGACCCAGCGATAGAAGCAGATGTGATCGGATCAATGAAGATCTCGACCGACCTGGTGACAGCAGGTAGGGGACGTCGGAGGAACAGCACATGGAGAGGGGGGGAGGGGGAGACCGGAGAAGCAGAGGCAAAAAATGGGAGCAGAATAGAGATCGCGGGGGGAGGGGTGGCAGATCGGGGAGGGCACATTGGCAGTGGCATCAGGGGAGAGTACAGAGGAATCACGGGAGCGTGCAGGAGCATCACGGGAGCGTGCAGGGCAATCATGGGAGCGCGCAATACTCGCAGGGGGAGAAGGAGCGTCAATCAGAAAGCAGCGGCAGCGGTGGTGTGGTACTAAAAGTACCAGCCGGTGTATGGCACAGACATGTTGGGGGAGGGCTCCCCAGGCAAACACAAATCTGAGGAAGGCGGTCACCGTCAGGTCAGACCGCCCCACTGCACGCTGATTGGAGCGATAGCGCGTCATAGCACGATCGCTGCAATCAGTGCTGCAGGAGCTTGGGGCACCATGTTTGATCTCCAGCTATGATCTGATGCAGCTGCTGCAGCAGCTCATAGCAGGATCTCACAGGATCGCACTGATTGAGTCATTGTTTTAGCTGAAAACAGCGCAATTGATGCGGTTTGTGGTTCAGTTTGAACAGCCAATCACAACGATCGTCGATGGGGGGTGGTGATGCCACCCTCCCTGGGGTCAAGCAAAGGTCTCCCGCTGTAAGAAACCGCAGAGGACATGATATGAAAGCCGTTGCTATGGCCACAGTATTCAAATGAATTTTAGGCAGTAAAGTTACTTCCCTGGTCATTAAGTCACGTAAAAATAGGACGTAACTTTACTGCCCGTGGTCGTGAAGGGGTTAATAAGTTTGTATTCTAAACACATTTAAGCAATTTTTTTCTAGCTGTACAACAACTTTAAAGGTGGTGTCCACTACTCATAGAATGCTCTTCTCAAGCAGTATTTTTCACCCTTGTAAAATAATAACACATATACTCACCTCTGGTGCCAATGCTGTTAGAGCAGTGTCGGCACTGGCTGTCCGTCCTGGGGCTCGCGTGAATCAGCGGTCACTTCACTCTCTCCTCCTCTGAACATACAGTGCTTTGAAAAAATATTCATACTTTGTGAAATTTCCACATTTTTTCAGGCTACATCTACAAACTTAAATGTATTTGGCTGGTATTTTATCTGATGTACACAATAATAAAAATTGTATTTATATATATATAGTGCCAACATATTCCACAGCACTGGGTCAATATTTTGTAGGACCATCTTTTTCTGCAATGACTGCTGCAAGACTTTTGGGGTATGTCTCTACCAGCTTGCATATTTGGAGGCTGAAATTTTTGTCTATTCTTTTTTGTAAAAGATCTCTAGCTCAGTGAGATTGGATTGAGAGTATCAGTGAACAGCAATTTTCAAGTCTTGTCAGAGATTCTCAATGGGATTTAGGTCTTGACTTTGGGACATTTAAACACATGAATATGCTTTGATATAAACCATTTATTGTAGCTCTAGCAGTATGTTTAAGGTCGTTGTCCTGCTTGAAGGTGAACCTATGTCCCAGTCTAAGTTCTTTGCAGCCAGTAACAGGTGTTTCCCCAAGGATTGCCCTGTATTTAGCTTCATCCATCTTCACATCAACTCTAACTTTTCTGTCCCAGCTGAAGAAAAGTATCTCCACAGCAGGATGCTGCCACCACTATGTTTGATAGTTGGGATGGTGTTTTCAGAGTGATGTTCAGTGTTGGTTTTCCACCAGACATATCATTTTGAATTGGGCCCCAAAAAATCTACTTTGGTCTCATTAGACCAGAGAACAGTCTTTCACAGGCTGAGTTCACTACATGGCTTTTTTTTAAAACTGCTAATGGGACTTCTTATGGCTTGCTTTCAAAAATGGCTTTCTTGTTGCCACTTTTACATAAAGGCCAAAATTGTGGAGTATATGGCTATTAGATGTCTGTGGCCAGGATTTCCTCACCTGAGCTGTGGATCACTGCAGCTCCTTCAGAGTGACCATGGGCTTTTTAGCTGTTTTTCTATTTAGTGCTCACCTTGAATGGGATGTCCATTTTGGTGGATGGCTATGTCCGGGTAGGTTTGTAGTTGTGCCAAACTCCTTACAGTTTTGGATGATGGATTGAATAGTGCTCTCTGAGATGTTCAGAGCTTAGGCTAATTTCTTTTTATAACCTAACCCTGCTTAACTCTTCTCAACAACTTTATCCTTGACCTGTCTGATGTGTTCCTTGATTTCATGATGCGATTTCATCCCTAATGTTCTCAAACAACCCTCTGATGCTTTCACAGACCAGCTGTAGTTATACTGACAAATTACACACAGGTGGACTCAATATTCTAATTAGTTGACTTCGGTAGGCAATTGGTCACTCAGGACTTTATTTAAGGGTATCAGACTACAGGGCGCTGAAAAAATGCACATCACAATTTTCAGATATATATTTTTAATTTAGAAAGCCACGTATCATCCCCTTTACAGTTTACAAATAATAACTACCTAGTATTGGTATATCAGATATAATCACAATATAATACATTTAAGTTTGTACGTGTAATGTGAAAAAACAAAACAGTACATATTGACAGCAATCGTGCTATTTTCATGTTATACTTTTTGTATTGCTTATTTAGGCTACTTTCACACATCATTTTTTTGGCCTCAGGCACAATCCGGCGTGTGCCTGATGCAACGGATCCGGCGCAGAATATGCAAGAACGGATGCACCGGATCTTTTTTTTTACGGATCCGTTATACCAGATCCGTCAAAAAACGCATCCGGCGCATCCGTTTTTGCATCCGTTTCGTCCGTTTTTTTTGCTGGATCTGTTTTTTTTTACAATAAATTTGAGCATGATCAGTTTAAAAAAAAATGATCTGGCAGCCGCATCCGTTTTTTGCCGCATTATGCTGGATCCGGCATCCATAGGCTTCCATTGTATATCACGCTGTATCGCCGTGATGCGTTTTTTTGTCAGAGACAAAAAACGTTACAAGAGACCTTCCATCCGGCCGCCGCATTAGCCAATTACGCCGGATCTGGCAAAAGTCGGATGCAACGCAATGCCATCCAGTACAATCCGGCGCGTGATCCGTTTTATCAGTTTTTTTCCGGATTGTGCCTGATGGAAAAAAACTGATGTGTGAAAGTAGCCTTAATGGCAACATATTCTGCAGTAGCTGTATGTAAAATATGTCACACTTACGACAGTTTGTCAGTCTACCATCGTAATCCAGAAATATTTTAAACGGAATCTGTTACCAAGTTTTTTCTACCTTATCTGAGTACAGCATAATGTAGGAAAAGGGACTCTGAAACCAACGATGTGGCACTTAATTTAATGGGTGCAGCAGTTGTGGTACAATCAGAATTTTTAGCTGTAGAAGGAAGCAGAGTTGAGAAACATAACCCCACACATACCAGGCTCTCTCTGTACATAGTCTATAAACAAACTGTTTATCACATTAAGGGGCGTGGTCGACAACATATACCAGGCAGCTTGTCACAGCAACAATAATCAATTAATCATAAAACCTTTATTATAAGTAAATAGCAGCACACAGTATGATAAGAGGCACATAGCTGAAATTTGTGTTTTAACCCCTACCTCATGCGGTCTTCGGATTACAGAGCAAAAAACTGCTGACAGATTCCCTTAAAACATCCAGAAAGTACTTATTTGAGGACAACTTCTTTCAAAACATGGTCCCCTTTTACCCAAACTTCAAGTCCCCTCTTTTGAACTAAACTGTAAAAGGTCATTCAATATTTTACTATGCTGAGCAATTGTCAAGCAAGCTTTAAAAGCAATCACAAATTAACATAGCAGGACGGAGAGAACTATGGTGCATTTCTGGGATCACATTTTTATTGAAGTCATTATGAGGCCATTGAGTTTAGTATTCCTCCTCATGATTCATTTTATGTCAGCTTAGTATGGAAGTGAATAAGAAGACAGTAATTTTACTCTTTGCACATGAGATAAGTGAACATCAATAGAAAACTCAACAATGATAAATGAAAAATGAGAATAAAAACACATAGGAAACCATGACAAAAGTAAATCAAAGTGGGAATGATGTGGTCTCTTTAGACTGATGGAAGAACACAAGTAAAATACAGCTACCCATGACTGAATATGGCTTCAGTTGAAATAATTCTTTAAAGTGCGGTAAAATACCCCTGAGAAGAAGAAAAAGGCTGTTGCAGATAGTCTCCTTTGGCATACTGATTAAATAAATGTAATATAGTCAGACAGATCAATATATACATGAGAAGACTGACAAAGAAGTGAGAAGAAAAAAGTAAAGAGGGTATCGGCATTAGAAAAAGTAACTTGTCTGCAATGACTGCGTCTTCCAGCAATGCCAGAGCCAAAGTGTGAGGCCTCCTGAAAGACCTATTTACAAAAGGTTGATCTCATCACATTTCTCTTTTTAAAAGAGGCTCCTCAATAGGTAGTGTTCATATAGAAACATCCATTGTACTATTTCTAGCTTGTAACAATTCTAGTTAGACAAGAGGTTGACTGTGTCCTACAGCTGTACCACAAAATGACAAACCAAACACATAATCCTTCTTAACACTTTTGTGTTGGGTAATCATTTGTTCTGATCATCAACATTGTCAATGGCTTTCCTGACTCAAACAGGATAATCCAAAGAGCGCACATGGGACATGAAAAGGGAAGAGCTGGCGTGTTCGTTTGTATATTTGATTTCCCTTCTCTGGATTAAATGTTTTTCGAGACAGCCTTTTTGTTTGCTTACCTAAAATATCTTTATTTCCAACAAAAGGAACATGGTTCATTTACGTGAACAGTAATAATTTGGTAAACATTATATACTTTGGTAAAATTCATTTTGCAGCCATCGTTGGAGGATCAGCACTCACAAATTTCACCTTAAATTATAATTAGGAATAGTTCTGAATGCTTCAAAGTAGTAGTTGTGTGTAGGAGAGGAACAAAAGAAAAAAATGGCTCATAGATACACTGCATTATCTCAGCATCATACTGGTCTAGTTTATAAGGTAATTGCACATATGAGAGCTGCAACTACCTACAATACAGGCGTCAATAGAAAATGAATGAGGATAAAGATGGCTGGATTGTCATTGTAAATAAGCACTTGTACCTTGCCCCCCCCCCCATATCTCATTGTAGATTGTAAGCTCTCACGAGCAGGGTTGTTTTTTTTCACTCTAAATATTGTATTTTCTATAACTGTTATTTGTTTGTATATGATCATCCTGAATTGTAAAGCGCTGCGGAATATGTTATCGCTATAGAAATAAAGATTATTAGTATTATAAAAATAACATTCATTATTATATCAATTAGGAGCTTAGAATATGGCAGTTATGCAGGTACAGAATGTCCATGTGGATATTGGGATTGTTTTAAAGCTCAGAATTAAAGATATGTGTTACCCTATGTGTGGAGTTGGTTACATTTCCATTCAATGGCCATTCTCACATCAGCTCCAGAACCAACATCTGCAAGGGTTTATATAGGAGACGGCTGGCCTACGCCAGCTATCAAGGCACATTGGACCTCCACAAAAATGTATAATTTTATTGCGAGAGAAGCGGCTATTCAGCTATAATTCTACTTCTATAGAATATATTCTAAAGCATTTGAGTGGCTTAAACTTTTGTTGATTTAAATTGGACCTCAATATCCATATTTCTCCCATAATTTATGCTTTTCCACTCCACTCACCCACATTGATCAGGTTCTTATCGATAATTTGGGATTTTCATTTCACAGGAGATTTAAAATTTTCCTTTTAAAAAAAAGTGACTTTATCTGTCAAGTCTGTAACATGATTCTCTAATGAAAGAGTTTGAATGAAACTAAAATAAAATTATGCTTACTAAAATAAAAAATAAAAATTGTATTAGTATTGAATATTGCTTTTACATTCCCAACCTTTATACCTCTGCTATTTTTACTAATCACATTGGTTTCAAAAGCTACATAAATATACTAATTAGGGTCAAGATTAGGGAATATGTAGGGATGAGCGAACCCGAGATTCGGTGTTTGTACCAAACACAGACTTTTAAAAAACAAAAACAAAAAACCCAGAGATCGGGTACCTTACTTGTATGCAACCACTTGAGCAAGAATTGAACTGGTGGAGGAAGGTTGAACTAGATGGACCTAGGTCTTTTTTCAACCTAAGTAACTATGTAACTATGTAAGGTACGCTTGGTGATCGGTCCAGAGCGAGCAGCTTGCAGTGTTTAATCGGCTCGCACTGGGGATAACAACAGCGTGGTCAGATGTAGTGTGCACCAAAAAAAAAAAAAGGAAAAACCCTGTCCACCCTCCCCCGGAAGTGATTTGGATTTGTTTATGGCTGGATGCCTGTGGTCTGAGACCCGAACTGCCCAATTAGTGACTTCCATTGGGGTCAGGTCCGGGTCCCAAACTTTATCTAAAGTCCAGCTAAACCAAACTTCCATGGGTTTGCTCATCTCTAGAAATATGCAACATTTTATATCATGCAATGGTGGGATGGGATCCTCAGTTATAAGTGAACACTGATTAAAGTTTTTTTTTACACGGGCTGATTAGCAGCACGATATGACTGCCGAATGTTAAACTACTGATCGGCGGTCAATGACATGCCAGACCAAAGTAAAAACCGAACACTGAGCAATATTTACAAGATCACTCAGTGGGCATAGGCTTTCCTCTGTCTCGGCAGCACGAGTCCTGTTTACACAGGCAGACCAAAGTAAATAATGCACACTGAGCGGTCTATACGAGATCACTCAGTGGGCATAGGCTGTCATAGTTCTTGACGAAAGCAATTATTTTTTGCACTGTGCAAAAGATCAGGTCTCTCAATGAAAGAGCACTTTGCTGGTTTATTGGGTGATTGGCAGCCTGTTTACACAGCAAGATAATCGTGTAACGAGCATTTTTAAACAACACTCGTTCATGACTATCTTGCAGTGTAAATGCGGCTTTAGTTCTACTGGAATAGAAACCGTTGTACAAAGACAACCACGTATTGTGAATGCTATAATGGTACAAATTCAGAAAGACTTCTCTTGAATTATTCAAAGAGTCACTAGAGGTCATCCTACACAAGTAAAAGAACAATATAAATGGCCCTTTGTTAGGTTACAAACCAATATTTACACACGTCCTCATGGTATTTCTCCAGAGTACACTGGCTTTGGAAGAATACAGAATCACTCCATTATAAGTAGATTTAGCAGCAAGTTCAGGGCATTAATTCATGAGTGATCCTTGTGTCGTTTCCTCCTTTACTTGGTCTTTTAGTGATCTGTATTTAATCTGTGTTTAATTTTCCCCTGTTCTGCTTCACTTTATTCATTCTCAACATAATCAGAGCAGAGGTGCCCCCTTTGATTGTTTAAAGTATAGCAGCTGCTATATCAGTAATTGTGCCCTGAGTGTGCTAAACTGAGTGGAGTTACGTTTTAAAGGTGTTTTCCACTGGGTAATTTATTTTTTTTTTACCAAAAGATCAATATAGGTTATAAAAATCAAAGCAATGTACTATAAAAAAGCACTATATAGAGCCAAGGGAAAAAAGCACTATCCTTATAACAAACGTGGTCACTCACTGTTCGTGTTCATAATCCTGTGGGCCTCATTCGGAACCAGTGGGGCTCTGCTGTTGAATCCCGGCAGTGGGTAAAGTAAAGTGATCCAATGGAACAGAAGTCATGTCACTTACCATAAGTAAAACAAGTCCTTTAAAGAGGGATGAACAGGTGGGAGAACTGAGACCAAGTTATCACACATCTCTCTCCTTTCACCGGCTACTCCAATGTGGCAATTGCTGTTATGAACATTCAATAAATTACTTGTTTTTCTTACGGTGAGTGCCGCTGACGTCTGTTCCATTGAATACTATACAATAGCAGGAAAGACAAAAGAAGATAGGGTCTTATCCGGGATAATAGCAACCTCCAAATGCAGTAGGGAAGGCTCACCTCCTGTGGTTGTGAGAAGTCACAACCACTGTCATAGCATGTAATACAGTTACCGCAGTACCCCTATGAAAGATAACCAATGTGGGTGGATGAAAGGGTTAAAAGCCATGATCTTTACTCACTTGATCTTGTTAATGTATTTCAGAGATTATTCTCCTCCTTCAGGACAAAATCACATGATTTTGTGATTTTGTCCTGATGAAGGAGTATAATCTCTGAAACGCGCTGACAAATAAAGATCACGATCATTCTATCATCCTGAGTGTGGGAGATTCCTTCAATGGAAGCGCAGTCTTTAACCATTACATCCACCCACATTGATCACCACTGGAAACTATTAAGGAGCCCTCCAACACTCAAACTGTATTAAAAATCTTCTCGTTCTTAAAAAGCAAGAGCAATAAAAATGGAAACAAATAATACAACATCAAGTATTTGTACTCTAACTACTGATTATCATATATAATGTAACCTATATCATATGTATGAGCCTTATATGTGTTGGTTATCCAAGGGGTATATATAAGATGTAATAGTAGCAACGAGTCCAGCTCACCATTTCTGTATCCACGCTCTGTTCAGAGCCCGGACAAAGGCCCTGCCATGGCCTCATAATCGAACAAGTAAAACAGGAAAGTCCAGCTCAAATGAACAGTTTCGTCTTTATTTCTTAAAAAATTTCAAGTACACGGAACATCAACATTTTCACAACGAAACCGCTATAATGGCGTATGCATCAGCGTGTTTCTGGTGTGTTTTCACCCTTAATCATGATCAAAATCATGATTAAATGTGGAAACACACTAGAAACACAATGCATACGCCATTATAGCGGTTTCCTTGTGAAAATTTTAATGTCCTGTGTACTTGAAATTCTCAAGAAATAAAGAAACTGTTAATTTGAGCTAGACATTCCTGTTTACTTATATAAGTAAGGCTATGTGCACACACTGCGTTTTTTTTACGCTGCGTTTTTGTGCGTTTTTTAGCGCTAAAAACGCACAGAAACGCAGCGTCTTTAAAAAACGTATGAAAAAAACTGCATGCGGTTTTACCGCGTTTTGCTGCGTTTTTGCTCACTGCATTTTTCTGGGTTTTTTTTCTCAGTGAACATTGCCATTAAAAATTGTTGAGAAAAAAAAAAAAAGGTCTGATGTCATTTCCTTCTTCCATATTTTCTTCATTCTCCACTAGTGTATGCAGGTGAGCAGACAGCTGCAGAACTACAAGGCTCAGCATGCTCCATCCAGGACTGTATGCTGGAGGGAGAGTCAGGGGGAGCAGACCTACAAGGCTCAGCATACTCCATCCACTAGTGGATGCAGGAGAGCAGACTGCAGCTGCAGAACTACAAGGCTCAGCATCCTCCATCCAATAGTGTATGCAGGAGAGCAGACAGCAGCTGTCGAACTATAAGGCTCAGCATCCTCCTTCCAGGACTGTATGCAGGATTTCTTTGCCCCCCCAAACAAAAAAAATGACGTGGGCTTCACCATATTTTTGTATGCTAGCCAGGTACAGCAGGCAGGTACGGGCTGCCCCCAACCCCCAGCTGCCTATTTGTACCCGGCTGGGAACCAAAAATATAGGGAAGCCTTTTTTTTTTATTTCATGAATTTCATGAAATAATTAAAAAAAAATGACGTGGGCTTCGCCCAATTTTTGAGTCCAGCCAGGTACAACTAGGCAGCTGAGGATTGGAATCCCCAGTGCAGGGGGCCCATGCTTTCTGGGCACCCCCGCTGCGAATTGCAGTCCGCAGCCACCCCAGAAAATGGCACTTTCATAGAAGCGCCATGTTCTGGCGCTGTATCCAACTCTTCCAGCTGCCCTGGTGACGGGTGGCTCACTGGGTAATAATGGGGTTAGGGCTAGCTGTATATTATCAGCTGGCCCTAAACCCGAAATTCATGGTGTCATGCCAATATTAGACATGGCCACCATGAATTTCTAGTAAAGATAAAAAAAAACCCACAACACAGAAAAATATTTTTATTAGAAATAAAACACAACACAATTAGTGACTCCATCTTTATTGAAATAAAGAACCCCCCTCCGCAGTAATCCTGGGTCAAGTGTCCCGCGCCGTCCAATCCGGATCCAATATCATCTGATCGGTTTGCTGGAAGGCAAAGCGATCAGATGATGTGTCAGGTTCTAGGATGTGAATCACATCACACATCAGCTGATTGTATAAAAGCCGTTTATACAATCAGCTGATGTATCAGTGCAAAAAAAAATACTCACTTTTGTGCTGATTACCGGCAGCTCCTGGAGCGGAGTTTGATCCCGTCCGATCGCTGCAGGAGCTGCCGGTAATCAGGGATGAAGTCTCCTGACGGCATCCACTGACAGGTTAAGCCGGCCGGGCGCCGGCGTCACTGCGAGAATTACGATCAGCTGATACATCAGGTGACTGCATCAGGTGATCAGCGCCAGGTCCTGCAGCTATCGGAGGTGTCCCGGCCGTCTGCACACAGCCGGAGCAGCGGTACCGGGAGAGGAGCTGGGAGCGGACATGGCACCGGGAGTCTGCAGACAGGTGAGTATTTTTTTTTCTACTGTTCACTTTTATTTTCGCAGCTGCCTCCACCTCCCGCCCAGACATGGTGCCGCACAGGAGCTGACATGCACAGGACTGGAGGTGGACGCAGCGGTGACGGTACAGGGAGGATTCACGCTTCTGTATTTACTGACAGAAAGAATCCTCTTCCTGTACATGTCACTTTACTGCCCACCCCTTGCGCTTATAGCTTCGTTTTTAGTCATAGAAACGCACTAAAACGCAGCTATATTTGCAATTTGCTGTTTTCATTGCGTTTTTGAACATCTCATTGAACTCAATAGGTGGAAAACGCAGTGAAAAATGCAAAAATAATTGACATGCTGCATTTTTGTGGGCACAACAAAAATGCAGCTAAAAAAACGCTGTGTGCAGACAGCAAAAATGAAAACTCATAGACTGTGCTGGGGAAGCAAAGTCATGCAGTTTTCTGAGCAAAAACGCACCCGAAAAACGCCGCGAAAAACGCACTGTGTGAACTTACCCTAACATTCCTAGAAAAGACTAATATTACCCTCATTTTAGGGTAAAACTGCCTATTACTGCGAAATCTCCAAATCTTATGATTAATAAGGATCTTCGATATGGCTGTGAACTTGTAATATACCTAATATTATGACTTGGTCACCGATAGTTTGAAGACTGGATATTGACTTAAGATAAATTAAAGCCTTAGATCAAGTAATGCTACAGAACCCATGTAATTAAATATATCATCCTATTATAGGAATATCGTTTCAATGGCCATCTAATCTCATAGAAGCAGAATTTAAAAGAAAAAAAAAAGCAAAATAAAACCACTTTCTTGAAAACCTTGTCTTATGATTCTTCCTAAGGCTCTACAGCTTAAAACATGAAACAAGAAATAATAAACAGCTTCAAAGTGACACAAACAACTATCACCCTATGACCGTTTCCTATTGGTTTTAATGTCATGAAGCACAAAGACTGCAAATAGCCTCTCAGCGGAGAAGCAGATTGGAAGTGATATCGGACAAATACAATCTGGAATTGGATTTTATGCAGTCCTGGAGGCTAAAACTAACTTCTGCTGTTTAGAGGTTTAGAAGTGACTGGACAGCAGCACTCAGAGGCCAGCTCGGAACAGAAGACGCTAATATTTTTGCTTAACTATTCTTTCAGTCAACTCGGGTAGCTGCAAATAATTTCATACTCGCACAGCAGTATATGTCACGCAAGAAAACGAGTCAGGCACTTGTAGTCTATAAAGATATCTTCTCAGGCAGTAGTAATCTATAAAGTTGTATCCTCTGATTTATATGTTAAAGGTCCAGTCACACTAAACAACTTACCAGCGATCCCAACAACGATAGGGATCGCTGGTAAGTTGCTAGGAGGTTGCTGGTGAGATGTCATACTGCGACGCTCCAGCGATCCCACCAGCAACCTGACCTGGCAGGGATCGCTGGAGCGTGGCTACACGAGTTGCTGGTGAGCTCACCAGCAACCAGTGACCAGCCCCCAGCGCCGCGTGGAAGATGCTGCGCTTGGTAACTAAGGTAAATATTGGGTAACCAACCCGATATTTACCTTGGTTACCAGCGCACGCAGCTACACGTGCAGAGAGCAGGGAGCAGCGCACACTGAGCGCTGGCTCCCTGCTCTCCTAGTTACAGCACACATCGGGTTAATTACCCGATGTGTGCTGCAGCTAAATGAGCAGGGAGCAGCGCACACCGGGTGCAGCTGCACAGGGTACATATATAGGGTATACAGTACAGGGTGCAGCTGCACAGAGCAGCGCACAATGCTTAGCGCTGGCTCCTTGCTCTCCTAGTTACAGCACATATCTGGTTAATTAACCCGATGTGTCCTGCAGCTACATGTGCAGAGAGCAGGAGCCGGCACTGACAATGAGAGCGGCGGAGGCTGGTAACAAAGGTAAATATCGGGTAACCAAGGACAGGGCTTCTTAGTTACCCGATGTTTACTGTGGTTACCAGCCTCCGCAGAAGCTGGCTCCTGCTGCCTGCACATTTAGTTGTTGCTGTCTCGCTGTCACACACAGCGATGTGTGCTTCACAGCGGGAGAGCAACAACTAAAAAATGGCCCTGGACATTCAGCAACAACTAGCAACCTCACAGCAGGGGCCAGGTTGTTGCTGGATGTCACACACAGCAACATCGCTAGCAACGTCACAAAAGTTGTTCGTTAGCAGCGATGTTGCTAGCGATGTTGCTTAGTGTGACGGGGCCTTAAGATGGTTCGCCCAGTGATTAGAGTCCACTTTTGTTCAAGAAATGTTAAAATTTCTCCGATTTCTCTTTAAAAAGGCAAGAAATCATACATATTTGTTTTTTCTTCAACTCCACTAACTACTTTACCTATAGTGCTGGGCACCAGGGAAAGAGGTAAAAGATATAAGGCATGCTAAAGAATAGAAACTAATATTCAGCAATACTAAAAGTGTCCAAAATACGCACAAAATTACAAGTCAGTGCAAGTGAATATATAATGGCACAATGGTACGCATCAAATAACTAAACCCTGCATTATACTCCATGCCATAATAATAAACCTATTCACAAAAGGTATATAGTCAAAGCTAGAAAAATATATAAATATCTCTATTTTACTACAACAAATCATATCAAGGTTAAAAAGAAATATCCGATGGATGCACAAAATAGGATGACAGAACACACCAGGAGGAGGTAACTACAACATATGGTAGGTAGTAATATGTGTTGCATAATCCACTTTGTAAGTGATAAATGTACACTGAATGTTTATGAAGACAGATGCACCAAGAAATGTATTAAAGTAGTATAATAAAATGTAAAGTCAAGGTGAATAGTCCCCGTAAATACTAATAATTTTCAGACCCAAGTTGATGTAAAACATAAATTACCTGTACTCGTCTCCTCCCACTGAAATGGGGCCAGGCCCTGATGTGCGCTTCGGTGCTTGTCTTCTTCACACCCCTGACAAAGGTTAGCGCCGAAACGTGCGCCAGGGCCTGACACCATTCCATTGAGAGGAGAGGAGTATAGGTAATTGGTATTTTACATCCACTTGGGTCTGAGAATTATTACTATTTATGGACTATTCACCTTGACTTTACATTTTATTATACTACCGTACCTTAATACATTTCTTGTGTATCTGTCTTCATGACTATTGAGTGTACATGTATCCCTTACCAAGTGGATTACTTAACGTATATTACTACCTATGCTGTATTTACCTCCTCCTGCTATGTTATTTCCTGTGCACCCATTGGATATTTGTTATTAACCCATCCGTTATTAGTTTTTAACCTTTATATGATTTGTTGTACTTAAAAATATTTGTATATTTTTTTTCTCCCTTTGACTATATGGCTTATGTGAATTTTTTCTTTAATGCTAAAAAAATAGCTAGATAAACTCCATAATAATTTTCAAGAGACAAACAATTTAAAGGGGATGTCTGAAATTAACAATGAATTTCATACAATAGATCTAACTAATTTATTCAATATACTAACCACTTTTCTAAAAAATTTAAATTAAAAATTCTATCGCATTCGCTTTACTACTCTGAAACAAAATGTCATCAGGAGGCAGAGCTTAGATCATTCCTCAGAGTTGCTCTTACCGCCCTGAAATGGGATGTCTTCAGGGGCGTCCTTTTCAAAGGCAGAGTTGTCTCTTTTCTACTGAGCATGCACCAATTCCAGAGCATGCTCAGGATGGTCTCCATGCTCATCACGCTCTCTCACTTTCATTGCGTTCTTTCATCAGTTCCTTTACTGTGCATGCCATGATTTTCATTCTGATGCATGCTCATTACCATTTTCTTAATCTCCGCATTCGATTCAATGAGCATTCAGTGCTCCATTGTTCACCAGTAAGTGTCCCATTAGTACTAATTACTCTTTATCTTTATGGGGTATTCCATGATGTAATTTTGACCTGCATATCCAGGAAAGTGAAGGGAACCACATACTGGCTACTTGGGTCATTATCAATCTAGAGAAGTCAATTCCCTTTTGGAAACGATAAACGCCCCGTCACACTAAGCAACATCGCTAGCAACATCGCTGCTAACGAACAACTTTTGTGACGTTGCTAGCGATGTTGCTGTGTGTGACATCCAGCAACAACCCGGCCCCTGCTGTGAGGTCGTTGGTTGTTGCTGAATGTCCTGGGCCATTTTTTAGTTGTTGCTGTCCTGCTGTGAAGCACAGATCGCTGTGTGTGACAGCGAGACAGCAACAACTAAATGTGCAGGCAGCAGGAGCCGGCTTCTGCGGAGGCTGGTAACCAATGTAAACATCGGGTAACCAAGAAGCCCTGTTCTTGGTTACCCGATATTTACCTTTGTTACCAGCCTCCGCCGCTCTCACTGTCAGTGCCGGCTCCTGCTCTGTGCACATGTAGCTGCAGGACACATCGGGTTAATTAACCCGATGTGTGCTGTAGCTAGGAGAGCAGGGAGCCAGCGCTAAGCATTGTGCGCCACTCCCTGCTCTGTGCACATTTAGCTGCAGCACACATCGGGTAATTAACCCGATGTGTGCTGTAACTAGGAGAGCAAGGAGCCAGCACTAAGCGGTGTGCGCTGCTCCCTGGTCTGTGCACATTTAGCTGCAGCACACATCGGGTAATTAACCCGATGTGTGCTGTAACTAGGAGAGCAGGGAGCCAGCGCTCAGTGTGCGCTGCTCCCTGCTCTCTGCACGTGTAGCTCCGTGCACTGGTAACCAAGGTAAATATCGGGTTGGTTACCCGATATTTACCTTAGTTACCAAGCGCAGCATCTTCCACGCAGCGCTGGGGGCTGGTCACTGGTTGCTGGTGAGCTCACCAGCAACTCGTGTAGCGACGCTCCAGCGATCCCTGCCAGGTCAGGTTGCTGGTGGGATCGCTGGAGCGTCGCAGTGTGACATCTCACCAGCAACCTCCTAGCAACTTACCAGCGATCCCTATCGTTGTTGGGATCGCTGGTAAGTTGCTTAGTGTGACTGGACCTTAAGGCTTTGTTAGTGACAATTAGTAAACACTTGTAAATTTGTTAAAACCAAAGGTATTTATTTCAATTTAAGTGTGTATGTTACATTACCTATTTGGAGCTTGGCTAGTGAATGCTAGTTTTTAGCTGTACGGATAAGACACTTACAGGGGAACACTGAGGAGTTCATGTACATTGAATCAATTGTGGAGTATAGGAAGAAGGTAATGAGCACACATCGGAATTAAGACCATCATATACACAGTGAAGGAAACTCATAGGCTGGTGAAGCAGCACAATGAAAATGAGAGAACGCAGCGAGTAGGGAGACCATAGTGAGCATGTGTAAGGATGAACAACTGCTTCATGCTCAGAAGAAAGACACAGGCTTGCCTCTAAAAAGAACGACAATGATCGCATACTGTTCAAGGGCGAGAAAAGCCACTGTGTGCAGTGACCGCAGTGCCGTCCCCTGATGATGATTCATTTCTGGGTGGAAAAGGAAGCAGCAGGAGTGACCGCAGCCTCATCCCACTATTAACAATGTGTTTGAGTAAATCCAAACAAATTATCGGAAAAGAAAAAAAAACACAAAGTTTGAGAAGGAACAGTAGGGAATTTTTAATTAAAGTATATCATAAAAATGGTAAGATTTTGCATTAAGTAGCCAAACATATAATATGAAATTCACTGTTAGTTTTGGATAACTTCTTTAAAGGGATGGTTCACCCATATTCATAAATGGCTACATCGATATTATGTTGAGAAACAAAATTTCTCTCAAATACCTTGTGTTGCCAATAGTGCCTGTGAGCGGCACTATTGCAGACCACTCTTCCTCATCGCATGACCCCTGGACTTCATGACCTCAGGGATTCAGTGATGTCACATCAGCTTCCTGCTCACTTGACATCATCGCGGCCTGCCCCACTCTCCGTGAGTGACTGGGCTGTGGGTGGCGTTTACACTCACATCACAGCCCAGCGTCACAGCCCAGCACCTCCCTGCTCACTCCTATTTCGCTGCAGAGTATGCAAGCAGGAGAGATGCTGGGTTGTGACGAGTGGTGAATCATCGCCCACAGTTCAGTGACTCTCGGAGACTGGGGCAGGTTGCGATGATGTCAGGTGAACAGAAAGTTGACGTGGCATCACCAGATCCCCGAAGTCATGGAGCCCGGAGGTCAGGTTATGGGGAGAGCGGACTGCAATAGCGCCGCTCAGAGACACAATTGGCAACACAAGGTATTTGAAGGAAACATAATATCGTTGTGGCCAATAATAAATATAGGTTAACCACTTCTTTATGCTTTTTCAGATGCATATAGTAAACATAGGGATTAGCAATTAGCTAGTATTTAGGCATAGTGATAGCCCATTATTGTAGATCACAAATATCCTTGATGTTTACTTTTCAGCTTTATTCTAAAACTGCGGTCATGGGTTGTGAAAGCAGATTTCCGATATCAGATGCAGAACTGCATTGTGTGCATTTTTGAATAATATTAAATATTTACCACTTTGTATTTTTTATATTTGTCTAAAATATAATCTGAAATTTTGCAGTTTTAATAGCTGCAAACAGCGGTCTTCTAAAGGATTTTCCCAGAAAACTAAATCAACTTTTCTTTATTACTAATGAGCTGTTGATGTTTTCAACAACTATTTTTTCTTAGGCAAAATTTGTTAAAAAAAAAAAAAGAAAAAGTAAAAAAAAAGTATTGTTTATCCCATTAAGCAATTGCTGAGTAGTGATAGAAAAATTAGGTTATATGCTCATTTGCTTACAATAATAACGTTTTTAAGCATTAGTAACAATAGACCAGTCTTAAGGAACACAATTTTGAGAAGTATAACTGTTTAAAATATTTTATACATAAGAATAACTTGCATTACTGTCAAATTGGAAAATGTATATTCATTAGCAGATTTTTCCTTTGCAAGTATTGTACACTGTAACAGGACCAAATCTACTTTTCAGAAAAGCGGTTTTATTATATCTATATATATATATATATATATATATATATATATATATATAGATATATGACAAATACAGTGATCGTGTTTCATTATTACTAAGCAAAACGGGTTTGCCCCTTCTGTCAAATGTCACCCCTAAGTATCATTTGGTATAAAAAAATATTCAAGCGCACTGTACTCACATTCTCTGAGTCCACCGGTGACTCTCCACTGCTGCTCCAGAGATGTGACATTAGCTGTGGCGCTGTCACATGGACAGTATGGCAGCCCATCAAGCGCCACCAAGCTCACTAAATGGCTGCTGAGCTGTTAACATGAGGTCAATATCGCAGCTAGCGCCAAACACTGGCTGGTGGACCGAGCAAAGGTGAGTAGAGCTCGGTTTGTTTTTCTGAACCACACTACACAAATAATCCAATAGTAAGGAAAAGAAAAATGAGAGTCGGCTCACCAAGTGACAGATAAAATACTTCATCGAATAGTAAGCAGATCCACACTAGAAGCAACAAACCTACGGTGTATAGCTTTAGTCATCGTACTAACTGCTGAGAGCCCCACCTCAAAGATTTATATATACATGTAATAATCAGTCGTATGGTAGTGGGGCTGATAAACATACTACAATTATAATGCTTATAAATATTAATCCAAAAACAATTAAAACAACTGAAAAATTCTAGTGTTTAGACCTAACGATTCTCTGGTTTCTAAAGTCAATTTAATCCATTTTGATTCTCTAAAGAGAAGTTTCCTTTACTCCTCTAATGAGTTTATACACCTTTTCTATACCCAGAACCCTAAAGGTTGTAATATTTTCCGTGTTTTAGTAAAAAGTGTCTTGATACTGCAGACCATTAATTGACAAAGTATTAAAGAAGTTATCTACTACCCTTACAACAATGACCTATCCTTAGGATAGGTCATCAATGTATGATCGGCCACAGTCCGACACCCCAGCTGATCAGCTGTCCACAGCACCAACGGTGCCAGCCAGAAATGCTCAGTTTCAGAGGTGCCCCATCTTCTGATAGCGGCCGAGTACTACACATCCGCCTCCTACTGATTTCAATAGGAGGCGGCTGTGCAGTACCCAGCCTCGGACGCTATCAGTTGACGGGGCAGCTCCAGAACTGAACACTTCTGGCTGCCTGCTGCCACCACTAGCACCAACAACAGCTGTTCAGCAGGGGTGCCAGGTGTCAGACTCCGACCAATCAGACATCGATGACCTGTCCTAAGTCCTAAGGATACGCCATCAATGTAAAAATAGTGGACAACCTCTTTAAGTGTGTCAGATAAATATCTTTTCACATGAACTTTTAGTATTCCTGTAGTACAGGTCATGTAATGTATATTACATGGTATCCATTCTATAAGGTAGATCACGTGATATCCTACAATAAATAAAATACTGCATAGGAAAAACCTGACCGTTTTTGACAGAGATTTTATGAGAATGTTCACATGATTTATAATGGTTTTGTCTACATTTAAATAATAATCTGTCTTGTTACAGGTATTATTTTTTATAATATTACTGATGTCATTTTATTGAGGACTATAATAAATGGAAATAGAGACTGAACACATTATTGTGAGGGGGTTTTTTTATAACAGTTTTTCTTTTAATTCAAGATGCTTTTGTTTTTGCTTTGTTTGGTGTCCATTCTAGATACCCTCTATTTTATTAACCTCTTGCAAATATTGTTAAATCATCAGGGTTTGTGCAGTTACATTTACATTATGATGTTTTTAATATAGGAGGGAAAACAAGATTACATTTTAAGTATTGAATTACAAGCTGTGAGTTTTCTGTATAGGGTTATTCTCACTGTATGATTGCATATATTTCCATTTTATGTAATGTCCCAAAAAATAATTTGTCTATCGTTAAAATAGGTGGAAAACTGTAAGCTGAAAAAATAATTATTCAATAATTATGGTCTAAAAGAACTAAAACTCAAAAAAATAAAAACTGAATAATTTCTGGTGTACGTGTACCATAATTGTTAAGGTGGTAAGAAAGATTGTCTAGAGCTATATTATAGGGTATTGAGTGATGTAAGCCAAACACCTGTAATAGGAATGCCACTGATTTATCAAAGACTGATTCAACATATCTGTCGTCCATTATATAACCTGCAGTTCTTGCACTAGTGTTTGAAGATCGTGTTTTAAACAGGCTCAAAGTTTTTCACCCAGGGAGCGTACACCAGCTACTATAGGCCTGAATGGAGCTTCAAACCCAGGAATAGAATGATTAATAGATGCAATAGGACTTTCCACATAAAGATATTCTGAAAGCATTTTATCAAGAACTCTTATAGCTAAGCCCTCATCAAATAGTTTGGATAGTTTATTACCCACCAAAAAAAATCAAAGCTGGGACTATGTGATAATTCTTTGTAAACATTTCAATTTTCTTAATCTAATAAATTCATTGTTCCAGATACTGTAATTCAGAGTTTAATGCATCAAAAACGCATTGTTTATCTGCTGGTCATATACCGTATTTTTCGGACTATAAGACACACCTTTTTCCCCCAAATGTTGGGGGAAAGTGGGGGGTGCATCTTATAGTCTGAATGTAGAGCTGCGGGGAATGAGGGTGCTGCAGTGGAGCGGGTCATCGGTGGCATGAGCAGGCTGTAGCAGCCTGCCGTGACCACGTGGGCACGCTCATTTCATATGCACGCCCATCCTCCTGCCCATCATCCCTCAGAGCTGAAACTGGCGCTGGCAGGTGGGCGGGATGATGGGCATGCATAATAGTGCGCGCATAATTAACAGCCAGCCTGCATGATCACCCCTGGCAACTACAGCCTGGAGTGATCATGTGCGACTGTATTCACTGCCCCCCACGCATCATTATCAGCGAAGGGGGCAGTGAATCAGTATACTCACCTGTCACCGTTGTCTGCAGCTAGCGATCTCCTCCTGTCTGCCGAGCCGCTGATCTGTGTGTAGAGAGCAGTGAGCACAGCGATGATGTCATCGCTGTGCGCACCGCTAGTCTCCACACAGGTCAGCTGACAAGCAGACAAGAGGACGAGCGATGCTGCCGACAATGGTTGGCGGCTCCACAAAGGTCAGCGGCGCTGCTGCCACCACAGACAGGAGGAGGAGCGATGCTGCAGGGAGTGAGGAAAAGTGAGTATAAACATTTAATTTTTTTGTGTGCCACAGGATACAGGCCATATAGCAGGATGGATGGGGGTATATAACAGGATGGATGGGGGTATATATCAGGATGGATGGGGGGTATATATCAGGATGGATGGGGGTATATATCAGGATGGGGTATATAGCAGGATGGGGGCATATTCCAGGATGGCAGTATAAAGCAGGATGGCGTTATATAGCAGGATGGGGGCATATTCCAGGATGGCAGTATATAGCAGGATGGGGGTATATAGCAGGATGAGGGCATATACTAGAATGGTGTTATATAGCAGGATGGCAGTATATAGCAGGATGGGGGTATATAGCAGGATGTCAGTATATAGCAGGAAGGCAGTATATAGCAGACTAAGGGCATATACCAGGATGGTGCTATGTAGCAGGATGGAGGCTATACCATGATGGCGGTATATAGCAGGATGGAAATATATACCAGGATGGGGGACATATATACAAGGATGGGGATCATATACAAGGCAGGAGGATCATTACCAGGATGGGGTACCTTAGTAGAGAATTTGGGGACATTACCCCCATAACAGTGTCAACAGCAGATCCTCGCCCCATAACAGTGTGTCAGGTTTCCAGGTTTTCCAGTTCTCTTTTGACTGCCCTTGCCCTCGGTTAACATGGAGGTTACCGTTCTGTTGCCCTACTTCCTGTCCAGCAGCTTAAAAGGCCGCCTCCCAGCCCAGTCCAGTGCCTGAGTATACTGCCTGCTGTGTGCTCCTGCTGTGTTTGCTGCTTATTCCGGATTGCCTCGGGATTCCCCTAAAGGACTACCTACCGATTGTCTCAGGACTGTACCCGGCTCTTAAGGCTGTGCCCGGATTCCGTTTACTATCTTCGGTCAGCACTCCGCCTGGTTCTCTTTTGGTTCGTAACCATCCTGGATAAACCTTTCCGTACGGACACTCATTGACTTTACCGCTTGCTCCTTATCCCGGCCGCTGCGCATTTAGGCCTTCCGGGGTAGATTGCCGGACAGTCCCTGTATAGGGGTTCGCTCCGGTGGTCTCCCTGGGGGAGTCCGGTGCGTGGTCCCGGGAATCCCCTGCGCGTCTATTCCGGAAAGTATTGTATGTGTTATTGTATTGTTGTGTTTGTTCTGTTTCTACCGTGGTGACATACTATAAAACATCTTGTACCCGGAACTCGTCTCTGATTGTCATTGCCCTACGCTATCGAAATCCTCAGAATATAGAATAAGTATTACACAGTGTGTCATGACCACATTTTTTGCTTAAAATGTTATTTTCCTATTTACCTCCTCTAAAACCAGGGTGCGTCTTATGGTCCGGTGCGTCTTATAGTCGGAAAAATACGGTAAATATATCCTTTATCATCCTTCAACGCAATTTTTTTTTTTTTCGGAGAACAAATTATAACTTTTGTATTAATGCGTTTCTCCAGTTGTATCAGTTCCTCTTCCATTTCCATCCCCCACTCCTCTATTTTGATTGACAGCTCTGACTTCATAGAGCCAGAGAAGGGAAGAGGTAGATGGCAATCAAGAAGGTGGGAAGGAGCACTTGTCACTGTTTGGCCCCGCCATGATGCACCACGCGCCTGTACTTGGTTTGAACAGTTATTCTGTGCTGACAGTCCTTTTAAAGTGAGAACTGGAACAGTAAACTTCTATATATGTATAAAAAATAACATTATACAATAGATTTAGTAAATAAAAATCATGACTGACATATAAGAATAGTAAGAAAATGAATCTGAGTAACTGGATTTCAACAAATGCAAGCCAAAAAAACACACACAAAAGAACAAACCCAATTCTTGCAAGAAAAGAAGGTCATAAGAAAGTGTAGCAGAAATATGTTGCAACACATGTATTTGCCTTTATCGTTCTTCCTGCTTTTCAGCAATAAAACTTGTGAGCTCTACTGTTCAAAGCCAAATCCATATTTACATAAAATTAATGTGGGATTAATGTCAAAAAACCCCAAAACAAAACAAGAAAACAAAACAGAAACAGAGAACCCATTGTTTTATTAGTGATTGTAATTGTTTCAAAGAGAGCTTCTATCATGAGGCCGAGGCACTTCACCACTTCACCCCCCACAACCTGTTTTCACCTTCATGATCAGGCCATTTGTTTTTCTTTTTCCAAATTCTCTTTATTAGTTTTAATAACAATACCATGTAGACTCTCAATACAATATAACTGAGTTATAACACTAAATTACAGGTATTAAATCCCCAGACTCCCAACCCCCCCATCCTCCCCCCACCCCTCCTTTCCATGTGCTCTTTCCATGCCTAAACCTTTACAGTATTGGGTTGTATCCTTTGATAACCTCCAGTAGATACCATGAGGTATTCTCAAATTGAAATCTAAGACTGATTTTAGTGTCTGTAAGAAGCGTTGGTATGTAGGGGCTCCATGTTTCGAAAAAAAAAGTAGTCAATTTTTCATTGTTTGTCAATGTTTCTAATCTCTCCATTTTAAACAAGAACTTAATTTTTGTATCTAGCAAAGCTAGAGTTGGGGGGTTCGGGCCTATCCATTGATGCAGGATGCTTTTTCTAGTGGCCGCTGCCCAGATAGAGAGTGCCGCCTTTGTTCCTCTGGGGATATCCTAGATGAAGCCCAACAAAGTATTAAAAATAGCCCATTGAGGAGTTAACAGGAACTTGATCGTATAAGTGTTCTGTAAACCCAAAATGTACTAATTTCTATAGGTTATATATTTGTGTGCATTCCCAAAACTGATGATATAACGTAGCTCTGATCAGCCCGCACTTAGCACATGAATACATTGTGAATGACATTTTGGACTAGACCATAGGTGATATGTACGCCCTATGAAAGATTCGTACCAGGCCATTTTTTGAAATTCTTACCAGTATCCCTTTGACAGGTCATTACTCTAGGACAATTCAATGGATCCCGGAGATTCTGAGACTTGTGACATATTGTACTTTATGATAGATGGTAAATTTAAGCCGATATTTTTTACATTTATTTGGGAAGACATTGTAAATTTAGTGTGGCTGTTTTCAAACTTTGAATTTTAATGCCCTTAAACCAGAGAGTTATGTCACACAATATAGTTAATAAATAACATTTCCCACGTCTACTTTACATCACCACAATTTTTTCATTTTTTTTTAGTTACCACATCACTTTGAAGAGAGTTTGAGAGGCCTAGGTGACAAAGTAATCAAAAGTGAAACTACACCTCTAAAACGGCTAAAAACCAGGTCCAAGAAGTTTATTAACCCTTTAGGTGCTTCACAGGAACTAAAGCAATGTGGAAGGAAAAACTGAAAATTGTACTTCTTTACACTAAAATGTTTACTTTAGCCATAAAATTTTGCATTTTTCCAAGGGTAACATGTTTCATACAATTTGTAGTGCCATTTCTCCTGAGTGCAAGCGATATCTCACATGTGGTGGAAATGTATTGTTTGGGTGCACTGCAGGGCTCGGAAGGGAAGGAGCGCCATTTAAATTTTTGAACGCAAAATTAGCTGGAATCATTAGCGAATGCAATGTCGTGTTTGGACAGAGCGGATACCATCCCTGGCAGTGAGGATCGGGGCTCGGGTGTCGGGTAAGCAGAGTCCCCGGTGATGATCACGGGGGACAGTGCTTTCTGCCCCCGCAAATGCCAGGATGTACAGGTACTTCCGTGGTTGGAAAGTACTAAAAAAATAGGACATACCGGTACATTCTTGGTTGGGAAGGAGTTAAATCAAGTGCATATAGAAAATATCCCCAAAAACTGAAAATTAGTTGGCACTTAAAACTACTACTGTACTATACTGTCCATAGATGCAGTGCCAGGAATCAAGCTGAAAAAGCAATTTTTGGAGAAGACCCATCAATATACCTAATTTGGAAGTGTCCGTGTGTCTGTGCGCAATGAGTCATTCACAGCCCTATGTTGCCGAGGCAACCATCTACAGCCCTATGTTACCAAGGAAACACTGTGACGCAACATTGTGAGGCAATAAGTCATCGACAGCCCTATGTTGCCGAGGCAACGCTGAGGCAACAGTGTGAGGCAATATTGAGGGGCAACACTGAGGCAACACTGAGGCAACAGTGTGAGGCAATACTGAGGCAACACTGTGAGGCAACATTGTGAGGCAACATTGCAAAGATGGATCAAATTGATCGCGCTGCTACACAGAGAGAAGCGAATCGCATACGGATGCGTAACCTGCTTCCTAATGAAACAGAAGACGAATTAAATTGTCAAAGAACTGCTGATGCAGCCTGACAGAGGGTGGCCAGAGCAAGAGAAACAAATGAAGTAACTGACTCACGTAGAACATCTAATGCTGCACGACAATGAGCAACAAGCAATGCACAAACTGAGAAACAAATTTCACAAAGATGAGAACAAGATAGAATACGTGCCGAAAATGCAAGTGCCTCTCGACGACGGCAAGTTACATTTGCCGCTAGAGGGCTTCTCAATCAAATTGATGAGACACGTATTGAAGAGCACTATGCTGGCAACCTGACATTTCGATGTCAGTTCTGCCAATCTAAAAATTTCAAAGATTAAATTGCACAGGACAAAACATTCCCTTCCTGCTGCAAGAGAGCATCCAACTACATCCCATTCGTATGGATGATCAATTAGTAAAGTTGATGAAAGGAGAGCATCAGCACTCCAATAACTTTATGGCTAATATAAGGCAATACAATAGCTCTCTTGCTTTGGCATCAATGGGAGCACAAGTAGCGCCACCTCTTGGGAACATTTACTGGAGTTAGCAAACAGTAGTCAGCACAGGACTTTTTATTGCAACACTGAGGCAACGTTGTGAGGCAACTCTGAGGCAACATTGAGGGAACACTGAAGAAATATTGAGGCAACACTGAGGAAACATTGAGGCAACACTGAGGCAATATTGTGAGGCATCACTGAGGCAACACTGTGAGTCAACATTTCTGAGGCAACACTATGTTGGGCTAGCGCTATCTGATGGCGCTACATCAAATGAAAGAGCACGGATAGCGCTATCCTCATAGTGCTACCAATAATGAAAGGAACGTGTAGAGCTATCCGATAGCGCTACTCCTAGAGAACGGATAGCGCTATCGAAAAAAGAAGCACTAATAGCACTATTCCCTCTCTTTTTCATACACAAAGTAAGAGTGGCAGGACACGTACACCAGGTATTTATGTTTGCTGCTAGTCTGCACATACCCAGTCTGGTGCGTGGTTACACCCCATTACGAGGTCATTCTGATGCGTGGTTACACCCCATAGTGTGGTTCGTAATCCCACCGCACGCCTGAAGGGTGCGCAATCACTTGTCTACGCTAAATAAAGATCACTACACATGTTCTAAAGGTACCATCACACTAAGTGACGCTCCAGTGATCCCACCAGCAACCTGACCTGGCAGGGAACGCTGGAGCGTCGCTACACGGGTTGCTGGTGAGCTGTCACACAGGCAGATCTCAGCAGCAACCAGCCCCCATCCAGCAGCGACGCGTGGAAGCGATGCTGCGCTTGGTAACTAAGGTAAATATCGGGTAACAACCCGATATTTACCTTGGTTACCAGCGTACACCGCTTAGCGCTGGCTCCCTGCACTCCTAGCCAGAGTACACATCAGGTTAATTACCCGATGTGTAGTCTGGCTACGTGTGCAGGGAGCAGGGAGCCGGCACTGACAGCGTGAGAGCGGCGGACGCTGGTAACGAAGGTAAATATCGGGTAACCAAGGAAAGCGCTTCTTGGTTACCCGATATTTACATTGGTTACCAGCGTCTGCAGAAGCCGGCTCCCTGCTCACTGCACATTCAGTTGTTGCTCTCTCACTGTCACACACAGCGATGTGTGCTTCACAGCGGGAGAGCAACAACTAAAAAATGGTCCAGGACATTCAGCAACAACCAGCGACCTCAAAGCAGGGGCCAGGTTGTTGCTGGATGTCACACACAACAACATCGCTAGCAACATCGCTGTTGCGTCACAAAAGTCGTGGATCAGCAGCGATGTTGCTTAGTGAGACGTGGCCTTAAGCAATGACTAGTTGGGTAACTGATAAATAGGGCTCTCATTACAATGCTCCTTTCCACAAAAGGTCATTAAAGGGGTTTTCCCATGAACAAAGTTAATTGTGAAGTTGATTTTATTCAATTGATCTGGGAATAATAATAATTTCCACAATTGGATGGGGTTTTTTTTGTTTTTTTTTAAATGTTCCTGTGCTGAGATAATCTTATAAATGTGCCCCTTCTATGTACCGTGTAATGGCCGTGTGTGATCGTACCACAGCTCCTGGGCGGGGGAGTAAGCAAAAAAGAGTGTACAGATAGCACAGCATGGGATCACAGCTGACACTTTTTGTGAGGTAGAAAATTTCCCTGCCTGTTTATAAAAACATTTTACCTCAAATAAAGAATAATTTGCGATCCACTGCTGTAATGCCTGTTTACTTTCTTATTTCCTCTCCTACCCACGAGATGTGGTATAATGAAATCATGTCCCTGTATGGTCAGACACGGCCATTACACAGTACATAGCAAGGACACATTTATAAGATTATCTTAGCACAGGAACATTTTTTTTTAAACACATACAATTGTGGAAATTATCATTATTACAAGATCTATTCATTAAAATGAACTTTGTTCATGGGAAGACCCTTTTAAGACCTTTTTCACATCTGCTGTACATGTACAAAATAAATCGAAAGCAGGTGTATGTCGCTCACTCCATTACTGAATAACAATCTCCTTTTCTGACTGTGCACTCCTCCCATCAGCACAAGGTTGTTTATGCACTAAGTATCTTCATTTTTTTAAGTATATTCCATATAGCAATAATGTATTTTAAATTTCATATCTTCTATATTTGCCTATATCTTAGCGCTTACAGAGTGCTGCTGTATTCTTTTTTGTGCATATTACGCAGTCATAGCAGCTTGCACCTGTTTATACTTGCTTTATTCCTTTTGGAGGTGCTGGTCAGTTTTTTCGTTTTTCCAGTATACTATTGTAGATGTTGACTTCATTTCACTCTGCACTTCTCCCATCAGCTCAAGGTTGCTTTTAGTGCTGGATCCTAAAAAAGTCTTGATATTGACCAAACTTGACCTGGACTTGATCCCGAGCTCAATACAAGTCTATGGGGACATGTACTTAAGTGCTATAAAATGGTGGTAGTAATGGCTATGGAACTGTAAAAGGAAGCAAAATGTGGATTAAAGCAGGAACTTACCGAGTTTCCGCAAGGCTGTCACACTTTTTCCGAGTCTGCTCATTAAACCTTATAAATATTCACTGTTTCCCCCGTCCACCCTCTGTGACAGCATCTGTGATTGGTTGAAGTCAGACTGTGCCTCCAACCTCAATAGCAAATAAGAAAGCCGCAGAGACACCATCACGTGTTTCTCAACGCTGCCAGGAAACTAGCCAGGTCTTTCACCGGGAAGGAACAACCACGGGAAGGGCAGTCTCCAGTCAAGGAGACCACCTATACCAAACATGGTATCCATCCACAGACAGCCGTTTCGGGGTATTTGCCCCTCATCAGTGTGGAGTAGGAATCTGGCTAGTGGGGGGCAATGCCTAGTAAAAGACTACTTAAGCAAGCATTGTTGACCTTAGGGAGATCAACATATCCACTGCGGAGACACCATCACGTGTTTCTCAACGCAGTGATTCTAGAGCAACGCCCCCTGGGAAGTATGCAAATAAGTAAGCCGCGGAGACACTATCATGTGTTTCTCAACGCTGCCAGGAAACTAGCCAGGTCTTTCACCGGGAAATACAGGTATAGGTGGTCTCCTTGACTGGAGACTGCCCTTCCCGTGGTTGTTCCTTCCCGGTGAAAGACCTGGCTAGTTTCCTGGCAGCATTGAGAAACACGTGATGGTGTCTCCGCGGCTTTCTTATTTGCATACTTCCCAGGGGGCGTTGCTCTAGAATCACTGCGTTGAGAAACACGTGATGGTGTCTCTGCAGTGGATATGTTGATCTCCCTAAGGTCAACAATGCTTGCTTAAGTAGTCTTTTACTAGGCATTGCCCCCCACTAGCCAGATTCCTACTCCACACTGATGAGGGGCAAATACCCCGAAACGGCTGTCTGTGGATGGATACCATGTTTGGTATAGGTGGTCTCCTTGACTGGAGACTGCCCTTCCCGTGGTTGTTCCTTCCCGGTGAAAGACCTGGCTAGTTTCCTGGCAGCGTTGAGAAACACGTGATGGTGTCTCCGCGGCTTTCTTATTTGCATACTTCCCAGGGGGCGTTGGTCTAGAAACACTGCGTTGAGAAACACGTGATGGTGTCTCCGCAGTGGATATTTTGATCTCCCTAAGGTCAACAATGCTTGCTTAAGTAGTCCAACCTCAATAGCACAGCAACTGGGTCCATGCTGGAATATAAAGTCGGGCCAGCTATAGGGTCACAAAAACTTTGGGAGAGCAGGTAACCAAAGTTCCTAAGCTGTCCCTCAAGCTAGGGGCCTTATGCTATCAGTACTCAGGGATATTCCTAATGGTCGAGAGGCCCCAGTCTCCATGCTGACTAGTCCTGATCGAATTCTCCCTCCCAGGAAGTGACGAGACAGGAGTGTATTGAAACCACAGAGCAGAAGGAAGTACAAAACAACAGGGGTACATTACACAACCACACTAAGCAAAAAGCACCATTAAACACAACTTTCACTAGGGAGTCTGGGGCACCACACCTCACAGACAAACACAGAAAAAACTATAGCTGGCATGGGTAGAAGGATTCCAGCAGCATAAATAGGAGGGGAGCAAATGTGATAAGTCTCTCCATAACATGTGATTAAAAGGGAATCTGTCAACAGGTTTTTGCTATTCCATCTGAGAGCAGCATAATGTAATGATAGAGACTCTGATTCCAGCAATGTGTCACTAAATCGGGCTTTACACGCTGCGACATTGCCCGAGCGATCTCGTTGGGGTCACGGAATTTGTGACGCATATCTGGTCGCTTTAGCGATGTCTTTGCGTGTGACACCTATGAGCAATTTTAAATCGTTGCAAAAACGTTCAAAATCGCTCATCGGTGACATGGGGGTCCATTCTCAAATATCGCTGCTGATCGGTGTACGAAGTAGTTTGTCGCTCCTGCGCAGCACACATCGCTATGTGTGACACCGCAGGAACGAGGAACCTCACCTTACATGCGGCCGCCGGCAATGAGGAAGGAAGGAGGTGGGCGGGATGTTCGTCCCTCTCATCTCCGCCCCTTTGCTTCTATTGGGCGGTGGTTCAGTGACGCTGCTGTGACGTCGCTGTGATGCTGAACGAACCGCCCCCTTAGAAAGGAGGCGGTTCGCCGGTCACAGCGACGTCGGTAGGCATAGGCAGGTAAGTAGTGTGACAGGTCCGCGCAATGTTGTGCGCCACGGGCAGCGATTTGCCCATGTCGCACAACCGATGGGGGCGGGTACGCACGCTAGCGATATCGGTCACGATATTGCAGCGTGTAAAGCGGCCTTTACTCAGCAGTTTGCTGTCATTGTGATAAAATCAATGTTTTCTCAGCTGCAGATCAAGCAGTTATTTGAATGTAGAGCAGGGTTATAAAGAGCTCATACATCTGCTAGACTTCTTGGCAGCAGGCCAAGTAATCCTCTAATGCTAATATTCTGCTAATTAAACAGAGATTTTATAAAAACTACACTATGCAGCCCAGGAAGTGACACATCGCTGAAATCAGGGTCTTTTTTTCATTCATCATGCTGCTCTCAGATTAAGTGGCAAATAAATGGTCACAGAGTCCCTTTAAATTAGCAAGCAGACTAGCAGAGATTAACTCTTGCTAGCCTGCTTATGAATCAGCACACAGCAGGTTGATGTCTGAGTCTGCCTGTGTTGATACCAGAAACCATCGGGTGGAGCGTCAGTCTGAACAGAGTCCAATGCTACCATGATAGCTGGCAAAGTTTGTGAAAAGCGCTGTGTGACAATTCCAGAGTTATCACCACAAAAAATGGCACAGGTCAGAATGGTAAAATATTGTCTGGTAAGGAATATGAAAACAGAATTGGCGGGGAAGTAAAAAAAAATTCTCAGTTGCCTATTTGTTCATTCTACCTCATCATATATGTCTCAGTTCACATTTATCTTGAGCTCTACGCTGAGCACTTATGCCAGGGATTATATTTAAATCTGCAAAATATGAGACCATTTGCCTGACGGACCTATTCACTTTAAACTCAATATGGCTGGTTTCCGGTCTGGATCAGTCTTTTTAGGAATTTTCCAAAGTATGGTTGACCATGGTTTTGTGAATGCCTAAAACAGACAGGACCTAATTGGAACAGAGGTCGTATGCAATTCGAAGTAACTCCATCTTCCTGATCATAGTGAATAATTACAGTTCTGTCTAAATACTGATCTGGAGGGTTTAAGTAGAACCGTTGATTTATAATTATAGCCCAAAATGTAATTAAAATTTCAGCTCATGCTACAAAAAAAACACAAAGACTACTCATGTCTCTATAAATAAAGGGGTTTTCACATCACTGGTAGCCTAAAGGCTCTAGAAAAGCTCTATGGCTCCACCCACCTCACAAAAAAATGAAAATAAGTTAAGCAAAACACTTCCAAAACCAAGTGGCATTCCCTTTCAAGCCCTAGTGTGAGGCCAACTAGAAGTTTGACGTTTGCGACCACATTTAAGATATTTCCTCCTTAATTAGAAAGTCTTAACTAATTGTGGGTCATTCATTTCCATTGCCTCTTGTAAAAGTGAAAAATTTGGGGCTAAACAATTTTAGTGGAAATAATTACATTTTTAATAGGACATCTGTGTTGTCAAAATGAAAAATATATGAATTCCCAGAGTTCTATAGCTTTCAAAATGAGGTCACGTGTGATGACTTTCTGCTGATTTGGCACATTAGTGGATCTGTAAATGTAATATTTTATTCAAGCCAAATTTATCTGCAAAAATTCAAAAGCTTCACTTTCGAGCCCTGCCAGGTTCCAAAGAAGTAGTTTCTTACCACAAATGGTAAGATTTTGACACCTAAAGCCCGCTTTACACGCTACAATATATCTTATGATGTGTCAGCGGGGTCACGTCGTAAGTGACGCACATCCGGCATCGTAAGGTACATTGTAGTGTGTAACAGCTACGTGCGATTGCGATTGAACGTTAAAACGTTCATCGCATGCACGTCGTTGAATCCTGATGAATTGCACGTCGGGTTGTTCAATGTTCCCGAGGCAGCACACATCGCAGTGTGTGACACCCCGGGAACATTGAACAGATTTTACCTGCATCCTGCGGCTCCAGCCGACAATGTGGAAGGAAAGTGGTGGGCGGGATGTTTATGTCCCGCTCATCTCCGCCCCTCCGCTTCTATTGGCCGGCTGCCGCGTGACGTCGCTGTGACGCCGAATGTCCCTCCCACTCCAGGAAGTGGATGTTCGCCGCCCACATCGAGGTCGTATTGACGGGTAAGTACGTATGACGGGGGTTAATCGTTTGTGTGGCACGTTCAACAAATTGAACGTGCCACAGATATGATGGGGGCGTTGCAAATCGCTTACCATATCGTAAGCGAAATTGCAACGTGTAAAGCAGACTTTAGAGACGGCAAGGGCAACATGACATCAGCAATCTATTACAGCCTAATTTGCAATTTTAAAACTAAATAGCACTGCATTATTTCTGAGCTTTGATATGTGCTCAAAAAAATTCTGACCAACTACCCTGTTTCCCCGAAAAGAAGACACTGTCTTATATATTTTTTGCCCCGAAAAAAGCACTAAATCTTATTTTCAGGGGGTGTCTTATTCTCGAGGAGACATGGTTTGAGGTAAGTTTACCCCCCACAAAAAGCAGACCCCCCCTTCCCAGGATCACCATAGTTACGAGCCCCGGGTGTCTGTGTGTCTCGCAGATCTCCTGGCACGTCGCCCTCCCCTGCATCTGGCCGACACACAAACATCAGAACACACGCTCAGACATCAGATAGCATACACTCATATAGACAGACACACACACATCAGATTCCATATCATTCCTCCCTGGGATCTCTGTGCTGCACGCCTCCCCTGCATCTGGCCGACACACATACATCAGATCACACTCACACAACAGATAGCATGCATACATAAACACACACACAGCTTTCACATCATTCCTCCCTTTGATCTCCGGTGGGCGCTCCAGGCAGCTGTGCTGCATGCCATTCTCCCCTGCGTCCGGCCGACACTCACATATCCAATCGCATACACTCACACATCCGATCGCATACATTCACATACACTCACGATATCGCACATACCTGTACAATCGCACGCAGACACTCACAACATCCGGAGATATCATGTGCTTCCGGCCATGTGATGCTCCCGCAGGTCCTGGAAGATACACTGCACAGCGTCGCAAGCGCCATGAAGCAAGCGATATCGCTGGATATGGTGTGTGGATGCGATCTGTAATGTGTGTGTGCGCGCGTTCTCATGTGTGTGTGTGTGTGTGTGTGTGTGTGTGTGTGATCTGATGAGTGTGTGTGTTCCGCCGCAGGACCTTGATGCGCTCACCTACTCTCGGTCGGCGTCTGGTGAGTATGATCACAGGATCTTCTATCTGTTTTCTTCTGTCTTTTGGGGGTGCCCGCTGTCTATAATGAAGTGTCCTGCAGTATCTTTAACTTTTTTACCGCTGCATGACACTTCATTATTGACCGCGGCTAGGTCTTATTTTCGGGGGATATCTTATATTTAAGCCTCCCTGAAAAATCATGCTAGGTCTTCTTTTCGGGGGAGGTCTTATTTTCGGGGAAACAAGGTATGGTGTATCACTGTATTTGGGAGAAATTTCAGTGCACTTTTATTCTCTATAGAACTGCCAGAAAAAGAAACAATTAGAATAAAGCAATGGTCGGGGATGTCCACTGCTGCACCATTTATAAGAATAAAAGTGCTCTTATCTGCCAATTGGTGCAGATCCTAGTGGTCGGACTCCCACTGATCTATGAATTATCACCTACCTGATCTATGAGTTCTCACCTACCTGCAAGACAGGGGATAACTTATCTTCACTGAATAACCCCTTTAAGAGGATTAAAACATTGCAAAAGCTTTTGACCAATGTCAAGTTAGGAATTTAACTATATTTTTTTGTCTCTTAACATCCATTGTGATACTGTGAAGTGTTAAGGCCACGTCTCACTAAGAGACATCGCTAGCAACATCGCTGCTGAGTCACCGTTTTTGTGACGCAACAGCGATCTTGCAAGCGATGTCACTGTGTGCGACATCCAGCAACGACCTGGCCCCTGCTGTGAGGTCGCCGGTCGTTGCTGAATGTCCTGGACCATTTTTTGGTCCTTGCTCTCCCGCTGTGAAGCACACATCGCTGTGTGTGACAGCGAGAAAGCAACGATCTGAATGTGCAGGGAGCCGGCTTCTGCAGACGCTGGTAACCAAGGTAAATATTGGGTAACCAAGCAAAGCGCTCTGCTTGGTTACTCGATATTTACCTTGGTTACCAGCATCGGCAGCTTTTAGAAGCGGCTCCCTGCTCCCTGCACACGTAGCCAAGGTACACATTGGGTAACTATAAGCAAAGCGCTTTGCTTAGTAACCCGATGTGTACCATCGTTACACGGGTCGCTTGTGGCTGATTTCTGATCACTGTGGAGATCTGCCTGTTTGACAGCTCACCAGCGACGATGTAGCGACGCTCCAGCGACCCCTGCCAGGTCAGATCGCTGGTGGGATCGCTGGAGCGTCGCTTAGTATGACGCTACCTTAAGTGTTACCTGAGTCAAGGTAACCTTTGTTAGATCTGTAAGTGAAATTATTATAAATTAAAGCAGCTAAAGAAAGGACATAACTATTTACAGGATAAATATAGAAAGAAGATCACTCTGACAAATGTTGAGTTCATCCACTATTTATGTTCCCTTTCAGCCTAGCAGCTTGTGGAAGTCTTGTCACAATACCCTCTAATTTCATAATTATGAACAAATATGATGTTTCTGGATTTAGCACCATCTGTTAAAAAAACTATAAATTTCCATCTGTAATAGATTTAATAGGGCTTCTGTTGTAATCAGGAATAAGTAAAATTACAAATTGTTTGTTTGTCTGTTCCCAAGAACGGAGGGATTTTTACTGTAATTGGACGCACATTCAATTGAAATGTATTGTGGCGCAGAGATGGACTCTCTGCACCGCAATACCAATAGCAACCATAATATTATAATACAGGAACCAGGATGAGGACATTGTTGCAAGATGGGGACCAGGATGGGGAAATAACTGCAATATGGAGACCATGATGGGGACATTACTCCAATATGGGGACCAGGACAGAGGATATTACTGAAAGATTGGGACCATGATGGGGCCATTACTGCAATATGGCGACCAGGACAGAGGATATAATTGCAAGACAGGGACCAGGATGAGGCCATTACTCCAATATGGGGACCATGATGGGGACATTACTGCAATATGGAGAACAGGACGGAGGACATTACTGCAAGATAGGGACCAGGATGAGGCCATTACTGCAAGACTGGGACCATGATGGGGACATTACTGAAAGATTGGGACCAAAATGGGGACATTATTGCAATACAGGGACCAGGATAGGAACATTACAGCAATTTGGTGACCAGGAAGAGGATATTACTGCAATATGGGGAACATATTGCAGGAGCATTTGCACATGAGGAGCTGGAGATTAATTAGCTGAATGGTTTGCTGATGGATCAGTATGAAACTAGAGTGATCTGAGGGGATAGCTGTGTGCCATAGCCCTGAATTTGATCAAACCTAGTGAAATCTATGGCTGATTATATATTTCTTGTGCCTGGAAGGAGTTTCTATCTTTTAATGACTAAGGGGGAAGCATGTATCTCCATATTGTGGTATATTTGCAATCTATATTTTCTAAAGCTAGTCTGTTATTGCTTATTTGTTATTCCTGATGAACCCAAAAAAAGTGGTCAAACATGTCAAGTGTAAAGATTTGAATCTCGTGACATCTAGTCTATTCAAGTATTCATTTGATGAGTATATGTATATGAATATGAAATTACAAGTAATTGTAATATATCTACGGATTATAAATGCCTGACCTGGATGAGGTAGGGCAGGCATCAAAGTACATGTTATATTGATGCAATTTGACGATACTTATGCATATATGCCTGGTAGGTCGGTTCCATCATCATTTAGCATATAGCCAAGGTTTTAATATGGAGAACCAACGTTGAGCGGGGGCACTACTGTACATTAGGGCGTTTTAATACCTCTATTTTGTAGGTGGCTCCTATTAGGAAGAATTATATCTAGGGAACAGTACCTCCAGTTGCAAATCTGTATAAGTTTTTATGGATTCACATGGTGGTATTTATTCATGAGTTTGGTGCCCAATTTCTGTACACTTTTTAGCCTATAATAAAAGTAATTTTTCATATATAGGTAGTGTTTTGTTTCCAGGATGGGGACATTACTGCAAAATGGAGACCAAGATGGGGACATTACTGCAAGATGGGGACCATGATGGAAAGATTCATTTTAATATGGGAACCAGGATGGGGGACACTACAATATAGAGATTTTACTGCAAAATGCAGACCAGGAAAGGGACGTTACTGCAATATCGAGACCAGAATGGGGGACATTACTGCAAGATGAGGTTATTATTGCAAGATGGGGACCGGGATGGTGAAATTACTGCAATGTGGAAATCAGGATGAGGACATAACTGTTATGAAGACCAGGAAGAAGGACAATACTGCAAGATGGGACCAGGATAGGGCCATTACTGCAAGATGGGAACCAGGAAGGGGACAGTACTACAATAAGTTGGCCTGAATTATTTTATGGTGCCAATTGTGGCACAATTTTACTATATGGGGCTAATTGCGGGACAAAAATAAGAACAATAAAATTGTAAAAGAATAAAAAAACAAAATAAAGTATGAAAAAATATTTTGCCACTAAAAATGTCTGTTTTATGTAGAAACTAACATGAATTAAAAAAAGTAAACGATTGTTATCACTGCAAACGGAGAGTTATAAAACTATGGTATCACTAAAAACGTCATCTCGTCCTGCAAAGAATACGGCCCATCAAATTAAAAAAATTCTATGTGTGGCCCATATACTTAGCCACGTCTGAGACCCCTGGCTTAGAGTATGCCAATTATTGTATGCTCTGAAGAGCTAATAGAAAACAGGCATATTTAATACATTTGCAGTTAATCCATAAAAGTATGTTCAATCTTAAATCATTTTCTCTATTAACGTGGTAATAGGATTAAGTTTTCAATGATCTAAAAATCTTATTTGGCAGTAAAGAAAAACACACATTTTTACCAACAGCTATAAACTCTAATTTAATCCCTGTTGGTTTTGACTAAATAGCCAAGAAACAAATTCAGCCTAGCTATACTTAACAACCTCAATAAATATAGAAATTTCTCTTTGAAGTTGTAAAATGAAAATGTTGAACAGGATAAGCAGTGTCTCAGGAGTCCAATCATTCTCCATCTCTAAGGTATCAAAAATGTTGTTTACATTTCAGGAAGATTAAGCGGAAAGTTTAAACAGATTAAGGCTTGTTTGCATGTATTAATCCCAATTTAAGAGCTCATCATTACTAGCAAATGAAGAAAACCACTTGCTTTAACTTCAATGTGGTCCTTTTCCCTCTCCCACTGTTATAATCCTGTTTTTTCCACATTGGTAAACTGTGTTGACAGTGATGAAGAATATAAATTAAACCACTGACTCAAAACATATAAAAAGACAAAACAGAAGCGGTAAATGTTTTCAGCACATAAAGAGCAATTTGACTATCTGACATACACACTTCAAATAACAACATTGTAGATATTGATTCAGCAAAAGATGAATCTGCCTAAAGCATCTATGACTAGAATAGTTCCCACCATTAAATTGGTGTTTCCTAAACATGGTTTTACAGAACCTGGTGAGGGAGACAAGCTCTGACCCTTTGACACTTGTCCAATTCTAAAGAGGTGCATACACATTAAGTAAAACTATAATGTAATGGCCTATTTTTACCATAACAACTGAGATGATAGGATCGATTTGTGTAACTCCAGTCCATAGTCCAGGTCAATGTTCACTGCCGTGAACAGGAGCTGTGTAAATTTCCTTGCCCTCTTGAATAGAAACCAGCGGACCGGAACTTTAAAGTCTGGTGTTCACACCGAACATAGACTTTACAAAAAAAAAATCAGAGTTCAAGTTTGGAGTTTGGGTGCATTATGTATGCATTCACTTGAGTGAGTAGTGAGTGTGCACTCAGCCCAGTGTGTGCCGCTTGTAGCACTGGGGGTAAGATAAGCGTTATTAGATGTAGTGTGGAAAAAAAAATAGAAAAAAAACCTGCCCACCCCCAGAATTCTGTTTATGGTTGGCTGCATGTGGGCAGAGAGCTGAACTGCCATTCAGTGACTCTCAATGAAGTTTGGGTCAAGTCCATGTCCAGAACAAAATGTTATATAAAGTCCGGCTGAACACGCAAAACCTGATCTTCCATGGGTCCACTCATCTCTACTTCTGGATACCAGGCTCGGGTTATGATTAGCTGGCCCTTAGTGAAAAACAACATGATTCAGCGAAACGCATGTAAGGCACCTAGTCTCAGTGATAGTGAAGGACAGCCAGAATTATTGAGACAGGACATCAGCTGTTTTAGAGATCCACTATATGCACCTATTAACGCTGTCTCCTTAAACTGTGGAATACCGCAATTCCGTGTTAACTGACCATAGCGCTTTCCACTGGCACTTAGGTTTCATACCTCTATTCATTTACTTTATAAAAAAAAAAGCAAAAAAACCCCAAAAACCGAAAAACCAAAACTTACTTATAATACCAGCGTTTTGACAACAAGCCTGTCCTCACCACTAAAACCAATACTTTAAATAATCAAACTGTGGTTTGATTGCCTTAAATTATTTGATTGTGCTTTGATAAGAGCACATACACTTGAAACCAGAAGTTTACATACACTATTTATAAAAAGACACATGTTTTTCTCACTATCTGACATGAAATCAGAATAAACCTTTCCTGTTTTAGGTAAATTATGATACCAAAAGCCAGAATAATTTGTAGAGATAATGTTTTAAGGCATTTTTATTACCTTCTACAAAGTCAAAATTTAACATACATTTCATTAGTATTTGTACCATTGCCTTTAAACTGTATGACTGTATGGTCAAATTGTTTGGATATCCTTCCACAAGCTTCTTACAATAATTGGTAAGAATTTGGGCCAATTCCTCCTGACAGAACTGGTGTAACTGAGCCTGAGGTTGCTTTGCTCGCACTTGCCTTTTCAACTTTGCCCATACATTTTCTAAAGGACTGAGATCAGTGCTTTGTGATGGCCATTCCAAAACATTGACTTTGTTATCCTTAAGCCACTTTGTAACCAGTTTGGCAGTATGCTTCAGGTCATTGTTCATTTGGAAGACCCATTTCTGCCCAAGCTTTAAGTAGCTTGCTTATAAGTCTTGAGATGTTTCTTCAGTATTGCCACATAATCTTTCCTCATGATGCCATCCATTTGGTTAAGGGCACTAGTCCCTCCTGCAGCAAAACAACCACACAACATGTTGGTGCCACCCCCACCCCAATCCCCTGTCTGGGATGATTTAGTGAATCCTGCTTTGAGCAGGGGGTTGGACTAGATGACCCAGGAGGTCCATTCCAACTCTAATATTCTATGATTGTTTTACAGTTGGGATGGTGTTCTTAGGCTTCCAAGCTTCTCCCTTTTTCCTCCAAACATAATTACAGCCAAACAGATCAATTTTAGTTTCATCAGACCACAGGACATGTCTCCAAAAATTAAGGTCTTCCTTTTTGTGTGCATTTGCACACATTAATCTGGCTTTTTTGTGTTTCTTTTGGAGTAATGACTTCTTCCTGGCAGAGTGGTCTTTCAGCCCATGTTGATATAGTACTCGTTTCACTGTAGATAATGACACAATCTTACCAGCTTCCGCCAGCCTCTTCATAAGGTTTTTTGCTTATGTTCTTGGGTTGATATGCACGTGTGTGACCAAAGCATGTTCATTTGTGGTACACATAACCAGTCTCCTTCCTGAGCGGTATGATGGCTGGACATTCCCATCTTGTACTTGAACAGTTTGTACTTGCAAGTCCACAATTATCTTACTGAGATCTTCACTGATTTCTTTTGATTTTCCCATGATGCTACACAAAGAAGCAGTGTGTTTCAGGTAGGCATTAAATACATCCACGAGTGTGTCTAACTAACTTAGATGTTGCCAATAAACCTATCAAAAGCTCCCAAAGACATGACATCATCATATGGGCTCTCCCATATTGTTTAAAGGCATAGTACTCTTGGTGTATGTAAACCTTTGACTTTGCAGAAAGCAATAAAAATACCTTAAAACATTCTCTTTCTTATTATTCTGGCATTTGGCATATATAAATAATTTTGGTTCCTAACTGACCTAAAATGGGAAAGGTTTATTCTGATTTCATGTCAAATAGTGGGAAAACCATGCATAGGTGTGTCTTTTTAGATAGTGTATGTAAACTTCTAGTTTCAACTGTACCTACATTTGATAGCGGCGCCTCCATAACTGCAAGGAATAGCGCTCCTGAAAATGTATCACATCAAGCCTTTGTCTCAGCGAATAGATCAATAAAAAAGCATGCTCACACTGCAATAAAATAATTTTGTACAGTTTTTGTGCCATTTAGTTCAGTGCTTGCCAACTGCACTAGGAGTTATAATTAACCTCTTCACAACCGAGCGATTTTTCATTTTTCCCTCCCTTTCTTCCAAGAGCCATAACTTTTTTACTTTTCCGTCAACATAGCCATTTGATGGCTTGTGTTTTGTGGGACGAGTTGTACTTTTGAATGAAACCATTAATTTTACCATCTAATCCAAAAACAAAAGAAAATGGGGCATTCCGGGACTATAACCATTTTAACTTGACATATTAAAAATCCATAGATGTGCAAAAGGTTCACTTACACTTTTCGAGCATTTATATGCTCTTAATCATAAATAAAACCAAGTTGTGACATGAATATATATAAAAAAGGCATCCACCCATAAAAACAATTAACATTCATAATTAATACATGTGAGTGAAGGTGAATTTACACATTATGCATTTACACATGTTATAACATTCGGATTAAAAAATTTCTAGTCATTACATATAATTATATTTATGTACTAATTCCATAGAAAAGCACATAAAATGTTTGTATAAAATGCATAACTCCCAAATTATCAACAAATAATCATGGAATATACTGTGTTATCTCCAAATATAGGAATGCAGTATATATACATATAAGAATAAATATAAATATATTAACATGTAATTCATATGCAAAAAAAATGTAAAAAAAAAATCATCTTTTTCTTTTCCCTTTTTTTATTTCAATAAATGAACATTGTATCACTTCTATTAAGTCAATTTGGAAATTTAGTATTTAGTCTAATGTTCCAAAAGCCTTCTCACATAAACATTTTTTTCTGCTAATTACCGCCTCTTTGTGGTTGGTTTACTTTTTCTATAGCAAAAAAAGTGCATTGAATCTAGAGTGCCATACTTGCAAACACCTGAGTAATTTCTAATTTTTTTTATTTATATTATATAAGTATTCTGACAGTCTTTTCTTTATTTTCCTGCTAGTACAACCAATATATTTGAGATCACATGTCGTACAGAGCGCACAGTAAACTACATGTGTACTATTACAGTTTAAAAAAACAACAATTATTGCAAGTTAAATTTATGTATGAGATAGCCAAGATGATTGTCTATAAAATGATGGTAGTCTCCCTTTCTAAGCTGTAGTGATAGTGAGATGGTGAGCCTGAAAGTCAAAAGTTCAAAACATTGTTACCCTTTTGCTTGTCAGCGTATACATGTACATTCAGGAGAGACAACAAATCTGTTGGGCATGATAACATTTTACAGTTTGTTTAGTCAACAGCTATATTAAGCAGATCAATTGTAAACATATTGCATAGCTTAAAGAAGTTGTCCAGTTACCAAAACTGTTTTTTTTTTTTTGATAAATCTTGCTATTATGTGCCTCTAAACACATCTATCACGTTATTTTACCAATATTATCTTTTATCATGGTCTAGCATAACATCTTCATTTCTGGCTCCAGCTCTGATGGAGTTAATCTCTCTCTTAACTTCCTGTTTTCAGTTACTACAACTTCCATAATCCTTTTGCAGTAACTAGCAATCTATCTCCCAACCCATTCTGACTGTTCCCTCCCCTCAGATCTCCACCACAACAGTTCCCTCCCCTCCTTCCTGTGTGCACTGCCTAATCATGGTAATAGAGCTTTTATCCTTTGGTCTTTCTGTGCTGCATGTCACTATCTGTCTCCACTATGGGACTTGTAGTGCAGGTGACCGGATGATACATGTCACTAACTGCCCCTCTCTGTGATTTCTGCTGCATAGTACCAACACTCTCACCTGCACTACAAGTCCCATAGTGGAGACAGTGATATGCTCTGCTCTGACACATAGTGTGCTGCATGTCACTGTCTCCACTGTGGGACTTGTTGTGCAGGTGAGAGTGTATACAGTTGGTAGTATGCAGCAGAAATCACAGAGTGGAGACAGTGACATGTATCATCCGGTCACCTGCACTACAAGTCCCATAGTGGAGACAATTAGTGACATGCAGCAAACTATGTGTCAGAGCAGAGCATGTCACTGTCTCCACTCTGGAACTTGTAGTGCAGGTGACAGAGTGGAGCAGATTGGTCCCATGCAGCTGTGCTGCTGGTGGGAGTATATGATCACACTGCCGACACCGCCCGTTCTCCTGACAGCTGAGCAGAGCGGGCGGGTGGACAGTGTGATCAGATACTTGCGTGACAGGGGGGATTTCAGTGGAGGAAACCCCCCCTGTACTCCAGACTGGAGCCCGTACCTGCCACAGCTGAATGCTGGTAAGCGTCTGCTTTCACCGCTCCACAGTAAAGTTCTCCGGCTCCTCCCCTCAATGCTGGGCTGTGACGTGCGGTAGTCACCGCCCACAGCCCTGTCAGTCACTGTGAGTGGCGCCGGCATTCTGTGACGTACCCGTCTTGTTTGAGAGCCCGGAAATGCCGGGACGTCAGAGGATGCCGGCGGCCACAGCTCCAGGCGGTCATGTGACTGGCACTGAGCGTGCAGGATAGCGCCGCTCAGTGCCAGAAATGGAAATAGAGGCTATTGAAGAAGATGCAGACAATGGTAAGTGAAAATCATTGGGGGAAAAAAAAAATGGGTGGACCACCCCTTTGAATATAACTTCTCAATTATTGCCATTTCTATAGAAAATTATTAATTGCTTACTTTTTTATTGATGGCAACCCCATCTTCACAGTCTAACACTGCACAGTCCACATTGAGTGTGGCAATTTTTTGTATTTTCCTTTCATCATTTCCAGGTATATACAGCACAGCTCTACGAGGAACGTATTTATGAGCATCTCGAATCTGAGAATATGAACAGTTGCTCCTAAGTAACCTTAGAAAACCACGTGCACGCAGTGAAGAATTTCTGAAAAAAATATAAAACAGTAAGGATATTATGTAGATGAGGAATAATAAAAAACACATTTAAAAATAGGCATTATTATCTAGAAGGTTCATTCAAATTATCAAGGCTCTTTCTGATTATCCAGAATAGCACAATCTGTCTGGTGATAGCTTCCCTTTAAAGGAAGACTACATTTTTAAATCAGGTTTTGTCATACAAGTGTTTTTCATTTTCTTTTGTCAGTAATGCTTTCTTTAGTTATAATAGTTTTTATTTATAAAAATAGATAATCATGCATTTTTACACTGGACACAAAAGCTCTTTAGATTAATTTTTCCTGTCTTTTCAGGAAGAGTTTGCAGCAGTTTCTTTATCAGCTGAGGCAGGATTACAATAACAGTAACACTGCTACACACAGGATCTAGCAATCACAATAGTATGATATCACTGCAGACCCTCATTCACCTTCCTTTACAATGATGTTTGCACATGCTCATTAGATGCTTTAAATACAAATGTAGATTCAAAGTCTATTAATCTTGGCTAATTTACATATCTATTTTATAGTGGCTTCATCCAGTAAGTGTTTGAACAGAGATTTGGATTCCTACGTGAAAATTCTCACAATTTATATTTACCATAGTTAAACCGCCAATACCAGTCCTCCTGTGATAAATGTTGGTAATTTAGTGTAATTTCTAGATATTAACTTTGGCTATTAGTACATCCCTGAACAACGCTGCCTGCTTAAAACAAGGCAGCAGTACCCATATATTCATAAGCAACATCCTATAGTTGTGCCCTACTACTGATATATCGTTTAACACTAGAAGTCCCAGAGAGGGGTCATTTAACATTTCCACCATTGGAACCCTATGGAGCTCGAAATTTCTGGGACTTCTAGTGTTAACGAATATTGTTCTTATACTTATAGGTTTCTAATAGACTAGAAGGTGGCCCGATTCTACGCATGGGGTATTCTAGAATTTACGTATTGTGTAGTTAATGTATGATTTTTGTTTATATATATATATATATATATATATATATATATATATATATATATACAGTGCCTACAAGTAGTATTCAACCCCCTGCAGATTTAGCAGGTTTACACATTCGGAATTAACTTGGCATTGTGACATTTGGACTGTAGATCAGCCTGGAAGTGTGAAATGCACTGCAGCAAAAAAGAATGTTATTTCTTTTTTTATTTTTTTTTTAAATTGTGAAAAGTTTATTCAGAGGGTCATTTATTATTCAACCCCTCAAACCACAAGAATTCTGTTTGGTTCCCCTAAAGTATTAAGAAGTATTTCAGGCACAAAGAACAATGAGCTTCACATGTTTGGATTAAGTATCTCTTTTTCCAGCCTTTTCTGACTAATTAAGACCCTCCCCAAACTTGTGAACAGCACTCATACTTGGTCAACATGGGAAAGACAAAGGAGCATTCCAAGGCCATCAGAGACAAGTTCGTGGAGGGTCACAAGGCTGGCAAGGGGTACAAAACCCTTTCCAAAGAGTTGGGCCTACCTGTCTCCACTGTTGGGAGCATCATCCGGAAGTGGAAGGCTTATGGAACTACTGTTAGCCTTCCACGGCCTGGACAGCCTTTGAAAGTTTCCACCCGCGCCGAGGCCAGGCTTGTCCGAAGAGTCAAGGCTAACCCAAGGACAACAAGGAAGGAGCTCCGGGAAGATCTCATGGCAGTGGGGACATTGGTTTCAGTCAATACCATAAGTAACGTACTCCACCGCAATGGTCTCCGTTCCAGACGAGCCCGTAAGGTACCTTTACTTTCAAAGTGTCATGTCAAGGCTCGTCTACAGTTTGCTCATGATCACTTGGAGGACTCTGAGACAGACTGGTTCAAGGTTCTCTGGTCTGATGAGACCAATATCGAGATCTTTGGTGCCAACCACACAAGTGACGTTTGGAGACTGGATGGCACTGCATACGACCCCAAGAATACATCACTACAGTCAAGCATGGTGGTGGCAGCATCATGCTGTGGGGCTGTTTCTCAGCCAAGGGGCCTGGCCATCTGGTCCGCATCCATGGGAAGATGGATAGCACGGCCTACCTGGAGATTTTGGCCAAGAACCTCCGCTCCTCCATCAAGGATCTTAAGATGGGTCGTCATTTCATCTTCCAACAAGACAACAACCCAAAGCACACAGCCAAGAAAACCAAGGCCTGGTTCAAGAGGGAAAAAATCAAGGTGTTGCAGTGGCCTAGTCAGTCTCCTGACCTTAACCCAATTGAAAACTTGTGGAAGGAGCTCAAGATTAAAGTCCACATGAGACACCCAAAGAACCTAGATAACTTGGAGAAGATCTGCATGGAGGAGTGGGCCAAGATAACTCCATAGACCTGTGCCGGCCTGATCAGGTCTTATAAAAGACGATTATTAGCTGTAATAGCAAACAAGGGTTATTCCACAAAATATTAAACCTAGGGGTTGAATAATAATTGACTCACACTTTTATGTTGAAAATTTATTAAAATTTAACTGAGCAACATAACTTGTTGGTTTGTAAGATTTATGCATCTGTTAATAAATCCTGCTCTTGTTTAAAGTTTGCAGGCTCTAACTTATTTGCATCTTATCAAACCTGCTAAATCTGCAGGGGGTTGAATACTACTTGTAGGCACTGTATATATAGATGTTGTTGTGTGTAGTTACCAAGTGTTTGTGTAGGGGCTGTACATGTTCTGGGTGTGGCGGGGGGTGAGAGCGGTGTTGTTTGTGTGTTGCGTTGTGTGTCGTTATTTGTGGAGCGCTGTGTGTGTGTATCGTTGTGTATGTGTGTTGCGCGGTTTGTGTGGGTGTGTGTGTGTGTGTTTTGGGGGGAGGTATGTTTTGTGCAATGTGTGTGTTGTGCGGTATGTGCGTATATTTGTGTGTGCCGCGGTGTTTGTGTGTTGGGTGTTGTGTGTGTGCGGCGTTGTGTGTGTGGGTGTCTGTGTAGGGCAGTGTTTGTGGTTCCCAGTGTGTGTGTGGTGTGTTGTGCAGTGCGTGTGTGGCAATGTGTGTGTGTTTTGGGGGGAGGTGTGCACCCCCCATCATGCTCCATCCCCCATGCTGCGCACCCCCCATCGTGCTCCATCCCCCATGCTGCGCACCCCCCATCGTGCTCCATCCCCACTCCCATTGTGCTCCATCCCCCATGCTGCGCATTCCCCATCGTGCTCCATCCCCCATGCTGCGCATTCCCCATCGTGCTCCATCTCCTATGCTGCGCACTCCCAAACATGCTCCATCCCCCATGCTGCGCACTCCCCATCGTGCTCCATCCCCCATGCTGCGCACTCCCAAACGTGCTCCATCACCCATGCTGCGCACTCCCCATCGTGCTCCATCCCCCATGCTGCGCACCCCCCATCGTGCTCCATCCCCCATGCAGCACACTCCCAATCGTGCTCCATCCCCCATGCTGCGCACTCCCCATCGTGCTCCACAGTCACACATCAGACAGTAAACACGCACACATCTGATCGCATACACTCACACACACACCCCACTTCTCCCTGTGTCCACCGGTGGGCGGTCCCAGCAGCTGTGCTGCACGCTGTGCTCCTCTGCCGACACTTACAGATCCGATCGCATACACTCACACACACACACTCACACACATCCGATCGCATACACTCACACACACACACATCCGATCGCATACACTCACACACACACACTCACACACATCCGATCGCATACACTCACACTCACACACATCCGATCGCATACACTCACACACACACACACATCCGATCGCATACACTCACACACACACACAAACACACACACATCCGATCGCATACACTCACACACACACACTGACGATATCGCACATACGCGCTGACACAATCACAACATCCGGAGATACCACATGCTTCCGGCCATGTGATCCTCCGGCAGGTCCTGGAAGACCACTGCACAGTATCACCGCCGAGAAGCAAGCGATATCACGGGATGTTGTGAGTATGTGGATGCGATCTGATGTGTGTGTGAGGTGTGTGTGAGAGTGTGATCTGATGTGTGTGTGTGTCTGTTCTTATGTGTGTGCGTGTGTGTGTTCCGCCGCTGCAGGGCGTGGATGCGATCTGATGTGTGTGTGAGGTGTGTGTGAGAGTGAGTGTGATCTGATGTGTGTGTGTCTGTTCTTATGTGTGTGCGTGTGTGTGTGTGTTCCGCCGCTGCAGGACCTTGATGCGCTCACCTCGGGGCGAGAAGCCATTCCGTGGGGGGGGCGGAGCCTGGGCGAGCGGCCAATCCATGCGGGGGGCGGAGCCGAGGCGAGGAGAGCGGCCAATCCGTGCGGGGGCGAACCCGAGGCGAGGCGAGCGGCCAATCCGTGCGGGGGGAGGAGGCGAGGCGAGCGGCCAATCCGTGCGGGGGGGGCGGGGCCATGGCGAGGCCAGCGGCCAATCCGCTGTTTGTCACCGTAAGGACATGTCACGGTAAGGACACAATTTTGGAGCAAGACAGACAGACAGAATAAAGCAATTATATATATAGATATCACTGCCAAGTGTTTATACTTTCATAAATCTAAACTTTCAAGAACTCCAAATCAAAACCATAAAGAGTATAAACACTCAACATCAAGCAGGAAAAGTCATGGAATTTTGGAAATCATAGATTTGATAGACATATTAATATATAATATGCAAATTAGGAAAAAATGTAAAAACATTTTTAAAACATCTTGATTTATTCAGTATCACGGATAAGTGTCATGTTCACAAAGACAAGTATTTACACACCTGGTCATGCGATCAATGAGGTTATTAATGATTTTCTGATGACTGCTCTGTCATGTTGACTGCATTTGGGCACGAAAATCATCAAGATTCGCTGCTGGCATTTCCATTTGTAATTGTCGACCAATGATATCCCAGATTTGCCTTCAGTCTACAGAGGCTGAAGGCCATGGTAGCACATTTTAGAACATGCAAGGTGCTTACATTGGCATGAGAACATACAGTCTGGCTTTGTTGTGTTAAAAAGCTGTTTATAGGACACTTTGGAGAAATGTCCAAACAACTGTTTCTACCACAAAATCAATGGCGAGATGTTATTGGACCTGCAATAAGACTACAGGTGTCCAACTAGTGTATATTATGCCATTGCACACAGTTGTTTCAGAAAAGTGTTGCAAAAGAAAGACTGGTGTGACATTTCCTTGAGAAGGCTTTATCAGGGAGTTGATCATGTGGTTTCAACAGAGACCGGAGGCTAGAATTGAGCAACTGAAGACAGAATCGTGGTCTACCTTCTTCAGTGATGAATTCTGCTTTTGTCTTGGATACAATAGTAATTCGAGATTTGTGTGAAGACTACATTTTCAATACCAGGAAGAGGCCTTCACGAGGGAACTTCACTCTGGTCCTATTCACAGTACTATGGTGTCATGTCCATAATGAAATGGTAGCCAGAACCGTCTAGTCTTCATCCTAGCTACATTAACAGATGTTACATTGATTTAGTATTGGAACCAATTGCCATTTCTCCAAAGTGTACAAGGAGCTGTTTTTAAACCTGACACTGCTAGGCCACATGTTGCTCATGTTACCGTGAGCAGACTGCATAGTGCATATGGCTTACCATGGCCTGCAGCACCTCCAGACTTGGCTCCTCATATTTAAGACAGTGGGGATGTCATTGGTCTGCATTTACCAGGAGATCTGACAGCAACAGATCGTCATTATTTGCGCTGTCCAGTGCATTTTGTGTGGCAGAACATTCATCGTATAGCCAATAATAATTTCAATGATAGCATGCCAAGGTGTGTAAAGGCATTCATTTCTGGGCATGGTGTTCATACTTGATACTTAATAGACTGAGATGTTTTTGGATATTTTGTTTCAATTTTTTATGTATATATCATTAATGTATCTAACAATCCTGTAATTTGAATAATTCCACTTTTTCTTCTTGTTACTGCAATTTAAATGTTGAGGGGTGCATTTCTCTTACAAGTAAATAGAATGATAGTTACCACTAAAACATGATAAGCTCTAAGTGGGGGAACAAAAAACAAAAATAATCAAAATTTTAATTTAGGAATTATTTTAATATCACTAATGAATACGTATCTATATGAAATATTGTTAAATTATATTGCAATAATCTCAAATCAATGTCCGAGATATACTGTGTCCTCATTCACATGAGTACAACTGCTCAATCCATTGACTTAATGGAGTTTAAAAAAAAAAAATAAAAATGTATATATCTATATATATAAATGAATGAATATATATATATATATATATATATATATATATATATATATATATATATATATATATATATATATATATATATATATTATAAAGCTGAATGTGTGTGTGTATGTCCGGGCTTGGCATCCGCACCGTCGCAGCTACAGCCACAAAATTTTGCACACTCACACTTCTGAACCCCGAGAGCGTCATAGGCTATGTTTCGAGGGGAAATTTTAACCCCGCTCTTTACAGTTATTCACCAAAAAACCTGCCTCCATTAAAGCGAATGGAGCTGGGAGCCACAGTGCAGCCAGAACTTCAGAAGAATGCGCAGCCACGACCTTATATGGAATGTTGGCGTGTCACAATGCAGCCAGGGAAAGAGACAGACACAGACAGGAAAAAAGGCAGACACAGACAGGGTAAGAAACAGACAGACAGGGTAAGAGACAGACACAAAGAGACAGACACAGACAAAGAGACAGACTGACAGGGAAAGAGAGGGAAAGAGACAGACAGGGAAAGAGATTGAGACAGACAGACAGAGACAGACAGACAAAGAGATAGAGAGAGACAGAGAGATATATAGAGAGAGGGAGACAGACAGAGAATGGGAGAGAAACAGAGAGACAGCTACTATCCAGGCGTTAATACATTCTATTTATACATTCTATCCCTGGAATGTTAATACATTCTATTTTGTTAACAACAGTTATTAACCCGGGCGAAGCCGGGTAGTACAGCTAGTATATATATATATATATATATATATATATATATATATAAATAAATAAATACTGTATATATACACATGCATACAGACACACGCAGTTGAACCCAGAATTTTACATCCACTAGCTAAATGGACATATATGCATGCACTGCTCAGGAAGGAGACTGGTTCTGTGTACCAGAGATGAACATGCTTTGGTCACATATGTGTATGTCAACCCAAAAACACAAAACAAAAGACCTTGTGAAGATGCTGGTGGAAGCTGATAAGATTGTGTCATTATCCACAGTCAAACGAGTAATGTATCAACATGGGCTGAAAGGCCACTCTGCTAGGTAGAAGCCATTACTCCAAAAGAAACATAAAAATCCAGATTAATGTTTGCAGATGCACACAGGAACAAAGACCTTCCTTTTTGGAGACATGTCCTGTGGTCTGACAAAACTAAAATTGATCTGTTTAGCCATAATGACCATCCTTACATTTGGAGGAAAAAGGGAGAAGCTTTGAAGCCTAAGAACAACATCCCAACTGTGAAACACGGGGGTGGCAGCATCATGTTGTGGAATCGTTTTGCTGCAGGACAGACTGGTACACGTCACAAAATAGATAGTATCATGAGGAAAGAAGATTATGTGGCAATATTGAAGCAATATTTTAAGACATCAGCCAGGAACTTAAAGCTTGGGCGGAAATAAGTCTTCCAAATGGACAAGGATCCAAAGCAGACTGCCAAACTGGATACAAAGTGGCTTAAGGATAACAAAAGTCAATATGTTGGCGAGGCCATCAAAAAACTGATCTCAATCCTATTCAAAATTTATGGGCAAAACTAAAAAGGCAGGTGCGAGCAAGGTGACCTACAAACATGGCTCAGTTACACCAGTTCTCTCAGAAGGCATCAGCCCAAATTCCTACCAACTATTGTAAGAAGCCTGTGAAAGGATATCCAACACATTTGACTCAAGTCGTAGAGTTTAAGGGCAATGGTACCAAATACTAATGAAATGTAATTACCCTTTTGACATTGCAGAAAATAATAAAAATGCCTTAAAACATTCTCTCTCTCATTATTTTGGCAAAAATAAATAATTTTGGTAATCCTAACTGACCTAAAACGGCAAAGGTTTATTCTGTTTCATGTCAGATAGTGAGAAAAATATGCATGTGTGTCTTTTTAGATAATGTATGTAAACTTCTGGTTTCAACTGTATTTATATATATATATATATATATATATATATATATATATATATATATATATATATATACACACACAGTATAGACCAAAGGTTTGGACACACCTTCTCATCTCTAGAACAACTATTAAGAGGAGACATTGTGCAGCTGGCCTTCATGGTAAAAGAGCTGCTAGGAAACCACAAGCAGAAGAGACTTGTTTGGGCTACAGAACACAAGGAATGGACATTAGACCAGTGGACATCTGTGCTTTGGTCTGATGAGTCCAAATTTGAGATCTTTGGATCCAACCACTGTGTCTTTGTTAAAAAGGTGAACGGATGGACTCTACATGCCTGGTTCCCACCGTGAAGCATGGAGGAGGTCGTGTGATAGTTTGAGGGTGCTTTGCTGGTGACACTGTTGGGGATTTATTCAAAATTGAAGGCATACTAAGCCAGCATGGCTACCACAGCATCTTGCAGCGGCATGCTATTCCATCCGGTTTGCATTTAGTTGGACCATTATTTATTTTTCAACAGGACAATGACCCCAAACACACCTCCAGGCTGTGTAAGGGCTATTTGACTAAGAAGGAGAGTCATGGGATGCTACACCAGATGACCTGGCCTCCACAGTCACCAGACCTGAACCCAATCGAGATGGTTTGGGGTGAGCTGGACCGCAGAGTGAAGGCAAAAGGGCCAACAAGTGCTAAGCATCTCTGGGAACTCCTTCAAGACTGTTGGAAAATCATTTCCGGTGACTACCTCTTGAAGCTCATCAAGAGAATGTCAAGAGTGTGCAAAGCAGTAATCAAAGCAAAAAAAGTGGCTACTTTGAAGAACCTAGAATATAAGACATATTTTCAGTTGTTTCACACTTTTTAAGTATTTCATTCCACATGTTTTCATTCATAGTTTTGAGGTCTTCAATGTGAATCTACAATTTTTAGAGTCATGAAAATAAAGAAAACTCTTTGAATGAGGTGTGTCCAAACTTTTGGTCTGTACTGTATATATACACACACACACTGTATATACACTACAGTTCAAACGTTTAGGGTCACTTAGATACTCCCTTATTTTTGACAGGAAAGCACTTTTTTTTTTTCAATAAAGCCAACATTAAACAGATATACACTCTAAGCATTGTTAATGTGGTAAATGACTATTCTAGCTTCAAACGTCTGGTTTTGAATGCAATGTAGATTACAGGTGTATAGAGGCCCATTTCTAACAACCACCACTCCAGTGTTCTAATGGTACATTGTGTTTGCTAAATGTGTTAGAAGGCTAATGGATGTTTAGAAATCCCTTGAAAACCCTTGTGCAAGTATGTTAGCACAGCTGAAAACAGTTTTGCTCATTAGAGAAGCTATAAAACTGACATTTCTTTGAGCTAGTTGAGAATCTGGAGCATTACATTTGTTGGTTCCATTAAACTCTCAAAATGGCTAGAAAAAGAGAGCTTTCATGTGAAACTCGACAGTCTATTCTTGTTCTTAGAAATGAAGGACATTCCATGCGATAAATTGACAAGAAACTGAACATTTCCTACAACGGCGTGTACTACTCCCTTCAGAGGAGAGCACAAACAGGCTCTAACCAGAGTAGAAAGAGAAATGGGAGGCCCCGCTGCACAACTGAGCAACAAGACAAATACATTAGAGTCTCTAGTTTGAGAAATCAACGCCGCACAGGTTCTCAACTGGCAGCTTCATTAAATAGTACCCGCAAAATGCCAGTGTCAACGTCTTTAGTGAAGAGGCGACTCCGGGATGCTGCCCTACAGGGCAGAGAGGCAAAGAAAAAGCCATATCTGAGACTGACTAATAAAAGGAAAAGATTAATATGGGCAAAAGAACACAGACATTGGACAGGGGAAGATTGTAAAAAAGTGTTATGGACAAACTAATTGAAGTTTCAGGTGTTTGGATCACACAGAAGAACATTTGTGAGACATAGAGCAACTGAAAAGATGCTGGAAAAGTGCCTGATGCCATCTGTCAAGCATGGTGGAGGTATTGTGATGGTCTGGGGTTGCTTTGGTGCTGGTATACTGGGAGATTTGTACAAGGTAAAAGGGATTTTGAATAAGGAAGGCTATTACTCCATTTTCCAACGCCATGCCATAACCTATGGACAGCGCTTGATTGGAGCCAATTTCATCCTACAACAGGACAATGACCCAAATTATGCATGAACTATTTAGGGAAAAAGGAGGCAGCTGGTATTCTATCTGCAATGGAGTGGCCAGCCCAGTCACCAGATCTCAACCCTACTGAGCTGTTATGGGAGCAGCTTGAATGTATGGTATTCAAAAAGTGCCCATCAAGCCAATCCAACTTGTGTGAATGGCTTCTGGAAGTATGGGGTGAATTATCTCTAGATTACATCAGCAAATTAACAGCTTGAATGCCAAAGGTGCACATCACATTATGGGTGTCTGGTCCAAGCATTCCTACATGAAAAGTGTCCTGGAAAGTGGATTGGTCATCGTGGGCCAGTTAAATGGCCACCAAAGTCTCCCGATCTGACCCCCTTAGACTTTTATCTTTGGGGTCATCTGAAGGCAATTGTCTATGCTGTGAAGATACAAGGTGCAGCATCTGAAACAACAGATACTGGAAGCCTGTACTAGCATTTCTTCTGCAGTGTTGCTATCAGTGTGTCAAGAGTGGGAGAAGAGGGTTGCATTGACAATTCAACACAATGGGTAGCACTTTGAACACATTTTATAAGTGGTCATAAAATTGTAAATAATTAATGAACAAATAAAGTTACATTAAAACAAAGCACACCATTGGTTTTTTTGTGAAATTTACAATACGTTTGATGTTCGATTTTCCATTGGAAAAAATAAAGTTGGATTCAAAATGGCCGACTTCAAAATGGCCGCCATGGTCACAGTTTCCCCCCTCCCATATATTAATGAGCCACAAACAGGAAGTTGATATCACCAACCATTCACATTTTATTTAGGTGTATCCATATAAATGGCCCTCCCTGTATATTACGATAAACAGTTTGTTGTCAATTACTGAAACATACATATCTTATCAGGTATGCCTGGATCTACATTTGTGAATCAAGTAAAATCAAAGCCGTTATAGCTAAAACTATCAGTACATTTTCTGGTGGCAACATTTATCCCGGTCACTGTTATGTAGCCTATCATTCACCAGATACTGAAGACTTCCAATGTTAACATCATATTATAGCAGTACATGCTACAAGCCACTAATTTTTAAAGGTTTAAATACTTATCTAATATATAAAGCTGAATGTGTGTGTGTATGTGTATGTCCGGGATTGGCATCCGTACCGTCGCAGCTACAGCCACAAAATTTTGCACACTGACACTTCTGTACCCCAAGAGCGTCATAGGCTATGTTTCGAGGGGAAATTTTAACCCCGCTCTTTACAGTTATTCACCAAAAAACCTGCCTCCATTAAAGCGAATGGAGCTGGGAGCCACAGTGCAGCCAGAACTTCAGAAGAATGCGCAGCCACGCCCTTATGTGGAATGTTGGCGTGTCACAATGCAGCCAGGGAAAGAGACAGACACAGACAGGAAAAGAGGCAGACACAGACAGGGTAAGAAACAGACATAGACAGGGTAAGAGACAGACACAAAGAGACAGACACAAACAAAGAGACAGACTGACAGGGAAAGAGACAGACAGGGAAAGAGAGGGAAAAAGACAGACAGGGAAAGAGAGGGAAAGAGACAGACAGGGAAAGAGACAGACAGGGAAAGAGATTGAGACAGACGGAGAAAGAGACAGACAGTCAGAGACAGACAGACAGACAAAGAGACAGACATACAAAGAGAGAGAGAGACAGAGAGATATATAGAGAGTGGGAGACAGACAGATAATGGGAGAGAAACAGAGAGACAGTTACTATCCCGGGCGTTAATACATTCTATTTCTACATTCTATCCCGGGAATGTTAATACATTCTATTTTGTTAACAACAGTTATTAACCCGGGCGAAGCCGGGTAGTACAGCTAGTTTTATATAAAGAGCCAGCTGTATTATTGAGCGCGGAAAACATATGGGATAAATGCATTCTAAATATTAACCCCTTTGCGACAAGGCCAAATTTTTCAAAATTGACCTGCCTGTGTCACTTTAGGTGGCAATAACTCTGCAAAGTTTTAACATGTCCTAGTGATTTTACGATTAGTATTTTGTGATATATTATACTTTATGTTAATAGTAAATTAAGATTATATGTTTTGAGTTTATTTATATAAAATATCAGAAATGTATGAAACATTTCTAAAAGATTTGCAATTTTTAAGCTTTGAGTGATTATCCCTTTAACCCAGATAGTCGCACCACACAAAATAGTTACAATCAGCACCATCTCTTATTTTGTTAAGATGTTAAAAGCTTTAAAAAATGTAGCAGATATTTTTTTTCAAGGAAATTTACAAAACTACTATATTTTTCGTTTTATAAGATGCACCGGATTATAAGACGCACCCCAAATTTAGAGATAAAAAAAAAAGAAAAAAAAATGGTGTCAGTCTTATACTCCGATGTTGTCCTGACGGAGCTGGTCGGCAGCGTTGGTGGAGCGGGGTCACAGGAGGCAGAGGCTGAGCTGGCAGTGGTGGTGGGTCAGTGGTGGCAGCAGCAGTGGTGGGTCAGTGATGGCAGTGGCGGGTCAGTGGTGGCAGCGGCAGTAAATGGTCAGTGGTGGCAGTGGCGGGTCAGTGGTAGCGGCGGCAAGTCAGTGGTGGCAGCGGCGGTGGTGGGTCAGTAGTGGAAATAGCGGGGTCAGTGGTGGGTCGGTGGTGGCAGCGGCGAGTCAGTGATGGCAGCAGAAGCTGTGGTAGTTGTGTGTTGGAGCAGGCTGGTGCGGCGAGTGTCCCAGTCTGTCCGTGGTCCGGGCTTCAAAAAAGCGGCGCGTGCGCAGATGGAGCTTTCATCCAAAAGCTGCACGCGCTGACTTCCAGCGCCATCATTTGAAGCCAGGACCAAGGACAGACTAAGACACCCGCTGCACAGCCACGCAGTCCGCACAGCCACCCTGCCGCCCGCACAGAGTAGCAGCCAGCAGGCCGCCCGCCCACCTGCACAGAGAGGTGGCCGGCCGCCGACACCAACAGACACTCGCCCATCCGCACACACTGACAGACACTCTGCCGGCCGCCAGCACGGACCGACAGGCACCCGGCCGCCAGCATGCACCCGGCTGCCCGCACACAGAGCCACACAGACAGCCTCCCGGTAAGCTATATTCCGATTTAAAGACGCACCCCTCATTTTCCTCCCAAATCTTTGGGAGGAAAAAAGTGCGTCTTACAATCCGAAAAATACAAAAGTTCCTTTTTTTGCACCTATTCAGTTTTGAAGTAACTTTGAGGGACCCCTGTATACTGAAAACCCCACATAAATTATATGGTATGCCACCAGAAACCAGAACCGATCAGTTATTCAAAACTGCGGTCATGCACTGTAGTTTATAAATTCTTCAGTTGGTTCTCAGAAGTTAATGCAAAGTGGCATGACAGGGAAAAAAAACAATGTTATTTTTACCACCTAGATGTTGCTAACTTCTGTACAGGTCACTATATCTTGCAGACTCTATGGTCATTATTTGGCTGTTAATTGCAATGGCAACAATCAGGACCACATAATAATGATCTCATTGTGCAGATGAGGTTTAAGATGGGTTCCCCACACTGTTAACCATCTAGATGGCATAGTCACCATTGATAGCAGCATGCTAAATGGTTAAACGGCCATGGTCAGTGAAAACACTGATCCTGACTGATGTAGCACGGTGTTCGCTATAGCGAATAGGTGACAGTTGCTGCATTTTCACTTATATCTCAGGTGAATATTAAGCAGTATACATGGTCAATAAAGGGTTAATAGTCATAGCTTATATTTCAGTTTACAGTTCAACACATTATCTGTATTTGTTCATGTCAGGGCAACAAGAAAACTAGTACACAAATGTCATAATAATCAATAGATGTCGACAGGAAAATATTGATGCACAAATAAGTACACATTGTAGCATTATAGTGGTGTTATTAAAGTGGTTGTCCCTGCAGACTTGGGTCACATGTTTACAGTCACTATATGTGACTGTAGACTTGTAGATCCACACAGCGTGCAGTGTGTGCTCTGTCAGAATTCTCTAAAGCTGGCAGCAAATCACATACTTACAGTCACATGACCACCAGCTCCTGGCCGGAGAGTTCAGACAGCGCACACACTGTGCACAGTGAGGATTTACAAGTCTGCAGTCATATAGAGTGGCTGCAGACTTAAGACTCAAGCCTATATAACCACAATCTATGAAGCACTTTGGTGATAAAATCTTAGTGTCAGTAATATCAAACCATCTTTATCAATATAACATAACTATGTGATCAAATTTATTCTATTTCATTAGGGTTTAGCTCCCTATTCATTATCCATCAGAAGGCACTTCATCTGTATCCTACTTTAATTGTCAAATAAAAAATGTTAACACTCTGTTTAATCATTGTTACCACTGGCATCGCATGAAATCCTTGTCCGGCAGTGGAGATTAGGCTTTTATAACCAACTGGTTTTAATTATTTTACAGACACAATTAAATACTTACCTTCTTCTGTACTGATCGTGCTTAGACATTGTAATTAGGATTTTGCAATCATGGGAAATCCTAAATGCGTCAGGACTTAGAATAAAAGTAAGCCATAGTTATAGCCGCAGTTCAAAACTCAACGTAGATAAAAGCAATTAGTCTGCCAATTTTCTCGGTCTACATTTAAACACAGACATCTATAAACTTGGGCCTATTTCATTACCAGGGTAGGCTTATCTTTCCCAGATGTTTTAGGCTCTCTCCAGGCAGGATATAAGCCTAACCTCTAGTAGCATTCTACTTTCTCTTAAACACATCAGCTTTGCCAAACTAACTTAATGGATTTGAAACTTTCATTTACACCCAAATTTCTTGACACCAAGCTATACATATTAGGTCTTTAAACCCTTTGTGATAAATAATGTCTTCAGGCACATTTAAAGGTTAATCTGAACAAGCTCTAATACCATAACTAAAGGGATCCAAAGCAGAAAGGATGATTTTATTGTCCGTCACTGCCTCAGGTAGAACGCAGGTGGCCCTATGGTCACTCACAGCATACACTGACTCTCAAAGACAAATCTCACAGAGTTGATTTGCTTTCAAAAGAAACTTATAAGGACAAATATAACCATATGACTGAATACACAAGACATATAAAGTATTATGGGTGAGCCAAACGAGAGACGCCAAGCTCAGAATGCAAGTCAATCCAATGGATTGTGTAGACAGAATGTGTTTATATTGGAAAGATGGAGTCAGATACATTGTATCATTTATAGTAAAGTATTTATTAGAGAGAATGCAAAAAAGAGACAGAAAAAGTGTATTCCCTATATTCCTTAGATCTGAAGTCAAAGACAAAATTATATTCTATGGTCTGTTCCAGAAGAAGTCCTATTGTGCTCACCCCGAGGCAATGTTATTCAGAACCATAACTCTTTTATACAAAGAGATAGAACTCAGCAGGATAACAAAAACCCCAAACTCTTTTTGTCATATGGATTAAGAATCTAGTCTCTGAAACTCTGCAATATAAACATATCGACTATATGAATTGAAAGTAAAGTACCTATGATTATTGTGGGCGACCACTAATCAAGTAATAGCATCTAAATAGTTCATTGCCTTAATGTCCTCCAATAATGTCTAGAATACTTGTATAAGCATTATATAGGCAACTATACGTCTTATCTCACTAATACGGCTCGTGCAGACGACCGTATTTTCAGTTTGCGTGCAATCTGTCAAAAAATAAAATCACACTTGGACCAATGTTATTTAAAGGGAACCAAACACCAGGTTTTTCCTATATAACCAAAAGCCAGTGCTATACTGGCACTATCATGCTGAGTCTATACATACCTTTAGTGGTCAGCTCGGTCAGCTTCTTGAGTGACAGCAGCTGAGGATCAACGAATAACGGGGGGGTATTCATAGTTATCCCCTCCACCTGTTAGAATTAGCATAAGTATTATACAATAGATTTAACTTTTTACTAGCAGGACCTGTGTGAGGTCATACCCATGTGACCAGAAGGGGCGGGGCCTCAGCAAACAGAAAAATGTTGCTTTCTGGTATCAGCTTTGTTGGTTGGGGCCCCGCCCCTTCTGGTCACATGGATATGACCTCACAGGTCCTGCTAATGAAAAACTAATTGATTGTATAATACTTATGCTAATTCTAACAGGGGGAGGGGATAACTATGAATAACCCCCCAGCTATTATCTGATCCTCAGCTGCTGCTGCCACTCAAGAAGCTGCCGATTTTATAAACTTTACTTTCTTGGATTTCAAAACCTATACAGTCTATCCAAGCTAACCACTAAAGGTATGTATAGACTCAGTATGATAGTGCCAGTATAGCACTGGCTTTAGGTTATATAGAAAAATCCAGGTAATTGTTTCCCTTTAAAAAGTCAATACACATGTCCAATATTTTCTTTGAACTGAGTGATCCAAAGAAAAAAATTGCAGTATGCATGATTTGGCTCAGAGAATTGGATTGTACTCAGCCATTCAAGTCCATGGCTCCGTGAAAAAAATCGGACCCCACTCAGATGACATCTGAGTGCGGTCCGATTTACCAGACTAACATAATGTAGAAGATGGATAAACTTTATTCTTTTCCACATTAAAAAAAAACTGATCACACTCTGAAGAAGCTCTGATCAAACGCGGATCAAAATATGATTATCACCAAGCCATATAGTAATATTACTGACACTAGTAATATATCAGTATATTATCAATAGCATTTTATTTGATTTTACAAGCAATGTACTAACAAGTTGCAGTAGAAATGGTAATAACCCTGTAAGGGAGTAAGCATGGCTAGAAATGTTGACCTAGCAATGTTCAATTTCAAATAACATTTCTCAGTTTAGCCTACATACCAGTTGCGTAACTGTGCAGATTCTCTGCTTGTTATCTTGTACTAATTTATCATTTTTCTACATACATACAGAGGGTGAAATAAGTTTTGAACAGGTCACCAATTTTCTAAGTAAATGTACAGTATTTCTAAAGTGTGCTATTGACATGAATTTGTCACCACATATTGGTTTAAAACCATTCAATCAACACAGGCAACAAAATTAAACCATAGAGGTCTATAAATTTAGTGATGTATAATAATGAAAAATAACAGGGAAAAAGTATTGATATTGAACATGCTTACTGATATTTATTTAATTTAATACTTTGAACAAATCCTTTGTTGGTGATGGCTTCTTCAAGATACCTCCTGAGTGGAGAAACCAATCACATGCATTGCTCAGGTGTAACTTTGGTACATTCTTCCACACACTCTTCAAATCCTGAAGCTTCTATTGCATTCAGGTCAGGTGACGGGCTGGGCAATTGTAGCAGCTTTATTTTCTTTCACTAAAACCAATTAAGAATTACCATGGCTGTGTGTTTGAAATCATTGTTTTGCTGAAATGTCCACCTTCGTTTCTTCTTCATCATCCTGGTAAAAGGCAGCGAATATTTATCAACAATGTATTGAGACATTTCGATATTCATCATTTGTCACGCTTTGGTAGAGGTGAACCACAGCGAGAGACACAACACAAAGGGCACAACAGGGAAACATTTCCCCTTGCGCTAGAGCGAGATGAGTTGGGTCACCTCCTAACACTCACCTGAGGCTGATCCCTGCACTCCCTAATGTCCCTAAACAGGTTCTTCATCCTCCTGTGCAATGTTATGTGCCTAGGCCCTGAACTCATTCTGACTAATACGAAGGCCAGGACTGATAACGGCGATCACGTCATAAGGACCAATGAACCTAAGACCTACTTCTCAAGAAGGAATTTTCAACTTAATATTTCTAGTGGACATCTATATATATAATTGCCTTATTCTGTCTGTCTGTCTGTCTGTCTGTCATGCTCCGAAATTGTGTCCTTACGGTGACACAAAGCTGATTGGCCGCTGGGCTCGCCATGGCCCCGCCACCCCACACGGATTGGCCTCTCGCCCCGGCTCTCTGCAGGCCCCGCCCCCCTCACGCAATGCACGCTCGCTCTGGCCCAACTGACACGGAGCTCCGATTCCCAGGTGAGTACACACACACATCAGATCACACTCACTCTCACACACACCTCACACATCACATCCACACACTCACAACATCCTGGGATATCGCTTGCTTCTACACCGGCTCCGTCAGGATCCCAGCAGCGCCAGACATAACCTTGCGATGCTGGGATCTTGACGGAGGCCGTGAAAGCTGGTAACCATTATACACATCGGGTAACTAAGGTCCCTTGGTTACCCGATGTGTATCATAGTTACCAGTGTACACCGGCTCACACTCACTCTCACACACACCTCACACACACATCACATTGCATCCACACATCAAGGTCCTGCAGCGGCGGAAAATACACACACATAACAGCACACACACACACACACAAATCAGATCACACTCACTCTCACACACACCTCACACACACCTCACACACACATCACTACGCATCCACAGACTCACAACATCCTGGGATATCGCTTGCTTCTCGGCGGCGATACTGTGCTGTTGTGACCTTCCAGGACCTGCCGGAGGATCACATGGCCAGAAGCATGTGATATCTCCGGATGTTGTGAGTATCAGCGCGTATGTGCAATATCGTCAGTGTGTGTGTGTTTGTGTGTGAGTGTATGCGATCGGGTGTGTGTGAGTGTATGCGATCGGGTGTGTGTGAGTGTATGCAATCGGGTGGGTGTGTGTGGGTGTGTGTGAGTGTATGCGATCGGGTGGGTGTGTGTGGGTGTGTGTGAGTGTATGCGATCGGATCTGTGAGTGTCGGCAGAGGAGCACGGCGTGCTGGAGGAGGCTGAGAGGAGAGAGGCTGATCCTGGGGAAGGCTGGGATGGGGAGGCTGATGCTGGTGACGGAGAGGCTGATGCTGGGGACAGAGAAGCTGATGCTGGGGACAGAGAGGCTGATGCTGGGGACAGAGAAGCTGATGCTGGGGACAGAGAGGCTGATGCTGCGGGAGGCTGATGCTGGAGACAGAGAGGCTGATGCTGGGGACAGAGAGGCTGATGCTGGGATGAGAAAGGCTGATGCTGGGGACAGAGAGGCTGATGCTGGGATGAGAGAGGCTGATGCTGGGATGAGAGAGGCTGATGCTGGGGACAGAGAGGCTGATGCTGGGGACAGAGAGGCTGATGCTGGAGACAGAGAGGCTGATGCTGGGGACAGAGAGGCTGATGCTGGAGACAGAGAGGCTGATGCTGGGATGAGAAAGGCTGATGCTGGGGACAGAGAAGCTGATGCTGGGGACAGAGAGGCTGATGCTGGGGACAGAGAGGCTGATGCTGGGGACAGAGAGGCTGATGCTGGGGACAGAGAGGCTGATGCTGGGGACAGAGAGGCTGATGCTGGAGACAGAGAGGCTGATGCTGGAGACAGAGAGGCTGATGCTGGGGACAGAGAGGCTGATGCTGGAGACAGAGGCTGATGCTGGGGACAGAGAGGCTGATGCTGGAGACAGAGAGGCTGATGCTGGGGACAGAGAGGCTGATGCTGGGGACAGAGAGGCTGATGCTGGGGACAGAGAGGCTGATGCTGGGGACAGAGAGGCTGATGCTGGCGACAGAGAGGCTGATGCTGGGGACAGAGAGGCTGATGCTGGAGACAGAGGCTGATGCTGGGGACAGAGAGGCTGATGCTGGGGACAGAGAGGCTGATGCTGGGAGGAGAGAGGCTGATGCTGCAGGTAGAGAGGCTGATGCTGGCGCAGCATGGCGGATGGAGCACGTTTGGGAGTGCGCAGCATGGCGGATGGAGCACGTTTGGGAGTGCGCAGCATGGCGGATGGAGCACGTTTGGGAGTGCGCAGCATGGCGGATGGAGCACGTTTGGGAGTGCACAGCATGGCGGATGGAGCACGTTTGGGAGTGCGCAGCATGGCGGATGGAGCACGTTTGGAAATGCGCTGCATGGCGGATGGAGCACGTTTGGGAGTGCGCAGCATGGGGGATGCAGCACGATGGGGAGTGCGGAGTATGGCGGATGGAGCACGTTTGGGAGTGCGCAGCATGGGGGATGCAGCACGATGGGGAGTGCGGAGTATGGCGGATGGAGCACGTTTGGGAGTGCGCAGCATGGCGGATGGACCACGTTTGGGAGTGCGCAGCATGGCGGATGGAGCACGTTTGGGAGTGCGCAGCATGGGAGATGGAGCACGATGGGGAGTGCGCAGCATGGCGGATGGAGCACGTTTGGGAGTGCGCAGCATGGGGGATGGAGCACGATGGGGAGTGCGCAGCATGGCGGATGGAGCACGTTTGGGAGTGCACAGCATGGCGGATGGAGCACGTTTGGGAGTGCGCAGCATGGCGAATGGAGCATGTTTGGGAGTGCGCAGCATGGCGGATGGAGCACGTTTGGGAGTGCGCAGCATGGGGGATGCAGCACGATGGGGAGTGCGGAGTATGGCGGATGGAGCACGTTTGGGAGTGCGCAGCATGGCGGATGGACCACGTTTGGGAGTGCGCAGCATGGCTGATGGAGCACGTTTGGGAGTGCGCAGCATGGGAGATGGAGCACGATGGGGGGTGCGCAGCATAGGGGATGGAGCACGATGGGGAGTGCGCTGCATGGGGGATGGAGCACGATGGGGAGTGCGGAGTATGGCGGATGGAGCACGTTTGGGAGTGCTCAGCATGGCGGATGGAGCACGTTTGGGAGTGCGCAGCATGGCGGATGGAGCACGTTTGGGAGTGCGCAGCATGGGAGATGGAGCACGATGGGGAGTGCGCAGCATGGCGGATGGAGCACGTTTGGGAGTGCGCAGCATGGGGGATGGAGCACGATAGGGAGTGCGCAGCATGGCGGATGGAGCACGTTTGGGAGTGCGCAGCATGGCGGATGGAGCACGTTTGGGAGTGCGCAGCATGGCGGATGGAGCACGTTTGGGAGTGCGCAGGATGGGAGATGGAGCACGATGGGGGGTGCGCAGCATACGGGATGGAGCACGATGGGGAGTGCGCTGCATGGGGGATGGAGCACGATGGGAAGTGCACACCTCCCCCCAACACACACACATACGCACGCGTGCACTGCACAACACACCACACCACACACACACACTGGGAACCACAAACAACTGCCCTACACAGACACCCACACACACAGACAACGCTGCACACACAAATATACGCACATACCGCACAACACGCACATTGCACAAAACATACCTCCCCCCAAAACACACCACACACACACAAACTGCGCAACACACACACAACGCTACAGACACACAGCGCTCCACAAACAACGCAACACACAAACAACACCGCTCTCACCCCCCATCACACCCAGACAACATCCAGAACATGTACAGCGCCCTACACAAACACTTGGTAACTACACACAACAACATCTATATATATATATATATATATATATATATATATATATAACAAAAATCATACATGAACTACACAATACATAAATTCTAGAATACCCGATGCGTAGAATCGGGCCACCTTCTAGTCTATACATAATCATTCACACACAGGACTAAACCTGAGTAACATCTTTTATCAGCCATGTGTTTGTATCTGTCACCCATAACCTTTAGGTTGTTTTGCACCTCTTGCCATACAGAAGAGAGCGACAAAAAAACCAGTTCCTCCTCTAGAACCCCCGAAGACCCCTGATTGTTTAATGCAAATTTAGCCAAGAGTAAGTAAGAGGACCAAACTTCCTGATTATGAGACACAAAACACTTAAGGTATGTTTCTAGACTTTGACTCAGACGTCCCATCTGAGTATTCAATTGAGGATGAAAAGCAGAAGAAAAGGATAGATGTACCCCCAGATGAGTACAAAACGCTTTCCAAAATTTAGATACAAACTTTGTCCCTCGATCTGAAACCACATCGGAGGGAACCCTGTGAAGCTACATGATTTCAGTGACAAATACCTGAGCTAAAGTTTTAGCGTTAGCAAGAGTGAGTAAGTCAATGAAGTGTGCAATTTTATTAAACCTATCCACCACTACTAAAATTACAGGTTTTCCAGCTGATGAAAGTAGGTTAGTAATAAAATCCATTGATAAATGTGTCCATGGTCTGTCGAGAATAGCCAACAGTCGGAGAGACCCAGAAGGACGAGCATGCTGGGACTTACAATGCACATAAACATTACAGGTAGACTCAAAATCGACCACATCCTGATACAACCTTGGCCACCAAAAACAAAAAGAAAGGAGGTCCAATGTCACTTTACTACCTGGATGACCTGCAAGAACAGAGTTATAATGCTCCCTAAAAATTTTGAGTGGCAAATTTAAAAGTCCAAATCGTTTCCCTGAAGGATAAGCAGCGGGGGAAGTCCTGTGAGCCTTCAACACCTCGTCCTCAAGATCAGAGCACACGGTGAAAATGGTAGAGAGAATAGTGTTCAAACAGTTATTCTTACAGAAATCACTCCACTTAATAATCTCTCTGGACTGCCAATCAACCACCAGATTGTACCTAACCAACCAGGGAAGTCACAGTATTAAAGGCTAGGAAGGCCTTCAAGAACATGACACCACATTGGTTCATTGTCAAGGACCCTTATGAGAAGGTTCAAATTATGCACAACTCATGTCAAACACCCCTGTCCGAGAGGTGCAGAGTTGATAACAAATATGGCCATAAGGTTTTGCCTGAATACAAGAGAGACCATGAGTCTGGGCAAACCAAGCATCCACTATCAAAAAGAACAGAAATAATCTCAATTTTTGTACCTACCGTATTTTTCCAAAAATAAGACCTCCCCCAAAAATAAGCCCTAGCAGGGATTTTCAGCATTTTTGGAGAAAGGTTTAAATATAAGCCCTCCCCCAAAAATAAGCCCTAGTCGCTGCTCAATAATGAAGTGTCCGTGCAGCTAAAAAAGATACAGATACACTTCATTATAGACAGCGGCACCCGGCAATTACACTCACCCGTCACTGAGCGGCAGGACCTGCAGTGATCGCACACCCGCACACATCAGCTCACACACACACACACACACACATACACAATCAGATCTCACACACACACCAGATCTCACACACAAACATCGGATCGCACACACAGTCAGATCGCACACATAATCAGATCGCACACACAGTCAGATCGCACACATAATCAGATCGCACACACAAACATCGGATCACACGCAAACATCAAATCACACACACACACACACAAACATCAGATCGCATACACATCGGATCGCATACACACTCACCTCATCCAGCGACACCGATCTCTCCTCGCCGGGAGAATCCTGAGAGGTTGTGCAGTGGAGCGCAAGGAACAGGACCTGTGGCCGGACACGTGACTTGCTCTCATTCACTGCTGCCATAAGTGCTGGATGTGATGTGATGTGTGTGTGTGTGTATGTGTGAGATCTGCTGTGTGTGTCTGCAATCGGCTGTGTGTGTGTCTGCGTACGGCTGTGTTTTTCTGCGATCGGCTGTGTGTATCTGTGATCGGCTGTGTGTGCCTGTGATAGGATGTGTGTATCTGTGATTGGCTGTGTGTGCCTGTGATCGGCTGTGTGTATCTGTGATCGGCTGTGTGTGCCTGCGATCGGATGTGTGTATCTGTGATCACTGTGTGTGCCTGCAATCTGGTGTGTGTGATCTGCTGTGTATATCTGCGATCTGCTGTGTGTGTGTGATCTGCTGTGTGTGTGTGATCTGCTGTGTGTGTCAGCTAGCAGCAGGGTAGGACGGAATGCAGCACCGACTGGAGATCACAGGAGGACCTTGAAACCACGCAGACACCCTGGTCTGGTGAGTATGAGTCTCCTGGGAAGTGGGGGGGGGGTGTGTCTGCTTTTTTGGGGGGTAAACTTACCCCCAACCGTGTTTCTCAAAGAATAAGACCTCCTCCAAAAATAAGCCCTAGTGCTTTTTTGGGGGGCAAAAAAAAAATATAAGACAGTGTATTATTTTTGGAAAAACACGGTATAATCCCGTATGCAGGAAAGACAAACTGAGATGTATAAGTGGAGGAGATATATACTGCCAGGCTGTAATACTGCATACAGCCTAGGGTCAAAAGCTTTTCAGACAAATTATTTTGCAGTTTAAGTACCAAAGAACAGGCACCAACAAAATGACCCTTTTGAGCTCTAAAGAAACAAACACCCATCTTCAGGTGAACTGCAGGTGACCCAGACCGAGGAGAGACTCTACCTAACTGCATGGGTTCATTTCGAACCACAAGAAAAATCTATTGAAAATGGGGTCAACACAGGTCTATCCCTGAGGTGTCTATCAATTTGGATGGCTAAAACCATAGTGGCCTCTAAAGACTCGGGCACCTCGTCTATAGCTAGGGCATTTTTAGCCTTTCAGACAGGTTCTGACAAATATGGATTCTGGCAGCGGGGTCATTCCAACTGGTGTCAGTAGCCCTTCTGCGGAACTATGAAAAAAACTCCTCTGCTGACCAACCCCCCCCCCTGAAACCTACGTAGCTTGTACTCAGCAGGGGAAACTTTGTCCGGGTTATCATAAATGAGACTCAGGGTAACAAAAAACTCAAGTACAATCGGTTGAAGGGGAGAAGGCCGAAGACTGGGAATTCCCTTGCAGGAGTGGGACAACAATCCCCATCCACTGTTCGTCACTCCCTGGGGAGTGAGGACGAAGCTTGAAATGGAATTTAAAAGCTTCCCTGAAAATCACAAGCTTATCCCTTCCCCAAAAGACCTGTCTGTGAGGGGTATCTTGGGTTTTGTTTCAGTCTGGCTACGTGCCAAGACCAGCAGACCCCAAATCTGCTGCAGCTGCTGTATAACCTGTGACCGCAGATCAGTCACTTTAGAGATAAACTCTACATCTGTTGTGCAAGAGCTGCAACTGGATCCATATTAGAATCCTGGGAAGAATTTGGGCCAGTTATAAAGTCATGCTGAGGGATGAGAGGACCCCTGGCAAGCGACGCAACACAAAGGGTACACAAGGGAAACAATACAAAGGACAGCCCTAGCACTACAGATAGGGGAGCGGGGGTCACCTCTTAATACTCACCTGAGGCTGATCCCTGCACTCCCTAATGTCCCTAGATGAGTATGAAGGCTGCGAAGGTCTTGAGATGGCGTACTGGTTTTACCCATCATGAGATGTTTCTTGTGTGGCACCTTGATAATTAGACACCTTTTTATACATCATCAGTTGAAACAGCTACGATTTTTCACTAAGTGGCAGGAGTACATTCTAATTATGGATAGATTCCAGATAGTGTCATGACATTCCATGGCTTTTTGAACGGCTTTTTCTTCAGGTGTTGAATACTTTTTCCCTGTGTCATTTCCGGTTTGATTCATTTGCCTCTATGGACTGGCTGTTTTCTTACCGATATCTGGTGAGAAATTCATGTCCACAGCACCTTGAGAAAAAAAAATTACTTAGAAAATTGGTGATGTGTTCAATACTTAGTTCACCAACTATATGCCTTAATATGCGGTCTGTTCCCAAAGGATTTGTACTCCTCCATATTGTCACGCATGTGAGACAACTTTCCTTGCAACTGCAGCTAAACTCAAATAATTAAAAAGGGTTTTCTCAATTTTCAATGTTTTAATTCTCCACATTTTTGTGCATGTCTGGAAAAGTCGTAAACTGCCAGACTGGAGGCCACAAGGAGTCCATTATCTTCATTTAAGTGACTGGCCCTGTCAGGGCTGAAGTAGAGTGACGGGTATTGGGGCATCCTGGCAAACTCAGATGTAATATTGGGCGGCATTCACCTATTAATGTGAACCTTGCCTAAGGCACATAGAGGACCGAGCTGGTATTTTGAGCACCTTCTCATTATGTTAAGAAATGTTTGGTTCTGTATTTTAAGTCAATCATATATCCTCTAAGATGTAACCTTATTGTAAAAATAATATACTTTTGTATTGTGCTGTAATCTACTGATCCTTGGATTTGTACAATTACTACCTACTTTATAGCATTAACTACTCCACATGTAAACAAGCCACTAGCATTTTTGGATGCTCTTATATCTGTGTTAGCCTGCTTTGTATTTTTCTAAATATTGGAATAAAGGCGTAATCAGCAAACCACTGTAGCCATATATATTCTTTCCCAGCTAGTGGGTTATGTATTATGATTTGACCCCTGTGGGTATAATATTGTAAGGTCTTTGCTCTGTTTGTAGGTTAATAATATGATCCTGAAAATAAAACCCACAATACAAGTTAAAATTCCTTGACAAATAAGTCGTTTCTTGTGTTTTTCTTGCTCCTTTTCTAAACATGGAGACCTGGAGCTACTCTTTTTAAGTATTATTGATCAATTCTATTTCCTGTTAAGACGCAGTTCCCTGGTGCTGTGAAATGCAAAAGCTGCCATCTGTCAGGTCTATAGACCTCACAGAATTCACAGAATCAAACTGGTTATTACAATTTAATGAAAACATTCTTCCTCATCCCTTGACAAATGGTTTTAGATGGCTTTAATATTTTCTTTTATTCTACGTTTAATTTTACTGTTAAAATACTGTTTTTGGTTTGCATAATGGTAAAAACATTAACAAAAGAACAAAAATGCATTATCCTGTAAAAATAATAAAAGTACTATGTATTTACGTGTGACGTTTTAACGTTATATTGCAGTAGCGGATAACTGTGCAAGTTATTCCCCACTTAGTTGGTGTCTAAACTGTACATCATTTTTTCATTTAGAATATTTAGCTATCAATGCAGATAATCATGACAGTGTATAAAATCATTGAAAATTTATTTTGTAGCTTTATCCTAATGTTCCAGTCACTACTCTTAGATCTAAAATTCATACTGTACAAATAAGGGAGTCAACAGGAGACTAAATATTCAAGACATTGCAAATTTGATAAATATAGCCAGAAATAAAGTTGACTAATAGCCAACTTCTCAGCCTTGCAAAAACACGCTTCCCTGTAAACCCATTAAAATACCCAATAGTATGCTTATAGTAAGCCACTGAAACATGATAAATTTGGAGTCAAGCAGAGTACACGGTAAGGGACATATTACTTGTCAGCATTTGCACATGATATCTTGCTAAGCTGAGGTTGAGTCCAAATGCTACAGAATAAATCAATGTCCTGATGTACTGAAAGATGCTGTTCGATGGCACTCAGAAGCACAGCTAAGACATATATTGCAAAAACTATACGTCTCTAAAATTAGACATAGAAATTGCAAAATATAAATCAGCAATTGAATATTTAATTAGCAATTCTGCAAAATTGTATTTTCAAACATCTAACACGGCGGATATCCAGATTTACGGCCGATTAATTATAAAGCTTTGGAACAGCAACTGTGCTGATACCTCACATAATATTATTGTGTGATGTGCCAAATGAGGACAAATTTTATTCATCAACACTAATGGGAAATTGATCAAATGGATCAGTTATTTATTTAATTAAACAATATTACGTATAATTGTTACTAGTTGGGCCAATTGTTTGTACTGGATTATAGCGTTAGACTCTTGGACTCAAATCTGACCAAACTCAACTTCTTCGTTGAGATTTTAAGTTCTTGGGGTTTTCCTCACACACTCCAAAGACATATTTTGGAGTTTTGACTGTGAGCTAGGAGCAATATATAATGACAATGTCTGGAAAGCACCACGGAATATGTAGGCGCAACATAAGTAATACAGATACAGATCAAATCTGACCAAACAACTTCTGCATTGAGATTTTATGTTCTTGGGGTTTTACTCTCACACTCCAAAGACATGTTTTAGAGTTTTGACTGTGCGCTAAGGGCAGTATTTGATAATGTCTGGAAAGCGCCGCAGAATATGTAGGAGCTGCATAGGGAATACAGATAAATGAAAATTATTATTTTTACCTTGTTTAAATATGATTCTGCGAAGTAGATCGCACACTGTTAGAGTCACAACTTCCTAATACCCCGAATGTTCAGCCTGCCTAGAATTGATATAGTACACCCCGTTTGCTTGTCAATTTATGAATATGCAGAAAATTAGTTTTACACCTCACAGGATTTACCTTTCAGCACCCTAGAAATGCAGGTATACACCCCTGCCAGAACTGCAGTATGACATTATATAAATGGTCACCAATGTTTCCCAGAAGTACAGAAAAAAGTTACAACTTTTAAGAACTTGACAGACCAAGATATCTTTGAATGTTTATACAACGTTGCAAACGACTTTCAATGAACTTTCATCACTTTCCCTTTTTACATGTACCACCGATGTCTATACTATATAGCCATGTTCAAACGTTGGAGATGAATTTGGGAATTTTGGTGTGGATTCCATCCTGATAGAGGACTGTGAAGTAGAGCACAATGGAAGTAAATAAGGAAACATACTCAGAGTGCTATAACGAAGACCCATTAACACAAGCAAATCGCCAATACGAGTTCGATAAGTGACTTGCTATCTACTCTAGACAAGCATCTACATAAGTCATCTGAATAATTTTTCTACATTCGTTTGGTACCAATTGAAATTAAGTCACGCGGGCTATTAAGCAACACCCTCATGTTAGCATATCACAATCTCTTCACGAATAATGATTCGTTTTTAAGTTTGAATAAGCATAGTAATAAGTTCCACAAACATTTTATTGCAATAGTTCAGTCTAATTACCTTTTTTACATTGAGCTATTATCGTGCACACTCGCTCATTTGACTTCAAATCTTACCGATTATCTGCGCGTGTATATAGGGTGTAGTCTTGCCTCGTCCAAGGCATTTTTGGGAAGTACAAATTGGCTCGTAATGTATCATGCAGATCATAGCTATGATACATATATGCTAGATTAAACATTAGAAGTGCTACATAACTGAGGAAATGTGGGAAAATAGCAAAATATGGCACAGAAGTCTAGAACTTACTGAAAAATGGTGCTGCTGAAAAAACCACAGTGTTGTTTCTAGAATGTCAGAAAGCTGAAATTATTTCATACTAATTACATAATTGTAATATAAAATGGACAAAATACTCAATTTACAATAGGAAAGATGTCTCTTAACAATATGTTTAACACCAGTCTAAAAATATGTCCTACTGAATGGCGGATATTAAATATATTTAAAAAAGAAAAAAATACAATCCTACAATACGGACTATGACGTACGAATTCTACAGTTAAGTGACAAGCGAATGTCTATTATATGTTTTATATACAGCTTCCATTAGAAGAGTTTGATATTTACGGTTATCCCATGAAATGTATTTTTAAAAGTCAATTTATAGAATATTCAAATAATTAAAAGAATAACAGGAAAAGCAATATTGGCATGAAATGAAAACGGACAAACTATTTGTTATTCCTTAAACATTTGGACATGTACATTTTATACTTGTATAGTCCAAAAATCAAAATCAGTGTTCAATGCTGATAAAACTGCGTTTGACTTGTGGTCTTATCTCCTAATTCTCCTGGTTGCATTAGCAAATATCATATAGTATATAATGTATTTTATATATATTTCATATACATACGCACGCATACATATACACACCCCCATATTATGGCTGGCACATTGAGAAACATGATAAATAAGTAGAATTTCGGAAATGCATATATGACAATGCAATGTGCCAAAACAAAGAAAAGCACAGCAAGGGAACAGCAACTGAAATTACAAAGCACCAGGATTTGCACAATAAAGGCATCTAATTAAGAAAAAAGATACAAGTTGTTTATAACAAACACCAGCAGGTCTTGTGCAAACACTGCGAGCTCACAACAGAGGATGGACCAAGCTTGCGCCTGCTAAAATCCACCGTCTGATGAGCCGCTCCAGCTGCAGATCATACATTTTATCACACATGCTAATAACCACAGTTAGCATCTTAATTTTAATCGTTTCGTCTTTAGGCTTGTTTCTCAAACAATTAGCACTAATGAATGGCCAAAATAGCTTGGATCATATATGTCTAATTGCAGTCAAGAGCGATTCTCGTCTGAATGTACATTTCAATTTCCCTCGGCGGGTAATGTTTGTTAATTGTATTTCTTTATATAGCACGTGAAAAAAAACCCTGCTTGTTCAAAAAGGAGACCGAGTGTTCTCTTCTTTCCCTTTGTTCAGACAAGAAGCTAAAGTCACTTGAAGAGCACTTAATCCCATCATCCGCAGTTACAATTGCCTTACAGCATCAATCAAAAAGAATCTGAAGTAAGATGATGCGGCTATATTGTGTAATTAAAAGCAATTCAGGTAGTTATTGCTTGGGGCACTTTGCAGGTCCAAGTACTTAAAATGGCACGGCAGGGTTCCTAAATACTGTAGTGTTTTAAAGTTGGTCACCAACAATATCTTACAGAGGAAAAGGGAGGAATATGCAAAAAAACATCTTCTCACTGTGTGCTTTGTGCAGTGAAAGGAAAAAGGAGGATCAGCAGACAGATTCATGGCAAAAATTTCAACACCCTTATTGATGACCAAATGAGAAGAAAACAGAAGAGGAGTGCGGGAGCATTACCCTCCAGACGAATGTTCAGAAGCCCATTCCTTTGTTGCACAGTAATTAAGAATCACAAACATGAATTGTTAATTCAGCTACAATATCTATTCCACCTTCTTCATCTGACTGCATTGTTTCCATTATCACAAAGTAAAATAAGGTTATTCACAATATGTCAAAATCATAATTACAGATATAAAGTTGTGTCCTGATTTGTGCTGAAGGCAGGAGAGATATTTATTCTGCTCATATTTGGATTTTAATAGTAATTTTTGGTTTCACCGCTTCATGCAATCTTCAGATCTAGGAAGTGTCAGGTTGGCTAATTGTGTTAATATATATCTAAGCCCATATCTTTTTAATACAATTTTACGCTTGCCGCAATTTAGCACTTCTGCATTATAAGTAGAGTTGACAACATACATTGGTTTGGGTGAAAGAGTCACATTTTTTTTAATCTGATTCCATCAGCTCATGGCCTGTAAATTGACAGATTACTTAAGTTCTACAATGTAAAATGTCATGTATCTGATCAATTATCAGCTTTATATTAAACAACATGACAACAATCTCTTTAATTCAGTTTTTTTACATTAAATGTTTTAATACTTAATTATTATGCACAATTCAAAATACATTAAATGGGTTTTCAAACACTAAAACATTGAATATTTTCCCCTTTAGAAAGTTCATTAATATTTGATAAGTGAATATTTGGACCCCTCCAATTGGCAGAATAATGTTGGCCATTTCACTCCCTGGTACTGCAGCTAAATCCCTTTCAATTAAATGGGGCACCAAATATTGTGACCTGTTGTCACGGGTGACAAGACAGTAATGTGGTTTCTGGCAGTAGAAGGTCACAACATTTGGCTGTGCAAAATGCTGTGTGACTTTGTTGTTCCTGCTGCTAGTATTCACTGTACAAGGTAGCTTTCCTGCTGGATTTTCATCTGTTCCCCTTTAGGACCTAGGGAAGCGCTACTTTCATCCAGCTCATGATTATCAGTATTCTCCTTGTGGTTAAATACTACCATCTTCCCTGGACTTGTGCTGGTGATATTATTCAATTCATTCAAGCTCTGGTTGCAAGCAGGTGGCTTTCTCTTATCTGTGGTATCATTCCTGAAGCTTTGCTGAACTTCTTCCTGAGTCACCTGTGAATAAATAGTTGATGCATTTTCCCCATGTGTCCTCCTTGTGTCTTCCTTTAGCATTTAATGGGATTGACAAACAGCTCATCACACCCATTCACTATTTAGGGTCCAGCACTATGGATACCTAGGGTCAGGTATTCGGCGCTGAACCTATCTAGAGTGGTGCGGGACCCCATCGGCCAGCAATAGATTTGGTCAGGGGTCTCCATCCCCACTTTTCTAGACACTGGGTTCCCCTTCCCTTCTGACGCTTGCTTGGTAATTCCCCGTACCTAGTGTGAAACTTGTACTGATGAGTTATGCATGTCTAAGGCCTTATTCAGGGGCGGACATGTCACTGGTACAACCTGTGAAGTCACACAGGTGCCCAAAGGGTCAGGGGGGCCTGCTTCTACTTCCAAAGCAGGTGGACTTGTGCAGTATGATGAGCTATTGGGCCACAAGGATTCCATATATTGTTTTTTCACAGGGGCCCTTTTTACTGTGTCTTCCAGAGACCTTGTTCCCAGCTACTGTTCTGGCCAGGCAGAAGGAAAATTGATTCAAGAACTGATCCCATAATTTTCAATAGGATTGTTCACATTCATCCAGGGTATCAGTTGATGCTCCATACATTTCAAAGGATCCAGATGAGAAAACACTACATTGTAGTTTTGGATCTGGCTCACCAGTTGTACAGTAGAATGTGGTGAAAAGGCCTAATAATGACTGATGCAGATTTTACATCACTTGTGATTAGTTGAGGCATAAAAACTAATGCTGATGGGTTGGATTTACAGTAAACCAGACAAAAGAATGAAAATACCACAATAAAATATTAATGTCATATCCTGTAAATCCCATTTAACTAGCCGGGGGCATTGTGTATAGCTGAAGGCCAAATTTCCAGATACACATTACTCACCCACTTGGTCACCAGGAATGTAACAGTGGCTATAGCTATGGATAACAGTTCCTCTGAGATTAGTTACAGAACTTCATACTTTGGGCCATATTATTTGGCAAGAATATGGGGGTCTGAACAGCATATACAGTGGATACAAGGACCCTACGCAAACCTCCAATTCAACAAAAGAATGTCTTTGCTAGAAAAAGGTCAGAGTTTTGGAATGGCCCAGCCAAAGCAAAGACCCGAATCCAAATGAAAATCTGAGTGTCGACCTAAAGAAGGCTTTACACAGGAGATGCCCTCAATGTCAGATTTAGAGCTCTACTGCAAGGAAGAGGATGTCTGTAAAGCGCTGTGGAATTAATGGTGATGTATAGGAAAGTGAAATAAGTAAATATGAAAAGTCTGCTTACCCCTGTTAAAATACCATTTTCTTGTCATTTAGAAAAATCGTACCAAAAAGAATCAATTCTCTACCTTTAATGTCAACTATAATTGGTACAAATTAATTGAGAGGCAAACAAATATTTTTATTTTTCCCCTTAAAATTAATAAAACTAAAATGCTGATATAATTAAGAATATAATAGTGTTCATAATTATTCAATCATATTTAAACTCATGTTAAATAATAGTCAGTCCACAGTTGCCATCATTTACAGTGATCCTGAATAATCCCATATAAAGTTTAGCGGTTTTAGTAAGTGTTTCCTAACATTTTCTTAGCTGCATGTAACAGCAGAAGCCTAATCCTTAAACATCTTACAAAACAGCAAAGGGATCTCATTTTTAAAAGTTATCTGTTACAAGAAAAGTACAAAAAAAATTCCAAAGCATTAGATATACCAAATAACACTGTGAAGACAGACATCAAGAAGTGGCTTAAATTTTCACAACAGTGACATTACCTAGGTCTGGACATCCCTAAAAAATTGAGGGAAAAAACCATAAAAAATTGGCTTGGGAGGCTGCTAAGAGGCATTTGATTAAAGGAGCTGCAGGAATTTCTTCCAAATACAGTGTGTGTACTGCATGTGACAACAATATCCTGCATTCTTCACGCTTGGACCCGTGTAGGGTGTAGAGATGAGCGGACCCGTGGAAGTTCTGGTTCAGCAGTTTCAGCCAGACTTTAAATAAAGTTTTGTTCTGGACCCAAACTTGACCTGAACTTCATTGATTGGGCAGTTTGGCTCTCCGCCCACATACAGCCAGCCACAAACATAAGATTTCCGAGGGAGGGAGGTTTTTGGGTTTTTTTAACACACTACATCAATAATGCTGATTTTACCCCCAGTGCGAGCAATTAAAGCACTGCAAGTGGCTCGCACTGGGTGGAGCCCTGAGCATACGCAAGCACCCTGATGCTCGATTCAGTGGTTTTCATACGTAACTCTAATTTATTTGCAAAAACTGTGTTCAACATGAACACCAAACGTAAGTTCTTGTTAGCTCATCTATAATAGGATGGCAAGACGGAAGTCTTTTCTTAAAAAGAAAAACATCTAAGCCCGGCTATGTTTTGTCAAAGTTTACATCAAGTCTCCAAAAAGCATGTGGGAAAACATATTATAGTCTGATGAGATCAAGAATGAACTTTTTGTGCATAATTCCAAAACTGTGAGCATCGCAGAGATAACAATATGCTTTGGGGCTATTTTTGCAGCTGCCACTGGGGCTTTAGTCAATGTGAAAATAACTGTTTCAAGCATCAGTCAATTTTTTGAAAAAACCTATGCTAAAAGGCGGAAGATGAATTTCATCTTTCAGCCCAACAATGACCCTACAGTGCTGGCCAAAAGTATTGGCACCCCTGCAATTCTGTCAGATAATACTCAGTTTATTCTTGAAAATGATTGCAATCACAAATTCTTTGGTATCTTCATTTATTTTGCCTGCAATGAAAAAACACAAAAGAGAAAGAAACAAAAATCAAAACATTGATCATTTCACAACAAAACTCCAAAAATGGGCCAGACAAAAGTATTGGCACCCTAAAGGCCGCTTTACATGCTACAATATCGCTAGCAATTGCTAGCGATGTCGAGCGCGAAAGCACCCACCCCCATCGTACATGTGATATCGTGTGATCGCTGCCGTAGCGAACATTATCGCTATGGCAGCGTGACACGCACATACCTGCTCAGCGATGTCGCTATGACCGGCAAACCGCCTCCTTTCAAAGGGGGTGGTTCGTTCAGCGTCACAGTGACGTCACAGCAGCGTCACCAAACCGCCGCTCAATAGAAGCGGAGGGGCAGAAATGAGCAGGACGTAACATCCCACCCATCCTTCCTTCCTCATTGTGGCTGGCCGCAGATAAGGATATGTTCTTCGTTCCTGCGGTGGTACACATAGCGATGTGTGCTGCCGCAGGAGCGACGAACTACTTCGTACACCGAGCAGCAGCGATATTCAAGAATAGGGGGGCATGTCACCAATGAGCGATTTTGACCGTTTTTGCGACGATTCAAAATCGCTCATAGGTATCACAGACAAAGACATCGCTAAAGCGACTGGATGTGCGTCACAAATTCTGTGACCCCAACGAGATCGCTTGAGCGATGTCGCAGCGTGTAAAGCGGCCTTTAGCCTAATACTTGGTTGCACAACATTTAGCCAAAATAACTGCAAACAACCGCTTCCGGTAACCATCAATGAGTTTCTTACAATGCTCTGCTGGAATTTTAGACCATTCTTCTTTGACAAACTGCTCCAGGTCCCTGAGATTTGAAGGGTGCCTTCTCCAAACTGCCATTTTGAGATCTCTCCACAGGTGTTCTATGGGATTCAGGTTTGGACTCATTGCTGGCCACTTTAGTAGTCTCCAGTGCTTTCTATCAAACCATTTTCTAGTGCTTTTTCAAGTGTGTTTTGGGTCATTGTCCTGCTGGAAGACCCATGACCTCTGAGAAAGACCCAGCTTTCTCACACTGGGCCCTACATTATGCTGCAAAATTTGTTGGTAGTCTTCAGACTTCATAATGTCATGCACACGGGCAAGCCGTCCAGTGCCAGAGGCAGTAAAGCAACCCCAAAACATCAGGGAACCTCCGCCATGTTTTACTGTAGGGACCGTGTTCTTTTCTTTGAATGCCTCTTTTTGTTTCCTGTAAACTCTATGTTGATGGCTTTTCCCAAAAAGCTCTACTTTTGTCTCATCTGACCAGAGAACATTTTTCCAAAAGTTTTAGGCTTTCTAAGGTAAGTTTTGGCACACTCCAGCCTGGCTTTTTTATGTCTCGGAGTAAGAAGTAAGAAGGGTCTTCCTGGGTATACTACCATACAGTTCCTTTTCATTCAGACGCCGACGGATAGTACGGGTTGACACTGTTGTACCCTCGGACTGCAGGGCAGCTTGAACTTGTTTGGATGTTAGTCAAGGTTCTTTATCCACCATCCGCACAATCCTGCCTTGAAATCTCTCGTCAATTTTTCTTTTCCTTCCACATCTAGGGAGGTTAGCCACAATGCCATGGGCTTTAAACTTCTTGATGACACTGCGCACCGTAGACACAGGAACTTTCAGGTCTTTGGAGATGGACTTGTAGCCTTGAGATTGCTCATGCTTCCTCACAATTTGGATTCTCAAGTCCTCAGACAGTTCTTTGGTCTTCTTTCTTTTCTCCATGCTCAATGTGGTACACACAAGGACACAGGACAGAGGTTGAGTAAACTTTAATCCATGTCAACTGGCTGCAAGTGTGATTTAGTTATTGCCAACACCTGTTAGGTGCCACAGGTAAGTTACAGGTGCTGTTAATTACACAAATTAGAGACGCAACACATGATTTTTCAAACAGTGCCAATACTTTTGTCCACCCCCTTTTTTATGTTTGGTGTAGAATTATAGCCAATTTGGCTTTATGCCAATCTTTTTTTAATTTTTCATTGAAGACAAATTAAAAGAAGATAATACCAAAGAATTTGTGATTGCAATCATTTTCAAGAAGAAACTGAGTATTATCTGACAGAATTGCAGGGGTGACAATACTTTTGGCCAGCACTGTAAGTATACCTCTATATCAACTAAAAAATGGCTTTGAAAGAAGAATATAAGAATTTTGGAATGAACAAGGTAGAGCCAAGCGCGAATCCAGACCTGAAGAGGGTGCTATACACAGATGTCCTCACAATCTGATAGATTTAGAGCACTACTGCAGGGAAGAGTGGGCAAAAATTGACAATTCTATATTTGCCATGTTGATATAGACTCCTATCCAAAAAACCTTCAAGGCTGTAATAAATTCAAAGGGTACTTCAACAGATTATTAGTTGAAAGGTATGCATATTTATGCAACCATGTTATTTTAGTTCTTTATTTTTCTTTTTTCAGCCAAAAGGTTTTCACTTTGTTATAATTTGTACAATTCAATTTAAAAATGGAAAAAGTTCTGAAATTATTTTTCTTGTTATGACTTTTTTACATAACAATAACCTGGCACTTTAACAGAGGTGTGTAGACTTTGTCTATCCACTTTGTGTATATATTTACTTAAATATTATTTTAGTATATTACTGAAATCATCACTGTCCCCGTTGGGCTCCAGTCACAGAATTGCAGAATTATTAGGCAAGTTCTATTTTAGAGGATTTTTTTTTATTGAACAACAACTATGTTCTCAATCAACCCAAAAGACTCATAAATATCAAGGCTTAATATTTTTGGAAGTTGGAGTGTTTTTTTTTTTTAGATTTGGCTATCTTATGAGGATATCTGTTTTTGAAGGTAACTATTACTGTTCAGAATTATTAGGCAACTTAATAAAAAACAAATATATTCCCATCTCACTTGTTTATTTTCACCAGGTAAACCAATATAACTGCATAAAATTTAGAAATAAACATTTCTGACATGCAAAAACAAAACCCCAAAAAATTAGTTTCCCCAATAGCCACCTTTCTTTATGATGACACTCAACAGCCTACCATCCATAGATTGTCAGTTGCTTGATCTGTTTACGATCAATATTGCGTGTAGCAGCCACCACAGCCTCCCAGACACTGTTCCGAGAGGTGAACTGTTTTCCCTCCCTGTAAATCTCATTTTATGAGGCACCACAGGTTCTCTATGGGGTTCAGATCAGTTGAACAAGGAGGCCATGTCATTATTTTTCCATCTTTTAGATCTTTACTGGCCAGCCACGCTGTGGAGTAGTTGGATGCGTATGATGGAGCATTGTCCTGCATTATAATCATGTTTTTCTTGAACGATACCGACTTCTTCCTGTACCACTGCTTAAAGTTGTCATCCAGAAACTGGCAGTAGGTCTGGGAGTTGAGCTTCACTCCACCCTCAACCCGAAAAAGTCCCACAAGTTCATCTTTGATGTTACCAGCCCATACCAGTACCTATCAACAACTGAGATTGTCCGAGGTGACCTGTGCATCATAGCATCTTTACATTAGGCAACTACCTTGATAAAGGTGTTACAACCGAAACGTTGGTGTTGCTACTGTCAGAGTTCACATTTTTGCAGTCTGTCAATAAAACACTTGCATGAAAATTATCCCTCTCCTTGTCCTTTGAGTGCCTGGGTTTTTGCTATTTTAAGATATTTCTTGGCCCAGTCTTAACATTTTATCTTATGTTTCTTGTTCAAAGGTGGTCGTTTTTCAGTCTTCCTTACCTTGGCCATGTCCCTGAGTATGGCACACCTTGTGTTTTTTGATACTCCAGTAACGTTGCAGCTCTGAAATATGGCCAAAATGGTGGCAAATGGCATCTTCACGCTTGATTTTCCTCAATTCATGGGCAGTTATTTTGCACCTTTTTTCCCAACGCGCTTCTTGAGATCCTGTTGGCTATTTGCTATGAAACGCTTGAATGTTTGGTGATCTCGCTTCAAAAGTTTGAAAATATCAAGACTGCTGCATCCCTCTGCAAGACATCTCACAATTTTGGACTTTTCAGAGCACGTCAAATCTCTCTTCTGACCCATTTTGCCAAAGGAAAGGAAGTTGCCTAATAATTAAGCACACCTTATATAGGGTGTTGATGTCATTACACCACATCCCTCCTCATTACAGAGATGCACACCACCTGATTTACTTAATTGGTAGTTGGATCTCAAGCCTATACAGCTTAGAGTAGGACAATGTATAAAAATTATCATGTGATCAAAATACTCATTTGCCTAATAATTCTGCACACAGTGTATATAACTCAAGTGTATATCTGTGCATTTGTGTGACTAAGTGAATGTGTCTATGTTTGACTTTTTTTATGATAAAAGTCAGGCATTAAAAGCATAATTTATACTAAAAGCTACACACAAAGAAAGGTTAATAATGCCAAAACACATATACCTTTAATCACATCCCGACCAGGAGATTTTCCGTTTTTTCGCTTATCTTTTTTCCTCCTCTTATTCTAGGAGCCATACGTTTCTTACATTTTGTCAATATGGCTTGTTTTATTGCGAGACTGGTTGCACTTTTAATATACTGGAAAAAGGGGGGAAAAAATCCATGTGCAACAAAATAGCAAAAAAATTCCAATTATGCAATTTCTTTTTATTTTTTATTTACAGCATTCATTGTACAGTAAAAATGATGTGGCAATATGATTCTCAAAGTCATTTGATTACAGATACCAAATATGCATAGTTTTTATTGATTTAATTGTTAAAAAAAAATCTAAAATTTGTAAAAAAAAAAAAAAAAACCCCACTTATGCCACCATTTTCCAAGAGCCGTAACATTTTCAATTTTCAGTCTATGGCATTGGGGCAGATACGATGTTTTGATCGCCTTTATTACATATTTTTGTTGCAGCAGCCGAAAAAATGCAATTTTGGCTTTTGATTTTCTTATTGTTATGCCATTTACTGATAGCATTAATTCATTTTATAATTTGAGGGATTAGACTTTAATGAATGTAGCAATATAAAATTTGTATTTTTAAAAATGTTTTATTTCTTAATTTTTTTATGGGGAAAAAAAGGTGAATTGAAAGTAAATTTTTTTTTTTTTTTACTTTTGTTAAACTTTTTAAAAGATTTTTTTTGTTTTTTAAGGGCTGTTAGATTATTTATTAATTATCAGTCTCTGCCTGAAGCCCACAGCATGCGGTCATGTTCTGTGCCCATGCACTGTGCCTTCAGTCATGTAGCAGAGCTGGAATCGTGGGACCTCATGTGGATTACGTCAGATTCTTTTGTTTTATTTCTTCTCACTTTTAGATTAGTAATGGGGGGGGTCTCAGACATCTCCAATTATTAATCCAGGGCTTATTGGCAGCCGTGAGCTGTCACCCTTTATTACTCTGATTGCCACCGCACCAGCGCAATCAGGATTAGACAGGTAAAGTTGGGTGGCTGCAGGCTGCTATTTTTAGCCTGGGGGGAGCCCAATAACCATGGGTCCTCCCCGGCCTAAGAATACTAGCTCCCAACTGTGTGCTTTATCATGGCTGGGTATCAAAATTAGGGTGACCGCATGCCAATTTTTAAAATTATTTATATATTTTTTTAAAAAAAAGCTGCATGTAGTACCTTTTATTTTGATACAAAGCGAAGAGAAGCGCACAGCTGGATGTTGCAGCCTGTAGCTGTATGCTTTATCTGTGCATCATAATATGGGGGACCCTAGTTCAATTTTTTAATCTATTTAATTTTTTCACTATAGGGAAACACATGGGGTTTGTAATTGAAAGCAGGTAAACACACTGTCACACAGGATGGGGGTGTGTCTGACTGCAACCAATCAGAGATGCAGGGACTGCCGGTGGGCGGGCAAAGCAGTGCATATTGAATGAATGATAATGAGCGGCCTTGGAAGTAGTATGAGTGTCCCAGATGTGTTACAGCCGTGTGTGACACTGCTTTTCCCTTGTTTTTTTTTAAGTTAATTACCTGAGTTGCAGATCCAGAGAGCTACCTGGAGTTTTCTGAAAACTTTGTGCCCGGAGCCGGCGCTCGGGTACTTTTGATCTTTTTTTTTTTTATATAACTATTTATTGATTTTTCAACATAACATTACAGGTATAGACCACTAAAAAAAATGCATAGAGAAATTCAATGCAAACCTTGTAACAAATATAAGACAAATGGAATTGACAAGACAGTGAAATATGAGGAAGGTAAAATGAGAAAAGAACCTGGGGGTTGTTGATATTCTTTGCTAAGTAATCACCCTTATTAAACATTCTGAGCCCAGTATACATCCCACAGATTCCATGTTGCTTCAAAACGGTCAGACATGTTATTTATTAAAGCTGTGAGATGTTTCATACCTCGAATGTCCTGCACTCGAGAATGTAGCTCACAGAGTTAAGGAGAACGAGCCAACCTCCAGTTCCTGGCTATTAAATATCTTGCGGCTGTAGTCAAATGTAGAAGTATCTCTTGGGACCTACTGCCAATCCGAAATGGGGGGATATTAAGCAAGTAGAATTTAGGGTCTAATGGATGTGGAGGTCTGCAACCTCAAAGTTTAAATTGTTGATCTTACACCAAAACCTTTGTATGGTGGAACACTTCCAAAAAATATGAATTAAGTCTCCATCATTGGTGCCACACCTCCAACATTGGTTAGGTATTTTAGGATTAAGTTTATGTAATAACGTAGGAGTGATATCAGAACATAAGTAATTTATATTGCTTTTCCTTATATGTATAACAAGTGGAGGTCTTAGCTGCTCTTCTCCAAATCCCCTGCCATATACCAGGAGAGAGAGACTCGCCCAAGTAACCCTCCCACCTGGCCATGTAGGAGTGCCTCGGAGGCTCTTCCGGGCACGGGACCAATAAAATCATATAAATGTCAGATATAAGACCCTTGGTCGACACCCCTGCCCTACAAAGATCCTCAAAGTGAGCTGGTATAGAGACAACCAAGGAGGAGTACAGAGACTGCATATAATGCAGAATTTGTAAATATTGGAAGAAAGAGTTTGAAGGCAAGTTGTAGCTTGATTGTATTTTATCAAAAGGTAACAAGGACCTAGAGTGACCATCAACTATATCAGCAAATCAGAAAAGTCATTTTTTGAACCATTGCTTAGTTAGACTCCCTCTTAAGGGTGCTTTACACGTTGCAACATCGCTAGCGATAGCTAGCAATGTCGTGCGCGATAGCACCTGTCCCGGTCGTTCGTGCGACATTTGGTGATCGCTGCCGTAGCGAACATTATCGCTACGGCAGTGTCACACGCACATACCTTTTCAGCGACGTCGCTGTGACCGCCGAACAATCCCTCCTTTAAGGGGGAGGTGCGTTCGGCGTCATAGCGACGTCACTGCGGCGTCATTAAGCGGCCGCCCAATAGCAGAGGAGGGGCAGAGATGAGCGGCCGGAACATGCCGCCCACCTCCTTCCTTCCTCATTGCCGGTGGACGCAGGTAAGGAGAGGCTCCTCGTTCCTGCGGTGTCACACGTAGCGATGTGTGATGCCGCAGGAACGACAAACAACCAGCGGCATGCACCACCAACGATATTACGAAAAGGAGCGACGTGTCAACGATCAACGATTTTTGACGCTTTTGAGATCGTTGCTCCTTGGTGTCACACGCTGCGATGTCTCTAATGGCGCCAGATGTGTGTCACTAACGACGTGACCCCGACGATATATCGTTAGCGATGTCGCAACGTGTAAAGCACCCTTTAAGCTATCTGGTAGTTTAGGACTAAATAAGAAAGACATTAGTGGGGAGTGTTTTGACTTCAATGGGAATTTTTCCACACATGTATCCCAAATTTGTTTTGTGTGAAAGCTATTGGTCCCAATGTATGAGAACTAGGTTTATTTGCGGTAGTTGCCCATAAGTAAGAGTTTGGATGGACTGGTGCTAAACACAACTTTTCTATCTCCATCCACCTAAAGTATGCTCTAGTTGCATACCAGGCCGGGATGCATCTTAAATGAGTTGCCCAATAATATTTAATGATGTCCGGGACACCCAATCCGCCTCTACCTCTACTTGCTAGCATATTCTGTTTTTTATTCTGTGCCTCCTATGAGCCCAGATAAAGTGGATGATAGAGGACTGAACACCCTTTAAGTTTCCACAAGGGACCGCACCTGGCAAGGTCGTAAATAGATATAATAGCTTTGGAAGAATAGCCATTTTAACTGCTGAAATTCTCCCAAAAAGAGATAATGGTAAGTTATTCCATTTATTAAGTAGTTGCTTCAATTCTACAAAAAGTCGGGGGCAATTCTGTTTGAACAATAAGTTGTAGCTAGAGGTTAGTTGAACTCCTAAATATTTCAGGGAGATATCTTTCCACTTGTATTTATAATTGCTTATTGAGGAGCTCAATAACCTGACTGGATTATTAAGAGGAAGAGCCTCCATTTTTGATTTATCAATTTTATAGTCAGATAGTTTACCGAACATCCAACACATCCTCGTGCGAGACTTCCTTGTTAAGAGAATATAAAACTTCCGTAGTAAGTACTTTTGAACTTTTACAGACCGGGTCCGCCCATCACTTATCATGAAATCTAAAGATCACCAAAAGAGTTTGGGTCACAATGTACTGCCCATTGTCTGAAAGCTGGGTTTGCATCCAAGGTCATGGGTTTTCCAGCAGAACAATAACCCCAAACATACTTGAAGAAGCACCCAGAACTGGATGGAAAAAAAAGTGCTGAAGAGTTCTGAAGTGGACAGCAATGAGTCCAGATCTAAATCAAATTGAACAGTTGTGGAGAGATCTTAAAATTACTGTTGGGAGAAGGTACCCTTCATATATGAGAGACCTGGAGCAGTTTGCAAAAGAAAAGTGGTCCAAAATTGAAGCTGAGAGCTCTAAGAAGCTTGCTGATGGTTACAGGAAGTAATTGATTTCAGATATTTATTCTAAAGAGTGTTCAACAAAACATTACAGGGAAGGTGTAGTAAAAAAAAATAAAAAATTCAATAACTGAAAAAATGTAAAGTATTAATGTTTTAATGTTTTTTTTAAATATCATTTGTTTTTAATTGAGCAAAATATAAAAAAAAAACTAAAAAGTTTGATATTTCCCACTCTTAAACACTAGGGAGAGCAGCTGCTGAAATCCTGCTGCAGAGCTACTGTAGAACTAGCTCACATTACAGCTGTAGTAAAAGTGGGCAGAATCTGCTCTCCTGTGTGTGATCTCACAGCTCCACCTCCCAATCTGGGTGATTCCATGGGTGAGCCATTTTGCTGGTGACCACAAATTTCTAATGTGTCACCAAGTACGGCTGCATAGTGCTCCCCACATAGTGCTCTGCCCACCCCGGTCCCACAATGTTCTGCCACACGCACACACAAAATGCTCTGCTACACGCACACATGCCCGGAATGCTCTGCCACATGCATGCCTGCAATGCTCTGCCGCACGCACGCCCGCAATGCTCTGCCACATGCACGCCCGCAATGCTCTGCCATACACGCACACACACAATGCACTGCCACACGCACGCCTGCAATGCTCTGCCACATGCACACACACACAATGCTTTGCCCCACGCACGCACACAATGCTCTGCCACACACACGCACACAATGCTCTGCCACACGCATGCCCGAAATGCTCTGCCATATGCACCCACAGACGCCCGCCCGCAATGCTCTGTATTCTGTATGCACGCACGCAATGCTCTGCATGCACGCACGCAATGCTCTGCATGCACGCACGCCCACAGGCAATGCTTTGAATGCATACACACCTGCACGCAATACTCTGCATACACGCCCGCAGCGGCAAGGAGAGTGTGGGGGAGGGTAGCGGTGGCGCGGGGGGGGGAGATCTGGGGGTGTCAATGGAGATTGTAGCAGCGGTAGCGGGGGAGGGGCGTCGGTACTTACACAGGCCGAAAGGGTGACAGAGGGAAAGTGCAGCACACAGCATACGCTGTGAGCTGCACAAAGATGCCGCCAATCTCCTCCCTCTGCTGTGATCTGGAAAGCCCAGGGGGTGCGTCCAGGTCACAGCAGGGAGCTGTCCTGTATTAAGTATAGGGTCGCAGCGTGACTATCAGAGTGAATGCACAGAGGGCTGCCATAAAGGAGGTGAGTAACTGTCATTACTCACAGCAAATCAAAGATAGCAGCGCCCAGTGCTTCAGTAAAATTAGAATTAAACAAAAACTAAATAAACAGTGGGCTTAATTTTGTATTAAAAATACTTGATTTCATAATCACTATTATTAATACAAAAATACAAAATGTGACACCTTCCCTTTAAGTTTAAGATGCCAACAATTTGCCAACAAATAAACATGCATATAAAAAACATGTAATTGCAATCATTTTCCGGTAGAATATACCATTTTCTGGAATCATTTAAGGGTGCTAAATAGAGATGAGCGAACCTGTCCCGGTTCGGCTCGAGGTCGGCTCGCCAAACGGAGGTCCCGTTCGAGTTCGGTTCGTCGAACGTTCGACGAACCGAACTAGAACCAATAGGCTATAATGGGAGGCAATCACAAACACATAAAAATGCATTATAAATGTACACAAACAGTTAATAAACATTGCCATAACACTTACCGGTCCTCGCGATCCCTTCTGCACTCTGTCTCCTGCCGCTATTCCATCCGATGATCGCTGAATCCTCCCGGTGACGGCACTGCCAGCAGAGATGCAGGACCTATCGTGACGTCAAAATAGCCATGTGACCAGTCACGTGGCTATTATCTCATTGGCTACAGACTAGTCACATGACTATGACGCGTCATGTAGGACCTGCGAGTGCATCTCTCCGGTACACGGTGTACATATGTGTATCGCCGTGTACCGGCGACATGCTCTAGCACACGGTCGACTCCCCGTTCCGTTAGGGACTGGCTGACACAGCCGGTCATTAACGGAGATCACCGTTGCCATAGCAACGCAGTTAGCGGTGACGTCACCGCTAACCGCGGCTCCGAGAGCACCGTTGCTATGGTAACGCGTCTGTCAGCGTTACCGCTGTTACCACTGACAGCCAGCGTTGATCACTCACGGAGTGAAGGCTGCACGCTGCTTCCCGATTGTAGTGAGGATTGTAGTGAGGATGAGGTTCCCCAGCCCCAAGTGATGAGCTGGTCAACCTCATCCTCCTCACTACAATCGTCACTACTACTACACTAGTGAGGATTGTAGTGAGGATGAGATGCCTCAGCCCATGATGGGCTGGGGAACCTCATCCTCACTACAATCGTCACTACTACTACACTAGAAAGAAAGAAGACAGAAGAGCAGGATCGTGGAGGGCTGACAGGGGGTAATAAAGATGGAGTCTCTAATGTGTCTGTGTATTTATTTCTATTAAAGTATTTTTTCTCTGTGTGGTGTTTTTTTTAACCCTTTATTGGAGATTCTTAATGGCCGGGTCAAACGTGCCTGACATTAAGAATCTCTGGCTTAATACTGGCTAGTAAAACAAAGCCAGTATTAACTCATGATTACCCAACAAGCCACCCGGCTCCAGGGCTGTTGGAAGAGTTGGATACAGCGCCAGATGATGGCGCTTCTATGAGAGCGCCATTTTCTGGGACGGCTGCGGACTGAAATCCGCAGCAGAGGCGCCCAGAAACCTCGGGCTAACATGTGCTGCGGATTCCAATCCCCAGCTGCCTAGTTGTACCCGGCTGGACACAAAAATGGGGCGAAGCCCACGTCATTTGTTTTTTAATTATTTCATGAAATAAGTGAAATAATTAAAAAAAAACGGGCTTCCCTATATTTTTGGTTCCCAGCCGGGTACAAATAGGCAACTGGGGGTTGGAGGCAGCCCGTGGCTGCCTGCTGTACCTGGCTAGCATACAAAAATATGGCGAAGCCCACGTCATTTTTTTGGTGGGCAAAAAAATTCTGCATACAGTCCTGGATGGAGTATGCTGAGCCTTGTAGTTCTGCAGCTGCTGTCTGCTCTTCTCCATACAGACAGACAGCAGCTGCAGAACTACAAGGCTCAGCATACTCCATCCAGGACTGTATGCAGAAGTTTTTTGCCCCCTGAAAAAATTATGTGGGCTTCGCCATATTTTTGTATGCTAGGCAGGTACGGCTGCCCCCAACCCCCAGTTGCCTATTTGTACCCGGCTGGGAACCAAAAATAAAGGGAAGCCCTTTTTTTATTATTTCATGAATTTCATGAAATAATTAGAAAACAAATGACGTAGGCTTCGCCCCATTTTTGTGTCCAGCCAGGTACAACTAGGCAGCTGGGGATTGGAATCCGCAGCACAGGTTGGCCTGAGCTTTCTGGGCCCCACTGCTGCGAATTGCAGTCTGCAGCCGCCTCAGAAAATGGCATTTTCATAGAAGCGCCATCTTCTGGCGCTGTATCCAACTCTTCCAGCACCTGCCTGCTATACCTGGCTAGCATACAAAAATATGGCGAAGCTCACGTCCTTTTTTTGTAGTTTTTTGGCAAAAAAAATAAAAAATGCTTCCCTGGATTTTCCATTGCCAGTGAAGGTAACACCAAGCAGTGGGGGTTAGCAGCCAGTAGCTGCTTGGATTACCCTTAGCTAGCAATACAAAAAAATGCAGCGGGAGCCCATATATATTTTTTTTAATTATTTATTTAAATAACTAAAAATAAAATGGGCTTCCCTGTATTTTGATTGCTGGACATCACAGTGCTGTAAAAATAAATCTTTAAAAAAATGACGTAGCGCTCCGCGGTATTTTTGATTCTCAGCGCAGATAAAGCAGACAGCTATGGGTTGCCACCCCCATCTGCCTGCCGTTACCTTGGTTGGCAATCAAAATACAGGGAAGCCCATTAATTTTTTCTATTTAAAAAATAGTTAAAAAAAAAAAATGACGTTGGGTCCCCCCATTTTTGATAGCCAGCTAGGGTAAAGCAGACGGCTGTAGCCTGAAAACCACAGCTGGCAGCTTTACCGTGGTTGGGGATCCAATGTGGAGGTCCCCTCAGGCTCTTTTTTATGATTATTTTATAAATATTAATAATTACACAATAAAAGTAGGGTCCCCCCCAAATTGGATCACCAGCCAAGGTAAAGCGGACAGCTGTGGTCTGGTATTCTCAGGGTGGGAAGGTCCATAGTTATTGGGCCTTCACAGCCTAAAAATAGCAGGCCGCAGGCACCCCAGACGTGGCGCATGCACTAGATGCGCCAATCCTTGCGCTTCACCCCAGCTCATCCCGTGCCCTGGTGCAGTGGCAAACGGGGTAATAAATCGGGTTGATACTAGCTGTAAAGTAACCTGAGATCAAGCCCAGCAGTTTGTGATGTCATGGCGTCTATGAGATACTCAACATCATAAACTGTCAGTACTAACAAAAAAAAATCGACAAAAGAAATTTATTTGAAAAAACAGTCCCCAAAACATTTCCTCTTTCACCAATTTATTGTAAGAAAAAAAATAAAGGGGTCCCACGACGACTCTGGACCGTCTAGAATATGGGGGGGAGACACTCAGGGAACGTATCCCCCATTTTCTAGGAGTGCGGACCCTTCATGTGAGGAGTGTGAATCTGCACTCACTCTTCTCGGGTCCACAGCAGCAGAGTCCATGTCGTAATGGTTGCTACCAAAGCTGCAATGCCCTGCTCATGAGGTAAGGGCATGCCTAATCAGGAGAACTACTGTAGAGGGAGCTCTGCTCACTGGTATATAGGTGCTCAGAGGTAATAATAGATAAAATTAGTAAGTAACCTCGGCACTCTAAATCTCCCAGACTAGGTCAGTAAGTCACAACAGATAGTAATGCAAAATCACTCTTTAATGGTCCGTATTAAGAAAAAAAAAATTTTCATAAGCATATATGTTTTTGTCCAAAACAAGTTACAAATGACGTTTCGGCCTGAGCCTTCGTCAGATTGGACTTATCTGCATGTAATTATGAAAAATGACAATAACCAGTATCACATAAGAGTGAGAGAACAATAACATAAACTCGAACAATGTAGAGGTACAATTGGGATGCAGCAAAAAAATTGCAACACAGCAAGAAATGAAACACCTGATACAAATGTCATAATACAGTACAAGGACAATATAGTAATGACAAATATGGGGTCAGAGTAGACTTAGACAGCTCTGGTACGAAAGAGATGTCAATCATAAAGTAACATGTGCAGTAGGTGTAGAGCTACAGTATGCATGGCAGAGCTAATGGGTAGACCGACCATAGAAAAAGAACGGAGAAAAAGTGGAGAAAAAAATGGAGAAAAATTGGAGAAAAAGTGGAGAAAAAAATGGAGAAAAAGTGGAGAAAAAGTGGAGAAAAAAGTGGAGAAAAAGTGGAGAAAAAGTGGAGAAAAAGTGGAGAAAAAGTGGAGAAAAAGTGGAGAAAAAAGTGGAGAAAAAATGGAGAAAAAGTGGAGAAAAAGTGGAGAAAAAGTGGAGAAAAAGTGGAGAAAAAGTGGAGAAAAAGTGGAGAAAAAGTGGAGAAAAAATGTAGAAAAAGTGGAGAAAAAGTGGAGAAAAAGTGGAGAAAAAAGTGGAGAAAAAGTGGAGAAAAAATGGAGAAAAAAATGTAGAAAAAGTGGAGAAAAAATGTAGAAAAAGTGGAGAAAAAATGGAGAAAAAATGGAGAAAAAGTGGAGCACCCTTTGGTGCCTTTCATGTGGCACTAAGGGGTGCTTAGCTTTGTATTTAGCCAAAAAAATGAAAAAAAAAATGACGTAGGGTTCCCCCTAGTTTTGTAGCCAGCTAGGGTAAAGCAGACGGCTGCAGCCTGCAGACCACAGCTGGCAACCTCACCTTGGCTGGTAATCCAAAACTGAGGGCACCCCACGCTGTTATTTTAAATTAAATAAATAATTAAAAAAAAAACACGTAGAAGTCCCCCAAAATTGGATCACCAGCCAAGGTAAAGCAGACAGCTGGGGCCTGATATTCTCAGACTAGGGAGGTCCATGGTTATTGGACTCTCCCCAGCCTAAAAATAGCAGGCCGCAGCTGCCCCAGAAATGGCGCATCCATTAGATGCGCCAATCCTGGTGCTTCGCCCCAGCTCATCCCGCGCCCTGGTGCGGTGGCAAACGGGGTAATATATGGGGTTAATACCAGATGTGTAATGTCACCTGGCATCAAGCCCTGGGGTTGGTGAGGTCAGGCGTCTATCAGATACCCGACATCACCAACCCAGTCAGTAATAAAAAAAAATAGACGACAAACACTCCCCAAAACATTCCCTCTTTAACCAATTTATTAGAATGAAAAACAAATCCAGGTCTGGTGTAATCCAAGGGGTTGCCATGACGATCCACACTGTCCCAGTCAATGAAGAGCAGAATGTTCCCCATTGGCTGGGAGAGCAATGCAGTGACCTGAGCTAACATCAATGGGTCAGCCCAGGTCACTGCAGGGGATGACAAGTGCTGCTGTCAGCGAGGTACATTACCTGCGCTGATCTCCAGCACACTGACAGCCCCTGTCACTGAGTTCAGTGACCGGCACCTTCACACCAAGTATCGCGAGAGGCCCGTGACGTCACCGCTAGTCAGTCTCGGGTCGGAAGCGAGAGGTGATGTGACAAGCGGCGGCCATGGAGGACAGTGACAGCGCTGAGGTCGGGATGGCGGGACTTCATCACCGCAGGTAAGCCGAGCGGGGTGTGTGTGTGTGTGTGTGTGTGTGTGTGTGTACGTGTGTACAATACATGCCGCGGGCAGGAGGGGGCGGAGCGAGCTGAGCGGGGAAGTGTGGGCTTCCTGCACGTAACTAAGATAAACATCGGGTTACTAACCAAAGCGCTTTGCTTGGATACCCGATGTTTATCTTGGTTACCAGCTTCTGGCAGGCTGCCAGCGATGGCTCCTGCACACTGTAGCTGTAAAAAGCCCTGCTTTTTGCTGCTAGAACCGTTCTCGAACGTATCTAGAACTATCGAGCTTTTGCAAAAAGCTCGAGTTCTAGTTCGATCTCGAACAGCCCCCAAAATCACTCGAGCCTAAAACTGGAGAACCTCGAACCGCACTCAACTCTAGTGCTAAAGCTTTCGGCCATGACAATACTTGTATTAAAAATTCCCAACTGTTCCCTAACTACACTATGTAACTGCTATTCAATTTTTATTTTCCTATTTCACATCTGATGAGGCTTCATTTTAGAATCCCAGTGCATGCTGGGATACTCAAATTATCTGTCACGGTTGTGACAGGGAAATATAGCACACGACGCAACACACAACACAAGGGGTACACCGGGGACACTATAACAACGCAGCATCCTAGCGCTAGTGAGAGGGAAGACTGACACCTCCTCCACGTACCTGCAACTATACCCTGCACTCCTAGCCAGTCCCTATACAGGTTCTTCACCTGTCAGCAAGCAGGAACCCGAAGCCCTGAGTGACCTTACAGTAGCCCTGGCTAGTGAGTGGACACTAGCCCCACCGCTGCACTAAAACAACATACAAGAGAAGGAAAGATGGACAGGGGGAAACGCAGCAACAGACTGCTGCAGTCAGCCCTAAGACTGCAGCCTGAACAGAGAGTTGAAGAGAGGGTTCCACCAGCTCCTTCTAAGTCCAGGTCAATTATCCAAATGAGAGTGAATAACCAGACCCCTCCACAGGGAGTAGAGGGTATAAATAGGGACCAAACCGTAAACTCCTAGGATGGTAATGAGAATGTTTGCTAGCAAGGAATACTGACATTAACCCTCTCCTCCCCAAAGGAAAGGAAACTACATTTAACTACAGGGGTAAGCATGGCAATGCCTTTCAAGCCTTGAATTTGTCACAAGTCTCAAATGCCAATAGAGAGCCGTAACACTATCATCAGGGGGTAGAGGCTGCAGTCACCGCAACAGCCCTTTCCCCCTCCCTGAAATGAAGTGTCATCAGTGATGCACGTTTAGGGCTTGCTCTGTTCTTGCTGTGTTATTGCCTCCCTGCACTGTTCCAGCTGTGTCCCTCCCTGTGCTGTGCAATCTTCAGAGTGACCGCTTCCACTCTGTTGTTGGCTCAAATCAGTAATTATCTGCCGACAACAGAGCGGTGTTAATACCCAACATGCAGGACACAAGCCCGCCCCCACTATTAACATCACTAGTCTCCTGCATGCCGGGTATTAACACCACTCTCTTACCAACAGATTATTACTGATCTGAGCTGATAACAGAGCAAATGCTGTCACTGTGCAGATTGCACAGTCTACAGCTTGCAAGGAGGGACACAGCAGGGAGACATTAGGGATGAGCACAGCCCATAAAACAAGTGTCAACGATCATGCTCCATTTCGGGGAGGGGGCAGGGGCTGACAGTGACCGTAGCCTCTGATTTCTGCTCTCATAACGCTTTGAGTATCCCAGCATGCACTGGGATTCTCAAATAAGCGTCACAGGAAATAGAGGAAAAAAATAGAATAGAACTTAGTATAGTTAGGAAACGGTAGGGAATTTTTAATACTACTATTTTAGCAAATAGCTTAGATTACGGCACTAAATAGATAGGTACAGTATTTAGATAGATATTTTGTTTGCAATCGGACCACCACTTTAAAAATAAATTATTAAAAGGGTTTCAATTTCAAATATTACTTTATACACTCAGCGGCACAAAAAGAAAACCACAAAAAAATGATGTTTTATGCAAGGCTCTTTCCTGATATAGTCAATCACTGGACTCGTTTGATATAGATGTCAGAAGACACTGAGCTAAGTGAAAGCTTAAAGTGCTGTAGACATGCAGTCACCGCTGCAGCCAATCAACAAAGGCCAGAAGCCAGGTCAGTGACAATCTGGTAGAGTGTGTAAGGGCATGTGCACACAGATTCTATTTCAGGATTTTGTCTGAAAACACCTGAAAAAGGAAAAAAAAACGCAAAAAAGAATCAACAAATGAACAGCAATGTAATTAACTTGTGCGTAAGTTCACTCTTCTTAGGCTCCTAACAGCTTTATTAGGTTTTTTTCAAAGACAAAAAGTGGTTAAAGTCAGCAAATCATTCTTGTGGCATCTTCAACTTGGAAAAAGCTGACAACACAATATAAAAAAGAACATGCCTGAAAAACTCCTAAAAAGAGGCTTCAGAAAGAACACATTTGTCATGTTCCTTAAGATTCTTCGTATAGCAAAAACACACATGCAACAGAAGCTGTTTCTCTTTTTGTGTCCTCGAGCCTATGGAGTATTAATCTTTTTATATGGGGCAAACCCTTTAAATGATATACACCATCAAAATCACATTGGCGTTAGGCTTTTTTTTTATTTTGTTTTATTATTGTTATACGAACAGAAAAATTGAACTCCTAAAACTCGGGAAAAAACATTCAGCCTGTTGCTCCTGTTAGTCCAGTGAATATGATGAAACTTACGACTTCTAACAAATACTGTAACACGAGTGTGAACCTAGCTTGAGCAATGAAATTTAGAGTAGGCCCCTAGAGTCAATTCTACTGGAGAGTCCTAGGCACACCAGTCTGACCATACATTAGAAACATTTTATGCTTTTCAACCTTGGTAGCTCAATAACATATAAGGTTTAAAATATAGGTAATTGCCAATAGGTTTAGTGGACCCAAATGGCAAAATGAAATCATCAGCATGAATTCACTGGTAACAACTTATTTATTTCCATAGATTAACTAGTCTACATTCTACTGCAATTTGTTTGGCGACTTCTCATTGTGACGACATGGACTCTCATGGGTTAAAGTTTCTTAAAATTCAGCCAGACAGCATGATAGATTGTCTATAGATGGGGGAGAAGTCCCTCATTGTTTTTACAAGACTCTTGTTGACTCAATGTAATTGTGTTGGCCACTGAAAGCCAGACGTATTGTTCTCCAGATTTTTCCAGTAACCATTGTATTGTAGTTGTGTATTGCTAATGCGATTACCTTAGTAGCCATTGTTGAGTCTGTGACTTGCAGACTCCATGTAGATATCTTCAGTCTTTCTATGCAGACCATTTAAATGAACATTATCCATGCAGCTTGAGATTCATCCAATGGGAGAGGCGATCTTGTCCAACCAATCGATGAGGACGCAGTGTATCCAAGTGAAAGGCTGTGGCTATAAAAAAGGGACTTCTTTAAGCCACCAGGTTGTTGATGGATGCTGAGGGATCCAGTCTAAGCTCTTTGGAGCTGACTAGAGGATCAGGATATCTTATGGCTTCAATCTAGGAACTCCGGTTCCGGTTGGAGACCATATCCACAGTCTAGGGATTTCGACCCCGGCTGCCAGGATTGTATCATCATACCAGGACTACCTAAGGAGGACACTCAGGTTGGGACAGTTCAGTCACCTGTTACAGACTTTGCAGACCTCAGCCAGCTTCCTAAATCTGGCGTTATTCCAGTCACGGTGGGTGCCCACCGAAAGCGGGGTGCTGCTGTATTGGTGTACGTAGCCCTGGAACCTGTGAGTCATGGACATTCTAAATCCCTGGTGAGCCAGCGGAAGGGTGAGACACTGTTGCCTGTTACATTTGTGTGTTTTGCTGGTTATGTGTTATGTGCCGTTAATTGTTTGGGGATCCAATAAAGTCTAATTATTGTGGTTCCCTCACCCTGTGTTGTCTGAGTAGTGTTACGCCCACGGTTAAGGAGGCCGGCGTTCAGTTGGGATGAGCCCTGAGCCACGCTGTCTTTCTAAAGGCGGCGGGTTTTAGTGGACGAGAGCACCCACTGAGCCCCGTGTCTCCACACTCATGTCTGACCAAATTGATTCATTTTGCAAACATTGTAGCAAACAATTAAATAGGATCCCCTGATATTGGCACTATAAAGTGGCTGTAGTGCTTTAAAGGATATAGCATCCACTTTAATGTTTATCCAGGGACAGCAGCTCATCCTTATTCGGGGATGTGCCTGCTATTTTAAAGAGAACCTCTCAGCACGATTTTACAAGTTAAAGTAAAGACAACACCTTTGTTGAAAAAAATCAGTCATTGAAAAAGCAGTGATCTGTCATTCAAACAGCAGAGGCAGGTGGAGAGGCTGGGGAATCACAGACAGGGAGGAGAAGACCCAGTGTAAATCCAGTCACTGTGCTCTGAAATCTAATTACTAGAAAACTTCACATAGTGATTTAAGAAAAACAACAAAGTGGATTTCTTCACCAAAGGTACTAATTTAATCCTTAGATCAGTCCCCATTACAGTCATCATGTCTTTAACTTGTAAAATTGGGCTGACAGATTCTCTTTAATGTGCATGAGCTGAGGAAATAGATCATCAGTTTGCATAATATGTAATAAAATATTCCAGACTCAATATGTTATAGCTTTGTTGGCCAAATTTGTCTTCCTTAGTTATCCAGAATGAATGGAGTGCAGCAAATGACTTGCTATGTAGCATCTGTGATGTACTATGTAGAAAATTCATGACAGCTCTTTTTTTAATCATTTCATGGGGAAAGCATAAAAATGGACCACAGTATGTCTAGTTTAGAAAATACATTTTCAAATGCTTCATTACGTAGTGATCCTCATCTTTACAAAGAGAGTCTCTCACTATTGACAACCCATGCTTAATTATGCTGGCAACCCATTGATTCATATCAACACCATAAAAAGCTTACATTTTCCTTTGGTAAAAAAATAGGGTGAATTTAAAGGGCACATCAAGTAATACTTATATATAATATAGCCATCCTTGTTTTCTAAAATCCAAACAATTAAAAATAATCATGAACCAATATACTTCCCAGTATGACAGTAATTCAAACATACCACCAAGAATACAGGGAAGGTTCTATTTGCACCAAAATGTGTATTTTCCTTCCACAAATTGTCAAGTATAAAAGAATAATCTATAGATATTATAAAACATTTCCGAGACTGAAAAATATTTTTTACTTATTCCTAGTCATTAATGAGAAACTTTGATCTACTTTTAAATCAAGTTCTACAATTAAAACATATCACGTATAGCTGAAATTAGAAACCCAGACATTTGCTAGTAGACATCTAAGAGCAAAGTAAAAAGCGAACATTTGCATTGCAAATTTCACATTTTCTTTTCTCTTTCTACTCATTTTTAAAAAGTAACATTATTTTCCCACTCCAGCAAAAGCAAATTCTTAAACGACAAGAAAATACACCACTGACAGATGGATGACAACATGTACAGATAACATTACACTTGAAATTATGGAAGAGCTTCAACAAAAATCAAAGCAATATGATTTCTGTAAAAATAATAGCAGCATATGGATCAACAATAAAAAACATTTGCTGTCAGATAATATGGTGATCCTTCCAACAGAAACTAAGAGAGAGCTGGCCAATTGCCACATACTGGTGCCAGCTACGAAAAGCTGACTGGTGTTTCATTTTTAGCTGACAATCCACAGTAGACAAGGAACCTTTATTCAAATTTTTTCCACCCCCTTGGTTTCAAAACATTATTTTGTAACTTTTTTTTATGGAAGAGAAGGTTTTTTTTGTTCATTATCTTATCATAATAAGAAAACACTATTTGAGATTTTATTGTTATATGCATAGTGCCCTATATTTCCTTCTATACGGGAAACTTTTTGATGTGTATTGATTTAGGAATAACTGTCTAAAACTAACAGCTAAATTTTATCTGTGTGCACAATAACAAAGTTTTATAATAATGACCCCCCTACCCATTAGATAACAGTTTGCGGACAGCTGTCTCTCCCGACTCCCCAATGTACATGAAAACGCTTTTTGGCGTCTAGCTGTTTTGTCGGAAAAGAGAAGTGAGCTGCTGGCAGACGACTCCTGACAAGTTTATCTGCCTGCATAACAAAAGGATAGGATGAAAAATTCAAACTGCCTGATCCTCATCTCCCTTGATAACTGTTGGGATAACTGTTGGGGTAGTCGGCAGACTACTTAACACATTATATGGCCACCCAATCATGCTGAAATTGGTGGGCTCAGGTGACGTATTTATTGTGTATAGAGATCTTTATCTAGAACACAGGATCATCATGCTGACATTGGTGGGTTCAGGTGACTTATCTATTGTATATGCAGGTCTTTACTTGGAAGAATGTATCATCATGCTGAAATCGGTGAGTTTGGGGGACATATCTATTGTATATGGAGGTCTTTACTTAGAACAAAGGATCGTTATGCAGAAATTGGTGGGCTTGTCCTTATTAACAAACATAGGATCATCATGCTGAAATCGGTGGGTTCAGGTGACTCTCTCTCTCTCTATATATATATAGATATATACATACATATATATATATATATATATATATATATATACATATATATATATATATATATATATATATATATATATATATATATATATATATATATATATATATATATATATATATATATATATATATATATGTATATATATATATATATATATATATATATATATATACACAGCATGGTCCAAAAGTAGGTAGACAGTATGTGTAATAGGGTTATGAAGGGGAAGATTTATCAGACATGGTATAAAGTGAATCTGACTCAGTTGCCCTTAGCAACCAATCAGGTTCCCCTTTTCATTCTTCACAGACTCTTTGGAAAATGAAAGTGGAATCTGATTGGTTGCTAAGGGCAACTGAGTCAGTTTCACAGTACCAGTTGTCACAGATAAATCTCCCCCAAATCTGTTTTCAGATAATTCAGATAACCCATAATGGCAAATAATTTAAATACAGATCAAAGAAAATGGATTTTAAAAGAGTATTGGAAATCTCAAAATGCTGAAACCCAAATTGGGTTGAAATATTTTGTACTCAAGCCCCAAAGAGACAACCCATTTACCACATTTATGACAAATTCGATGCGAAAGGCTCAATTCTCAATGCTCCAAAAACTGGTCGACCCAAAACAGCCTGTACAGAAAATAATAAAGAATTGTTGCTGAAACATTTGTTCAGAGTCCAAAAAAGTCCACCAGAAGAGTCTCTTTAGAATTGGGAATTTCACAAGCTTTTATCATGCGAATCCTGAAATCTATTGAGTGAAAAGCTTATCGTCCACGTCTAATTCATGGTTTATTGGAGAATGATCTAGACAGGCGGCTGCAATTTAGTGAGATTATGCTTAACAAATTGACGAAAATACAGTAATTTTAGATAACATTATGTGGAGTGATGAATCTTCTTTCAACTTATCTGGCCATATTAACAGACATAATTGTATTTACTGGTATAATGAGAACATGCATTTAACAGTATAGCAAAAACTAAATGAGCCTGGTGTAAATATTTGGGGTGGTATTTCAAGTTTTGGTGTTTTAGGACCAATATTTTGGATGGAACAGTCACAGGAGATAAATATCTTGAAATTTTAATGAATCAAGTTGTTCCCCAGTTACAGCAACAGCCTAATTCAAATTACCTTTATTTTAAACAAGATGGGGCCTCCCCACATTATTCAAGAGTAGTCCGCGAGTATCTTGATGAAACATTTCCTCATAAATGTATTGGCCGAAGAGGCCCACTTGATTGGCCGGCACGTTCACCAGACTTGACCCCAATGGATTTTTTCTTTTGAGGAGTACTCAAGGACAAAGTTTAGTCGAAAACCAAAAAGTGTCAGTTATTTGAAAAATTACATAAGAGATGCATTTCAAGAAATTAATATCCAAAGAGACTTGTACAAAAATGTTTGTCGAAGCGTAAGAGGCAGACTTCAAAGAAGTCTGATAAAATTTAAGGGCTTTTGTATTATTGCTTAGAATAAAATTTAATTGTCCATGTTATGCGTGTGTCAGTAAATATAATTTTATATATAAATCAAATTAAATGTTATTATTTTCTGTCCACTTACTTTTGGACCACCCTGTATAGTATATATATATATATATATGTAGATATATATATATATATATATATATATATATATATACATATACACACACACACACATCTGTATTAGTATGGGGACCTAGAAACAATTACTGTTGTTTACGGCTTTCTGTCATGATGGTTATTTCATTCTATTAGGTTTTGTGCAACCTTTTAGGCAGGATTTTTGAGAGAAGCTGTGCTGTGAACAGAGATTTCTAACATAAATGTGAACAGAACTCTATACACTATAGCATACACTATGAGGTCATTGGTTGTATGGGGCACTGAAGTTTAATTGATAATAAGAGAGCCAATGGCTGGTGATTGGAGATGAGCGAACCATTTAGAAGTTGAATTTGCAAACTCTGGCACATTTCTCCGAAACATTTGATTCGCAGTGAATCGATTCACTGCAAATCGCAAGTACTCCAATTGCCTTAAAAAGACAGACAACACTTTGTGGTCTCCCAGGATAGTATCTCTTTTAAATTCTCTAAGACACAGATTTTTATCATATGAAAAAAACCGTAATTGTTCACATCTGTTTTGGATATACAGAACACTACAACTTGTCATGGCAAAAAAAAGCCCTGATATGTCAGCGGAAAAGTAATAAAATGTTGATTTTGGAAAAATGGGAATGAAAAAATAAAAAAATAAAATCACACTTTCATTAAGAGGTTCATGCATTAAAATTTGATTTTTTTTTTTAAGTACTTTCCTATTCTGAAATTGCTCAATTGTGCCTTTTTTTAAATAATTTAGTAAAAAAACAAATATATGTATTCCTTTTTTCACTAAAACATGTTCTTTACGGAAACAAAAAATATGCATTCAACATATATACAGTATATATATATATATATATATATATATATATATATATATAGATAGATAGATATATATACAGTATATATCTCTCTCTCTCTCTCTCTCTCTCTCTCTCTCTCTCTCTATATATATATATATATAAAATCAAATTTATAGCGTGTAGTATATAATTCATGTCTAAATGAAAGAAAGAAGGCTTTACTAAATAATTGACTACTAAAACTTTAATTTAATAATAAGATTTTTTTAAGGATGCATTTTTACAATGGTGACCACTGCTCGTACTTAAAGCCTGGAGAATTATTCATCTTTCCCTTTAAATCTAGGGATCTAAGCAGATACACAAAATACTGCAGTGCATGCAGATCATGTTCTTTTACAATCAATCTTACAGCTGGCAACCATGGAAACTGGCACACGCTGGTAACTACGCCACTCCGAACATGGCAGGGGCCGGATGGCAGAAAGCACAAACCGCATTCTTTGCACTGCTTCACTTGTGAATGAAACTCATGACTGCAGAAATCTCCAAAAGCTTTCTGGGAACGGCTCCAAATTTCATTTGCATTATTAAAGGAGCCGTCTTAGAAGACGGAGAGCTAGTCTTACTTTGTCTGGAATATACAGTGGAGACAAAGCCAAATTAATTGTAAACACAAGCTTTACATTTATACCGCAGAATTATTTTACTGATCATCAACTTTTGGAAAAAAAAACCAAAAACTTCCGTTCAAGAAAAATTCAAAGATAGGAAACAACACACAACGCTTCACAAAGCTTAAAAAACAATATCCACATTTATGTAAAGAGTAATGGTCAATTCCATATTATATTTTATAAATCAATAAAACGTTTGAACCAATATCTGAGAATTGAGAATATGAATGATCAGCCCTGGCGGAAAACCCCCCAGATATATTACAAAGTTTCTTATTTCTAGGTTTACTATTAATTTATAAAAATAAAAATTAAAACGACAGATAGGCCCTGTGCACACAGTGCGTTTTTGAATGCAGATTTGTCACAAAACTGCAAGCAAATCCTTATGCCAGCAAAGTCAATGAAAAGTTTTGTGCACACGTTGAGTATTGTTTCCTTGAAGATTAGGTGAAGAAAATAATGTGCAGCATGTCAATTATTCCAGCATTTTTGCAATATTTTTTACCCATTTAATTCAATTGAAAAACACATGCAAAAAAAAGCAAAAACGCATTAAAACGGGGCAAAAATGTGAGTTTTGAGCAATGTTTTTCCTGATGAGATGCAGAAACTAAATATTCAACGTGTGCACATAGCCGTAATCTTCAAGGGAAACAGGTCAGCACTCTTTTTTACATATATATCCGTTTGGCTTGACCCTCAATAATAATTATAAATTATTGTGGAATACCTATCTAAAGCCTGCTTTACACATTACGATTAAGCATACGATATCGTATGCGATCGTAACTGCCCCCATCGTATGTGCAGCACGTTCAATTTGTTGAACGTGTTGCACAAACGATTATTTCCAGTCACACGTACTTACCCTTCCATACGACCTCGATGTGGGCGGCAAACGTCCACTTCCTGGAGTGGGAGGGACGTTCGGCGTCACATCGACAACACGCGCAGCCGGCCAATAGAAGTGGAGGGGCGGAGATGAGCGAGACGTAAACATCCCGCCCACCTCCTTCCTTCCGCAATGCCGGCGGGAGCTGCGGGACGCAGGTAAGATCTGTTCATCATTCCCGAGGTGTCACACACTGCGATGTGTGCTACCTTGGGAACATTGAACAACCTCACGTTTAATTTTTAGGAATTGAACGACGTGCGTGCGATGAACGTTTTAACGTTCAAGCGCAATCGCACGTAGCTATCACACGTTTCAATGTAACTTACGATGCCGGATGTGCATCACTTAAGACGTGACCCCGCCGACACATTGTAAGATATATTGTAGCGTGTAAAGCCCGCTTAAGACATATGTGGAAGCTATATGCAAATTGGGCTGGAAGTGCATTGGGGCGCATTAGTGTACTTCGACTTTTTGTTCCAAGTCCACCAATTCTAACCAATACCCTTCCAGCATACATTGCATATGGCGGGGTTTCTCATGAATGTATTCGCACAAACATGAAACCAAAATGGAACAAGAGATGTTAAAAAAAACCCTTCTAAACATAAAAGGCTGATTTGCATAGAAAAAAATCAAATTATTGGATGTTCACTCTCCATGTGGAATCAAAATACATTATAGCATGAAAACAAATATTAATATGTCTAGCCATTTCAAAGATACTGTATTATTTATCTGTTTTTGTTTTTTTTTTTTTGTTTTTTTTTTCTAGTTCACTTGTACTGCAAAATGTATATACCACATCGGTTTATATAATTTATGTTCTAGCTGCTGCATTCTTGCAAGTTCACCCCAGCTTTACACACTCTGTGCACTCCATCCATATCAGTCCCTCTCTCACACATATAGCTCACACGCTCTCTTCACATTTTTAAACCACACAAATCCATCCACTGCCACCATACAACACAAGAGACTGTCTCACTGAACCATCAGCTTACTCTCTCAATTCTCCTTCTAGCTGCAGGAGATATCTCCCCAAACTCAGGCCCTCCTTGTACTAGTAAATTTTATTCCTTCTCTGCTGTACAGTGAAACTTTGCTAATGTCATTATTGTTCAGTGCATGCCGTCTCCCTTTAACTGTGCTCTCTTGAATGCCAGATCAGTGAAAGGAAAAAGTAATAGATGCAGGGGAGTTTGTCACACAAATACTCTTAAAGCACCATTCCAGCGGGGTTTTTTTCAGGGCCAGAGTGGCGCTTTACATTCAAATCCCCTATAATATTCTTACCTTCTTGCGGCTTAATTGTTTACCGATGCCACTCCAGTCCCGCAGCGCTATCTTGTGACAATAACTTCTGACTGGGCGGAATTCAGAAGTTATGTCAAAAGTTTATGAGAACCAGAACAAGGGCAGAACGAGACTTTCATTGAGATGCATTGATTTCTGACCTCCGGCGCGCTCCATGAAAAACTGGAGTTGACAGCAGGTCACAAATCGGTGTAGAAAAAAAAATAAAAAAAAAAAGCCGGAGCATGAGTTGGTACACATGCATTTAACCCCTTCACCCCCGGCCACTAAAACACCCTAATGACCGGGCCATTTTTTGCAATTCTGACCAGTGTCACTTTGACAGGTTATAACTCTGGAACGCTTCAACGGATCCTGGCGATTCTGAGACTGTTTTTTTCGTGACATATTGTACTTCATGTCAGTGGTAAATTTAAACCGATAATTTTTGCGTTTATTTGTGAAAATTTAGGAAATTTTGCAAAAATTTTGAAAATTTCGCAATTTTCAAACTTTGAAAATTTATGCCCATAAATCAGAGATATGTCACACAAAATAGTTACTAAATAAACTTTCCCACATGTCTACTTTACATCAGCGCAATTTTTGAAACAAAATTTTTTTTCGTTAGGAAGTTAGAAGGGGTCAAAGGTCATCAGCGATTTCTCATTTTTCCAACAAAATTTAGAAAATAATTTTTTTTAGGGACCACATCACATTTGAAGTGACTTTGAGAGGCCGGGGTGACAGAAAATACCCAAAAGTGACCCCATTCTAAAAACTGCACCCCTCACTCTGCTCAAAACCACATCCAAAAAGTTTATTAACCCTTTAGGTGCTTCACAGGAACCAAAGCAATGTGGAAGGAAAAAATGAAAATTTTAGTTTTTAACACAAAAATGTTACTTTAGCCATAAAATTTTCATTTTCACAAGGGAGAAAAGAGAAAGTGCACAATACAATATTATTTTCTCCTGAGTACGCGGATACCCCATAAGTGGTAAAAATCAATTGTTTGGGCGCACAGCGGAGCTCGGAAGGGAAGGCGCGCCATTTGAATTTTTGAACGCAAAATTAGCTGACTCATTAGCGGACGCCATGTCGGGTTTGAAGACCCCCTGAGGTGTCTATACAATGGAGCTCCCCCACAAGTGACCCCATTTTGGAAACTAGAGCCCTCAAATAATTTTTCTAGATGTTTGGTGAGCACATTGAACACCTGGGGGCTTCACAGAAGTTTAGAACGTTGAGCAGTGAAAAGAAAAAAATTTTTTTTTACCACAAAACGGTTGCTTCAACTAGGTAGCTTTTTTTTCCACAAGGGTATCAGGAAAAAATGCACCATAAAATGTATTGTGCATTTTCTCCTGAGTACGCAGATACCTCATATGTGGTGGAAATCAAATGTTTGGACACATGGCAGTGCTCGGAAGGCAAGGAGCGCCATTTGAATTTTTGAGTGCAAAATTAGCTGCACTCATTAGCGGACGCCATGTCGGGTTTGAAGACCCCCTGAGGTGCCTAAACAATGGAGCTCCCCCACAAGTGACCCCATTTTGGAAACTAGAGCCCTCAAATATTTTTTCTAGATGTTGGGTGAGCACTTTGAACACCTGGGGGCTTCACAGAAGTTTAGAACGTTGAGCTGTGAAAAGAAAAAAAATTTTTTTTACCACAAAACTGTTGCTTCAACTATGTAGCTTTTTTTTTCACAAGGGTATCAGCAAAAAATTCACCATAAAATTTATAGTGCATTTTTTCCTGAGTACGCAGATACCTCATATGTGGTGGAAAGTAATTGTTTGGGCGCATGGCGGGGCTCAGAAGAGAAGGAGCGCCATTTGACAGCAAAATTGGTTGGAATCATTAGCGGACGCCATGTCACGTTTTGGAGACCCCCTATGGTGCCTAAACAGTGGAGCTCCCCCACAAGTGACCCCAATTTGGAAACTAGACCCCTCAAGGAGTTTATCTAGATGTTTAGCGAGCCCCAAGGGGCTCCACAGAAGTTGATAATGTTGAGCCATGAATACAATTTTTTTTTTCACCACAAAACTGTCACTTGAACCAGGTAGCTTTTTTTTCCACAAGGGTATCAGGAAAAAATGCACCATAAAACGTATTGTGCAATTTCTCCTGAGTACGCAGATACCTCATATGTGGTGGAAAGTAATTGTTTGGGCGTATGGCAGGGCTCAGAAGAGAAGGAGCGCCATTTGACAGCAAAATTGGTTGGAATCATTAGCGGACGCCATGTCACGTTTGGAGACCCCCTATGGTGCCTAAACAGTGGAGCTCCCCCACAAATTACCCCATTTCGGAACTAGACCCCTCAAGGAATTTATCTAGATGTTTGGTGAGCCCCTTGTACCCTCAGGGGCTCCACAGAAGTTGATAACGTTGAACCGTGAAAATTATTTTTTTTTTTAACCACAAAATTTTTGTATCAACCAGGTAGCTTTTTTTTTTTACAACGGTATCAGGAAAAAATGTACCATAAAACATATTGTGCAATTTTTCCCGAGTACGTAGATACCTCATATGTGGTGGAAAGTAATTGTTTGGGCGCACGGCGGGGCTCAGAAGAGAAGGAACGCGATTTAACGTTTCAAACGCACAGACGCGGTGCACTGATCGGCCGCTGCAGGACGCACGGTCGGATGAGATACAAAAAGCGTTGAGGATACGGAAAAAAAAAAAAGGTCACGCCAAAAATTGAGCAGGGATGCAGATCCGTTATGTTCAACCCTGATCAGCGCTTGGCGGGACGCACGGACGGATGCGATACAAAAAGCGTCGCAAATACGGAAAAAAGTCACGCCAAAAATTGAGCAGGGATGCCGATCCGTTATCTGCATCTCTGATCAGCGCTTGGCGGGACGCACGGACAGATGAAGTGTAAAAATGGACAGGATACAAGAAAAAAAAAAAGTTATACTCACAGTACCAAGAGGATCAAGAAGGCAGTGAGATAGACAGCTTTACACCAGCAGCAGGCAGGACGTTGGACAGATCAGCAGAAGGACCCAGCGATGGAGGCAGATGTGATCGGGCCAGTGAAGACCTCGGACGACCCGTGAAGGCAGGTAAGAGGACGTCGGGGGGGGGCAGGGGGGATGGGGAGAGGATAGGGAGAGCGGGGGGCAGATGGGGGGGTTAGAGGGAGAGCAGAGGGGGCGGAGAAGCAAAGGCAGAAGGAAGGAACCTTGGAAGCAGAATAGAGATGACAGAGGAGGCAGGCAGATCGCGTGGGGAGCAGATCGGGATGCTGGGGGGCAGATCGGGGCGTAGAAGGGGAAGATCGGGGGGGCACGGGCAGGGGCCTTCACGGGAGCGCGCAGGGGCCTTCACGGGAGCGCGCAGGGGCCATCGCCGGAGCGCAATACTTACCATTGGAGCAGGCGCGGTGACAGCAGAGGCGGCGTCTGCGGTGGCAGCAGCGGTGGCGTGGTACCAAAAGTACCAGCCACTCCAAGCTGCAGACATGTTGGGGGAGGGTCCCCAGACCAGGACAGGCCTGGGGAGGGCGGCCACCCACAGATCAGACCGCCCCACTGCACACTGATTGGAGCGATTGCGCGTCATAGAACGATCGCTCAAATCAGTGCTGCAGGGGCTGGGGGCGACATCTTTGAGATCCACCTATGATCTGCTGTAGCTGCTACGGCATCTCATAGCTGGATCTCACAGTCTCGCACTAATTCGGGCATTATTTTTGCCGAAATTAGTGCGAACGATGTGGTTGGCGGTTCAGATTTGAACAGCCAATCACATCGATCGCCTATGGGGGGTGGCGATGCCACCCCCCCTGGGGTCAAGAAAAGGTCCACTGCTGTAAGAAACAGCAGGGGACATCATTTGAAAGCCGTTGCTATGGCCACGGCAATCAAATGAAGTTTAGGCAGTAAAATTACGTCCCTGGTCGTTAAGTCACGTTACAATAGGACGTAATTTTACTGTCCGCGGTCGTGAAGGGGTTAAAACATCACTCCAGTCCACTCCATCACAATCTAGAGTCCCTATCTGTATGTCTTTGGAGTGTGGGAGGAAACCGGAGAACCCGGAGGAAACCCACGCAAACACGGGGAGAACATACAAACTCCTTGCAGATGGTGTCCTTGGTGGGATTTGAACCCAGAACTCCAGCACTGCAAGGCTGAAGTGCTAACCACTGAGCCACCATGCCGCCCCCCGCAATAAAAAAAAATAACTGGAATAGTGCTTTACTTTCTGTCTCTTAATGAAATATGGATTCAGCAATCAGACACCGCCTCCATTGCCACTCTCACATTTGGTAGTGGCTTACGTTTTTCACACACCCATAGACCTGCGAATAAACTAGGTGGATGTGTGATGTCCTCTATTGGCCTTTTACAGCTTAAAGGAAACCAATCACCTGGATTTTCGTATATAAGCTAAAGTCAGTGCTATACTGGCACTATCAGGCTGATTCTCTATATACCTTTAGTGCTCAGCTTTGATATAAAGGTTTTGAAATCCAAGAAAGTAAAGTTTATAAATTTGGCATCTTCTTGAGTGACAGCAGCTGATGATAATCAAATAATATCTGTGGGGTATGCATAGTTATCCCCTCCCTCTGCTAGAATTAGCATAAACATTATACAATTGACCTAGCCGACCTGTGGTGAGGTCATACCCATGTGACCAGAAGGGGCGGGGCCTCATTTTAGGCTAAAGATTTCATCCATTATGAGTTAATGCTTAAAACACATAACTCTGAAATCACCTCCCCAAACAAGCCTACTTAAAGTAGGTTTTTGAGTTAAGTGACCCTTATCACATCACTATCCAACAAACCTAAACAAATGACACTATTTTCACTTTTAATCCATTATCTTTAAGATAATTATCACACTGGTGGGTGTGTCTTCCTGGTATTCATCAGAGCCTCTGATGGGGAGGTTTGTTCTTGGCTGCCCATAAACACCAGGACCACTTCAGAACAGTCCCAGGACTGCAGCAGCAAACCCCAGGGGTCATAGATGCAGGTACAGACAAGGAGTATCAGGCAGATCAGGATGAGGATCACAAGCAGGGTGGATACTGCTAGTGGTTCAGACAGGATGGCTGGTTCAGACAGGATGGCTGGTTCAGACAGGATGGCTGGTTCAGACACGACAGGCTCAGGTGCAGACATGATAACTGGTACAGACGGGACAGGACAGGTTTGGGTTCAGGTGCAGACAACTTCTGGTACTGATAGGACAGGTTCATGTGCAGTCAGGTGAGTACAGGGTCACAGCGACCGGACAATAAGCTAGTAGGTTCAAGACACACTAGATACTGAAGTTGCTCAGGCACCTCCCCATAGGGCAGGATGCCTTAAATACCTAGTGTCTCCAAGCTATAGGCTGAGGATACTTCCGGAGTGCGCGCATTGTCCCTCTCAGAGGCATGGAGCTTGTGTGCCTTAAGCGCGTTGCCAGGAGATTTCCATGACGTGCACAGGTCCTAGAAGCTGCGGCAGGGTCCAAAGCAGGAGACACAAGTGAGCAGCTAAGGCGGTGAGTTCGTTAGTGTTCCTGCTGGGTGGAAGAAGCAGGATGATGCTGATGTTACAATCTGGTTTCCACACCTTACACTCTACTGAAGCTGCCCTTACTAAAGTCTTTAATGATTTACTAGCATCAAAATATAATGGCAACTACTCCCTGCTCCTCCTTACTATGCTCTGCTCTATCAGCGTCAAGGACACTGCTGTCTCTTGTTTCTTCTTCAACGTCTCTAACCATTTCTTAATTTGCAGACCCTTCTTCCCCTCCTCTTCCCGTTACTGCCGAGGTTCCTCAGGGTTCAGTACAAGGCCACCTTCTCTTCTATCTATATACCGCTCATATTAGACAAAAAAAAAAAATCAGTAGACTTGGGTTCCAGTACCAAAATACCAGTCATTGTATGTCCGCTGTCTCTAACATCATGTTCTGCCTATACCTAAAACTGAATCTGTCAAATACTGAACTCCTTGTGTTTCCCCTCTCTACTAACCTACCTAAACTGTGAAATCCATTTCCATATGTAGTTCTACCATAGATTCCAAACAGCATGCTCGCTGTCTTGGGGTTATATATTCTTTCCTTCACTACCTACATCTGAACACTCACTAGTTCATGTTACCTACAATTAAAAAACATCTTTAAAATTCAACAATTCAATTTTCTTATCTCTGACTCTGCAAAAATACTTCCTGTTGCTTTGATTCATTCTTTCCTGGACTACTGCAACTCTCTACTAATCAGTCTCTTAGAAAACTCTCTACTCTCCAATCTATCATAAATTAAGCAACCAGGATCAGATTTCTGTCCAACTGCTATACTGATGTCTCCTCCATGTGCCAGTCTTTGCACTGGTTGCACATCTATTACAGAATACAATTTAATCTTCCACTCTAAAGGGGGTGTTACGCGTAGCGATGTCGCAAGCGATATCGCTGGTGAAAGCGCCCGCCCCCGTCGTTTGTGCGTCACGGTTAAATCGCTGCCCGTGGCGCACAATATCGTTAGGAGCTGTCACACGGACTTACCTGCCTAGCAACGTCGCACTTTGTACCTGTACTTGTACAGATACTGATTGGTGACTAGTTCATGCAGCGTTATTTGAATGTTCCTTTTATAGAGAGCAGCATCTTTTTGTGCTGATTATGTGACGCCCCAGAACTAGTCAGGGTGTCACAGGGTACTGCACCCTCTTTTATCTGCTGGTGCAGGACTCAAACCCCTTCCCATGGTTCTGGAATCCTGACTTTGGTGTTACTCCATCAGCATTCAATCCTAGTCACCTTATACCACACCCTGTCAGGCACACCAGTGGGTGGTCTAGCTGGAATAGGGCCACCCGCCTAGGGGTCAGACAGACTGATGGGAGGGACACAGTCAATTGAGTGGTAGCCCTCAGAAAGTGAGGAGCTAGGGGGAGTTGGAGCTTCCTGGGAGACGTTGGCTAGGTAGCAGACAGTGATCTGGGACCAGAGGAGTCGGAGACCCGGTCGCAAGGTATTAGAGAAAGGAGCCAGACTTGGTTTTGGAGAACGGTTGGCACCAGAGTACCTAGTAACTGAACAAGTACCGAGCACAGCAGCGTACTGGACCCTAGATCAGGGAGTAGCTTCACGTAATCTGATAATTAACCTGTGGAGGATAGTATCTTTATGAACTGTCCCCAAGAGCTCAGAGATCGAAGGCATCAACACAACGAGGGGGATAGGGCTTTCCAACCTATGCAGCCCATTGAAATCCCAGAAATCGAGAGCACAGCTTCCCTACCTAATTGTGGGGAGCAGGACCCTGAAAGTTTCAAGCCGAGAAGTCACACAGAACATCTAACACTAGTGCATGGAGGCAAGGTACCGACCACCGCAACACCAAAGGGAGCGGACTCCCGGACGGGCTCCCCCAAGAGGGCAGCGGCACCCAGAGACTTGATTTACCTTGTTGTCAGAGTCTGCTTTGTGGTCGCATTACCACCAACACTGCCTGAGTGAGTAAGTGGTCCTCCTCTGCTTCCAACCAGCACTGCGCTCCCCTACACCTCCACCCATCCCAGGGCCTACCCTACCCGTGGAGGGAACATCATCTGGCTGCCCCCATTCCATCTCCCCCGTGTATTCCCATCGGCTGTGGCGGTACTCCTCTTATTGGTTACTACTAGACCTTGTACTAACCAATAGGCCAGACCGCATATCAAATATACAAGTTGGGGGTTACTTGGGGAATAGTGATCACAAAATAATAAGTTTTCATGTATTCTTTAGTAAGATGTCTAGTAGAGGGGCTACAAGGACACTAAACTTCAGGAAAGCAAATTTTAAACGGTTGAGAGATGAACTTAGTGCAATAAACTGGGATGATGTACTAAGTAATAAAAGTACACAAAGCAAATGGGAGACTTTTATGAGCATCCTGAATAGGGCTTGTGCAGAAAATATACCCTATGGGAACAAACATGCTAGAAATAGGAGGAAACCCCTATGGCTAAATAGAGCTGTAAGGGAAGCAATAAAAGAAAAACAGAAAGCCTTAAAAGAATTAAAGAGGGTAGGTAGTGATGAGGCATTATATAATTATAGAAAATTAAATAAAATATGTAAAAAGCAAATTAAGTTAGCTAAGTTTGAGACAGAGAGACTCATTGCGAGAGAAAGTAAAAATAATCCTAAAATATTCTTTAACTACATAAACAGTAAAAAACTGAAAAGCGATAGTGTTGGCCCCCTTAAAAATAGTCTTGGTGAAATGGTGGAAGGGGATGAGGGTAAAGCCAACCTGCTGAATGACTTTTTTTCTACGGTTTTTATACAAGAAAATGCCATGGCAGATGACATGACCAGTGATACCATAAATTCACCCTTGAATATTACCTGCTTAACCCAGCAGGAAGTACGCCGCCGCCTCGAAATCACTAAGGTTGACAAATCTCCGGGCCCGGATGGCATACACCCAAGAGTACTACAGGAATTGAGTTCTGTGATAGATAGACCATTATTTTTAATCTTCTCAGATTCCTTAATAACAGGGTCGGTACCGAAGGACTGGCGCATAGCAAATGTGGTGCCAATATTCAAAAAGGGGACAAAAACTGAGCCGGGAAATTATAGGCCGGTAAGTTTAACCTCTACGGTTGGTAAAATCCTTGAGGGTTTCTTGAGAGATGCTATACTGGAGTATCTCAAGAAAAATAACCTTATGACAGAGTATCAACATGGGTTTATGAGGGATCGATCCTGTCAAACAAATTTGATCAGCTTCTATGAAGAGGTAAGTTCAAGTCTGGACCAGGGAAATGCAGTGGATGTTGTGTATATGGACTTTTCAAAAGCTTTTGATACGGTGCCACACAAAAGATTGGTACATAAAATGAGAATAATGGGGATAGGGGAAAATATGTGTAACTGGGTTAAAAACTGGCTCAGTGATAGGAAACAAAGGGTGGTTATTAATGGTACGTACTCGGACTGGGTCTCAGTTCATAGTGGGGTACCACAGGGGTCAGTATTGGGCCCGCTTCTTTTCAACATATTTATAAATGACCTTGTTGGGGGCATGCGGAGTAGAATTTCAATATTTGCAGATGATACTAAACTCTGCAGGGTAATCAATACAGAGGAGGATAATTTTATATTACAGGGAGATTTATGTAAATTGGAGGATTGGGCTGAGAAGTGGCAATTGAAGTTTAATGTAGATAAATGTAAGGTCATGCACTTGGGTAGAGGAAATAACATTTATGATTATGTACTTAATTGTAGAACACTGGGTAAAACAGACACAGAAAAAGACTTGGGTGTATGGGTGGATGGTAAACTTCACTTTAGTGGACAGTGTCAGGCAGCTGCTGCCAGGGCTAATAAAATAATGGGATGTATTAAAAGAGGTATAAGTGTTCATGAAAAAAATATAGTTCTACCTCTGTACAAGTCAATAGTGCGACCGCACTTAGAATACTGTGTACAATTCTGGTCACCGATATATAAGAAGGACATAGCTGAACTGGAGAGGGTGCAGAGAAGAGCGACCAAGATTAGAGGAATGGGTGGGCTGCAATACCAAGACAGGTTATTAAACTTGGGGTTATTTAGTTTGGAAAAACGAAGGCTTAGGGGGGATCTAATCACAATGTATAAATATATGAGGGGACAGTACAGAGACCTTTCCAAAGATCTTTTTACACCTAGGCCTGCGACTGGAACACGGGGGCATCCGCTACGTCTTGAGGAAAGAAGGTTTAATCATAATCACAGACGAGGATTCTTTACTGTACGAGCAGTGAGACTATGGAACTCTCTGCCGCATGATGTTGTAATGAGTGATTCACTACTAACATTTAAGCAGAGCCTGGACGCCTTTCTTGAAAAATTTAATATTACCAGTTATTTATATTAGATTTTATGACAGGGTATTGATCCAGGGAACTAGTCTGATTGCCGGATGTGGAGTCAGGAAGGAAATTTTTCCCCATTGGAACTTGTTTGCCACATTGGGGTTTTTTTTGCCTTCCTCTGGATCAACATGTTAGGCTACGGGTTGAACTAGATGGACTTAGAGTCTCCCTTCAACCTTAAAAACTATGATACTATGATACCACAAACCACGGGTGGCGTCACAAACTCTTACCCCCCTTTCAATTTGAAGTGGCCGCGAGTCCCCGGGTCCAGAGACCCTCGAGCAACAGCAGACCCCCGGATCCGAGCGGTTCTACCGCTGCAGGGGCGGCACAATTACATCTTAAATATTTTTTCGGGCAGCAGCCGAAGCGCTGCGCTCTAATACGCCACGTGCGCACGTCTCCTGCACAATCTCCATAGATTGTGCTGGGGAAGCAGGACGCATGCAGTTACGCTGCGGTGCAGATCGCAGCGTAACTGCATGCAATTACGCAACGTGCGCACATAGCCTTATAGAGGATTTTTTTGCCATCTGCTTTATGTCACTCCTGTATTTGGATCCCATTGACTATTATTTTAGTAGGCTCCATGCTTTCTTCACAACTCTCTCTTTTGCATTGTAAGTGCTTTTAACCAGTCCCTTAAAATTATTGAGAAAGTGAAATATATTTTGCATGTTTTTTGTGTGTTCTTGTTTCTGGTTTTGTGCATATTGGCTTTTGGAAAATACATTACCAGAAAATGTGCAGTAGATTATGATGTAATAGGCTTAATTATTTCACAAGACAACAGAAGGGCTAAGGTTATTCATCACCCAATAGATGGATGATTTCTAACCGCTAATTAACATTGATTCTAAAGTCTATCTTGTCAACTGTTGTCAATTTGTGATGAGTGATTTCTTGTAAAAAGATGTTGTCTTTAGAATATCATCAGCAGCCTGTTATTTTCTCAAGTAGACACTCGCTCTATGAACTGTATATTAGCATTCGCAAATCTGAAGCATCTGCAATGAGTGCATTCAGCAATGCTGCTTTAATGTGGCCGATTGTTATGTTAGAGAAGCTTTAGTGACAACCTCAGTGCAAACAATATATTTTGTATTCAGTAAAAACTATGAATAATAAGTACACACGAGTTTGATTTCAATTTTTTACATTACCTAACAAAAATAATAGACTACCATGATTATTTTCACTATCATGTAATGTTGCACATATTTAATAAAATCAAAAATATTATTGGACGTCTTCACATTTAAAAAAATATACATCATTCATGAGTTATACATTTTTCTGTTCTCTGTTTCAGTTACAACTTTTTTGATCGATGTACTCAGTTTGGTTTATAGCACTGACAATTTTTGATATAGAAAGATTATTACACAACTATTAGAAGCAGCATTGATTTGAGCCATGCATAACTATAGAAAATAATTTTAGTTTGTAATATGAGGTATAGGTATTGGTTTATCATGTAAATACCCAAAAGAACCATTCTTCATTTAGGCCCCGATTCATCAAAGCAATTTTACCAGAAATCTACTATAAATTGCTTGGAAAAGTCAAGCAAAATTGAGAGACTTTTGGTGTTTTCACACCAAATGGGCGGAGCTGAGGCATGATGGGGGTGCTCTGGGGTATAACTCCATGGCTTGTCTAATTCATGACAAGCTGTGGCGCTATTTATACCATAAATCTTACACCAGTCAAGATCAGATATGAGATTTATGGCATGACGGACTTTAAGATGAAGTAGGAGCATCTGACTTCACCATGCCCCCTCATTAGGTCTGGAAGAAAATTCATAGTCTGGATAAATTGGGGTCTAAGTGTTAAAAAGTGAAATAGTTTTTTACCTACACTGTTATCGCAGTGCTATGTTGGGTGTTATAGGATGTGCCTATTATTAGGCCATGTTTAGACAGCCGTTTTGGAAATCAGGTAAGCAGTGTACACAAAATGATGAAGTCATTGGCTCCTTCAGGAGGTCCCTGTACTTATCTGCATGAGAGATGGGTTGTGGAGCTGCATTTACATTCCATGCATTATTCTGCTCTGCAAAACGGACCACAATTGTGCATGCTGAGAATTAAAATTGGTGTCAAATTGGTAATGTATACTGGCACACTGGCTGTAATGGGGCCATACACTCTCATTGTGCGGTCCGTGGTGCATAGGAACAGAAAGCAGACTGAGGATACACTTGTCTGAATTTTTTAATGAAATGGGTTTAAGGAATGGCTCTTAGGGGTATGTGCGCCCAAAACCTTTCAGGAGCACTTTGCCTGGAGCCTACCTGACATGTGCTCAGTAGATTTTAAGTTTAATGAATATGTGCACAAAAATGTCAATAAGGACTTACAGTGAATGTTTTTTTTTTTAACTGTTTCAGATTTTGAAAGCCCATAAGTGGTTCAAAGAAGTGACCTGACCATTCTTCACACTGCCGCCCTATTGTATTAATAAAATTAAATTAAACTAAATATAATAAAAAATATGTTGTAGGTAAAGTTGCTGCAAAAATGACAGAAGACAAAAAAGCGATTTCCTGAATTGTCTGCTGCTTGGCATTTAGACATCGATGCACTAGACAAGTTTTCCCTGACAACGTCGCTTCAGGAAACCGCAAGTGGACGTTTCTCTGAAGTGGCCCTAGCGGGTTTACTGTTATCCTTGCGGGGACTCTGCCATTCGAGTCTTTTACTTTATTCTTTAAAAAAAAATTGAGAGCGAATGGCTTCTGATATTAAGAATATGCAGGTCACTACTTTTAACTGATTCAGGCCACATGTGTAGCACCCACAGGGCAAGGGTTAAACTTGTTACTCATCGCTGGGCCTGGTGATGCCGGGTCTGGGGATGTCACAGGTGGCCCTACCCGGCTTCGTGACCCAAGGTCTACAATAAAGAAGGGGGATGATAATGCTGATGGTGGAGGTTGGTTTCGTGACGCCACCTGTGGTACGTGGCCAGAAATTAGCCGCCGCTGCTATCACTGTCCTCCGGGGCTGATGGTCGTAGCAGCTAAGATGTTTCTGCTCACCACTGGTGGAGCGGTCCCCGGGGAGGATGATGAGGGGAGTAGTAGTGGCGAGCACCGAAGCACGGGACGCCGGCACCAGCAAGGACAAGCGGACACAGTCTCTGCGGGTTCAAGGTCTCTTTACTCACAGTCCTGGTTTACCCGGGAGATGCCGGTCACCAACGTGATGGGCCCCAGCCGATCCCGAGCAATTCGAGGTAACCGCCAGTGTTCTCACTGTGAGTCCTTTCTGGTCCGGGTCCCTCGAATCCCGGTGTAGGTGGAATATGGAACGGGCTGCAGGTGTTCACTGCACTCTCCGCAGACTCTGGAATCCCGTGTAGCTGTGAAGACCCGGGCCAAGCAGCTTGCTCCAAGCAATGGGTCTTGCAGTGCTCCCAGAAGTGTGAAGATAGAGAGAAAATGTGCCTGGACCAAAATCTCGACTATGCTCCTCACCCCAAGCTGTGCTCGGAGCTAACTGGCCATGTGTGAAGATGCTCCTTCTCTTTTCTCCAAGTGGTGCCCGCCCCCCAGGTGGTTGTCCTAGTGACCGGGAAAGTCCCATGCTTCGTAATGGCCACCACCTCCGTCTACCCCAGGCCATCCCCCCGGTGGGAAAGCACCTAACTGTTTGTGGTTTGTGAATGTGAGAAACACCAGCGATTAACCTCTCCTTACCCAGGATGACTACATCTTAAGGGAGATGCAGTACCCTGTGGCGACTGAAGCCTCAGAAGCGCCACACATGCACACGTTGAGTATTTGGTGAGATTTTTTACCTTAGTATTTGTAAACCAAATCCAGGAGTGGGTAAAAAATACAGAAATGGTGCCTGTGTTTCTATTATACTTTTCCACTGTTTGTTAAACTCGTTTTGGCTACAAATACTGAGGTAAAAAAACTCCCTAAATAGTCAACGTGTGTACGTGGCCTAAATCCCATCTACTTTGCTGGTGCTGAAAGGCTAAATGCACGCATTATTTGATTTGTTTTTTAACTCAGTATTATTAAGCCTAAACCAGGAGTGATACATATAAATACATTAGTGGTGCTCGTGTTTTTATTATACTTTTCAACTGATTGTTACACTCCTGATTTTAGCTTAAATAAATATAAAACATCAATAAATATGGTGGTAAAAAACTCCCCAAATACTTAAAATGTGCACGTGCCTTCAGAGCTCCTGGATCTTGAAGTGGTTAAGAGATATGACATAAGACGGAACATGTATTATGTTCATTTTATGGTATGCTTTGTGTCCATACCCGATTTATTTATTTTTTCTTAAAGGAGAACCGAATATGCATTAAAAATACGAGTTGGCGTTGGGGTAAAAACAAGAAACGTAACAGCAGAAACACACAAAAAAATATCCATACATCTGGTTGAAGCATTGCTGTCTTTTCAGGTGTAAAGCGGGTGAGTTTGGGGAAAGTTATTGAGGGTTTTATTGTCTGGAGGAAGATTTGTTTTGTTAAGTACGGTCTTGATTGCCTCTCCACCAACTCAACCCAGGTTCACAGCTGGAATGTAATGAATTGACTTTTCATGAATTCTCAACAAAGTGAAAAATGCTTTCACAGGAGGGAACAAGCTAATGAGGATTGTTGTGGCTACCCCTTGCACCCAAACATCTATCTCTGCACTTTTCATCATTCAAGCAAGTTTGCTTTTAAGTAACTCAGAGAAGATGTAAATGTGAAGGCGGCTTAATATGCTGCGCAAATACGAGCACACGTCTGTTTGTAGAAATGAAATGGCATTTTGCATCACTTCAAAAAGAAGAAAAAAAAATTACAAGAAGAAGTAGTCTACCTTCCAGGAAATGCATAATGTACAGCAATCAGCAATATGGTCTGCTCTTACATGGAAAAATTTAATTAGCTGATGAAGGCAATCCATGGTTCAAGGTCTGCAGCTTTTTTGCATTTCATTAGTCACTTGACCATTTAAATTAGTAACAGTGTCACATTGTGTAAGTACTTCATTAAGCTTTATTCCTAGTTCTCATCATATTCATCAAACACACATTAATAAAATGCCTTTCATTTATATTTGATGGATTTAATCAATCACGCCTAACAGCAGGAAGAAAGAGTCTGTAATGGAAAGTATAAAATAAACAAGTGTCAGAAAAAATTGTGAAAAATCATGAGGAATATACCACACAAGGTATTAGAAGAATGGTGGACAATATTAAACAAAAACAGGGTCGTTTCATAAGTCCATATATATGCCCAAAATTTCATACACACTCATTTCAAGACTAGGACGACTGTCTAAGGCTACGTGCTCACGTTAGGTATTTGCTGCAGACATTCCTACGACAAAAATGTGACGGGAAAACACTCTGTAAAAATTAAAGGTTTTGCATATATGTGTTTTGTTTTTCCATTCATTAAAATGGGTGAATAAAATGCAAAAATGCTGAAACAGATTCTAATCTGCAGGGAATAAATAAGCCACATGTGCATGAGTTTTAAGAAATTGCTGCGATAGTAAAGAGCTGTGCCTCTTACAGCAAAAACGTGACGTGTGAACATGCTGAAACGGAGGGAAAAAGGAAGACTGTGTGGCTTCTACAAATATGTTCACAGTTATTTTACGTGGATTGCAGAGAAGTTTACAGTATAGTCCAAAATCTGCTAAAAAAACCCCCAAAACTTTAAACACTAAACAAGGCTTCCGATTAATTTTAATTAAATCACATTTATAGTAAATATGGTGTTATTTGTGCCAACATTTTTTTACAGCATGGAAAAAAACCCGCTATATCAATATTTGAGGCATTTCTCAAATTTAAACCCCTCATGACCTATTATGTCCACGTACATCAAAGGTCACTTCCCTGACTTTGATGAAGGTTTGCAGGCAGGGCCCACATCTTTCCCGGCAGATAATGGCTCATTTAATGAGCCATCATGTGCCTTTAACAGCCACGGGTGAAGCGTAGCTACGATCGCAGCTATTAATTCGTTAAATGCTACTGTGAATTTAACATGCAATGGCATGGGGGCGCGTCATTCCACATACAATGTAATGTGGTCAATAAAAAAAAACTGGTTTTGTAAATTTTGTTGGAAAAATTAGAAATTTTCAACTAGGGATGAGCAAACTTGAATGGTAAAATTTAGGGTTCATACCAGCTACTGGGTGTGTGGGGTTTGAACTCGAACACAGACTTTTTAAAAAAAAGTCTTTGTCTGAGTTCAGGTGCTGTTTCTATGCGAATAAAGATTGGCTGTGCTGAAGCCTTTCAACAATCAACAAGCTTTATTACATGCGGAAGATGCCTGTGCACTGCTGTGAACAATAAAGGAAAACAATTCATAAAATGATGTGGGCTCTCATCTATTTTTGATAGCCAGTGGAGGTAAAGCAGACAACTGCGGGCTGCAGCCCTCAGCTGTCAGCCTTACCCTGGCTGGTATCAAAAATAGAGGGTACCCCCCGCCGTTTAAAAAAAATAAAAATAAAATAATTTAAAAACAACAGCATGGGGCTCCCCTATTTTTGATAACCAGCCAAGGTAAAGCATACAGCTGGGGGCTGGTATTAACGGCCTGGCTGTGCCCATTGTTATTAGGCCCTTCCCAGCCTAAAAAAAAACCCAAAACAGCCTGCAGCCACCCCAGAAGTGGTGCATCCATTAGATGCGCTAATGCTGGCACTTTGCCCAGGTCTTCCCTATTGCCTTGGTGCAGTGGCAACCGGAGTAATAATTTTGGAGTTGATGTCGGCTGCGAATTGACAGCTGCCCTCAAGCTCAGGGGTTAGCAATGCGGAGGTGTTCATCAGACACCCCCATTACTAACCCGGCAAGTGTAGAGTAAAATAATAAAAAAAAAAAAACACAAGAAAAAATAGTTTGTTTGAATAAACAATCTCCCACACTACCTTGTTCAGTAATTTATTAAATGAAAATAAATCCTGAAAATTAAGTCATAATACAGTTATAATTTCCCATGACACCCATAGATTTCTATGAAGCTTCATTCTAAGAACGTTCTCAGAACTAGGCTCCATAGTCTACTGCCAGTCATCGGAAGGTACGGAATTTCTCGTGAGCATGAGAAATTGTGAGCCAGCCGCTGACCGGGAGTAACCTATGGAGCCTCGTTCTGAGAATGTTCACAGAACAAAGCTCCATAATAATCGATGGGCATCCTGGGACATTACATCATGGAATTACATTGGAATTTTAAGGATTTATTAAAATGAATTAATTGTTGAACGAGGAAATTGTGGGAAATTTTTATATAAATTAACTTTTTTCCTGTGTGTGTGTGTTTTTTTAACTCTACTCTTGCTGGGTTAGTAATGGGGGTGTCTGATAAATGCCTATCTATTATTAACCCCTGGGCTTGATGCAAGCTATCAATGCAGTGGAGATCAACCACAAAAGTATTACCCAGATTGCCATCTCACCAGGGCAATCGCAAAGAGCAATTAATGGATGCGCCACTTTTGGCGTGGCTGCAGGCTGCTATATTTAGGCTGGGAGGGTCTCAAATAACTATGGGCCTTCCCACCATGATACTACCAGCCTCCAGCTGTTTGCATTACTGTGGTTTCTGATCAAACAGGGCAGAGCCCACGAATTTTTTTTTTTAAATTATTTAAACCCCATGTCATTTTTTTACTTACCTTATTTTTCACTTTATAAGACGCACCTGATTATAAGACGCACCCCCAAATTTGGTGAAGGAATAGAGAATTTTTTAATAAATGGGGTCCGTCTTATAATGCCAGTGTCCGTCTAACAAATAATATAGGGTATATGTCCCTCATAGCCCCCTCATCCTTAACTTAGCCCCCTTAATCTGGATATGGCCACCTTATATTGAACACGTCCCCCAGTGATGTCACATGTCCCCTATGGCTGGCACACGGCCCCTGTGGCTGGCACACAGGCCCACTGTGGCTGGCACACAGGCCCACTGTGACTGGCACACAGGCCCACTGTGGCTGGCACACAGGCCCACTGTGGCTGACACACAGGCCCCCTATTGCTGCACATGGGCCCCTGTGGATGGCACACAGGCCCACTGTGGCAGGCACACATCACCCTCTGTTAGATATTGCCCCCATGTTGCTGCTTTTAGTAAAATAAACTCTTTCCTTACCTTCTGCAGCACTGTCCTGTCTCGTGTCTCCCTCCTCGGGTTGAGCTTCTCCTGTCTCCTGCACTTCCTACTTCCTGGTTCTAGTGCCAGTCATGTGATCAGGACAGCAGAGAGATATCTCTTTGTGCCTAATCACAGCAGCAGGAGGGAGACAGCAGCAGGAGGGAGACCGGGCAGACACGCTGGAGGAGGTGAGTAAAGAGTTTATTATTTTACTATGGGCAGCGGCATGGGGGCCATAGCTAACACAGGGGGAGGGGGCATGATCAAAGGTAAGCACAGGCAGATAATATGCGCAGCTCCCTCAGCCCATCACCGCGATGCAGTTTCAGCACCATGGTGATGGACAGCGGCTGTGCATATTATATGAGCGGGTGCAGGAGATCAAACGCTGCCGCTCCCAGCTTCACAAGCCTCTACCAGGCCCCCCAGCTCCGCTCCAGAGCGGCCCCCACCTCCCCTGGACCCTGCAGTATATAATCCGTATATTCGGTTTATAAGACGCACCCTACTTTCCCCCAAAATTTGGGGGAACAAAAGTGCGTCTTATAAAGCGAAAAATACGGTATTTATTCCCTATTCACATTTGTTTGCAAAACAATTGACCACAATTTATTTCCTTTTGTACCCCCCTAGCCCTTACTAAGACCTTTTTATAGTACCAAAGTTCGAGTCTCCATTGACTTATATGGGGTTGGGGGTCAAGTTCAGGTCCCGACCCGAACTTTTAACTACAGTTCGGCTGCACCCTAACTTCCACGGGTCCGCTCATCCCGCCTTTAAGGGTTCATTCACATGTCTGTCCTGTTCAGTTCCTGTTTTTTGCGGACCTAGTGACCGGACCATCTTTTCAATGTGTTCTGTGTAGAATTAGATGGCACACGGAAGCACTTCCGTGTGCATCCGATCCTACAAAAAAAACCAACAGATCAGATGCCGTATGTCTGATCCGTTATTATGGAACATGTCCTATTCTTTTCCGTAATAACGGACCATGATTCAATACAAGTCAATGGGTCTGCAAAATCCCTGGAAGCCGCACGGAAGCACTTCCGTGTGGCTTCTGTCAGGTGCCTCTGCAGTCTGTGTCCTGGTCCCCCGCAAGCCCCGCGGCTGTTCGCACTGCAGTGTGTCAGCATCTGCCTGCACTGCAGTGTGCAAGCAGCCACAGGGATGATGAGTTTTGCCGTCAGGAGGTTAGTAAAGTTCATTACCTGCAGTGATGAATTCCTGCACTCCTGACATCAGCGCTTGTCAATGACTTCTATGCCTGCCGCGTTCTCAGATCACCTCTTGAGGTGGCCCGAGACCGTGACGGGCTACTCATGATATTTCACTTGTGAATGTGGCGGTCATTGAACTCAAGTGACCAGCGCTGTCGTCAGGAGTGCAGTGGCTTCCATCACCGCAGGTAATGTATCTAGCTAACCTCCTGAAGTCAGCGCTGGTCAAGCCCTGCGATGACCTGGGCTGACCTAATGATGTTAGCTCAGGTCACTGCACTGCTCTTCCAGTCAATGGGGAACATTCTGTTCTTCACTGACTGGGAAAGTGAGTATGGATCGTCGTGGAACCCCCTTATTGGATTATGCCGGACCCGGATTTGATTTTTCTTTCCAATAAATTGGTGACAGAGGGAATGTTTTGGGAAGTGTTTTTTCAAATAAAAAAAAATTTTGTCGTCAATTTTTTTTTTTTACTGACTGGGTTAGTGATGTCAGGTATCTGATAGATGCCGTGACATCACTAACCCCAGAGCTTGATGCTAGGCGACATTACACAGCTGGTATCAACCCCATAAATTACCCTGTTTGCCCCTGCACCAGGGCATCGGGATGAACTGGGAAAAAACACCAGGATTGGAGCATCTATTGGATGCACTTCTGGGGCGACTGTGGCCTGCTATTTTTAGGCTGGGGAGGATCCAAGAATCGTGGACCTCCCTAGTCTGAGAATACCAGACCACAGCTGAACGCTTTACCTTGGTTGGTGATCTAATTTGGGGGTCTCCATGTTTTTTGTTTTAAATTATTTATTTAATTTAAAATAACAGTGTGGGGTGCCCTCTGTTTTGGATTACCAGCCAAGGTAAAGCTGCTAGCTGTGGTCTGCAGGCTACAGCCGTCTGCTTTACCCGAGCTGGCTACAAATGATAGGGGAGACCGCACGTCGTTTTTTTTAATTATTTATTTTTTGGCTAAATACAAGGCTAAGCACCCTTTAGTGCCACATGAAAGGCAATAAAGGGTGCAAGATTATAAAATGCAAGTGAGTGGGACATTATATATGTCTTTCACATCTATCTATCCCTCTAGCTATCCCGCTATTCATTCATTCATTTATTCATTCATTCGTTCTTCTATCTCTCTATCCCTCTATCTATCCCTCTAGCTATCTACAATCCCTGGCAAAAAAATTATGGAATCACCTGGCTCTGAGGATGTTCATTCAGTTGTTTACTTTTGTTTAAAAAAAGCAGATCACAGACATGGCACAAAACTAAAGTAATTTTAAATGTCAACTTTCTGGCTTTAAGGAACACTAAAAAAAAATCATGAAAACATAATGTGCTAGCCAGTAACGGTTACTTTTCAATACCAAAAAGGGGGAAAAAATTATGGAATCATGAAAAACAAAAGAACACTCCAATACATTACTAGTATTTTGTTGCACCACCTCTGGCTTTTATAACAGCTTGCAGTCTCTGAGGCATGGACTTAATGAGTGACAAACAGTACTCTTTATCAATCTGGCTCCAACTTTCTCTGATTGTTGTTGCCAGATCAGCTTTGCAGGTTGGAGCCTTGTCATGGACCATTTTCTTCAACTTCCACCAAAGATTTTCAATTGGATTGAGATCTGGACTATTTGCAGGCCATGACATTGACTTCATGTGTCTTCTTTCAAGGAATGTTTTCACATTTTTTTCTCTATGGCAGGATGCATTAGCATCTTGATAAAAGATTTCATAATCCCCAAACATCCTTTCAATTGATGGGATAAGAAAAATGTCCAAAATTTAAATTTAAACTTGGGCATTTATTGAAGATGTAATGACAGCCACCTACCCAGTGCCTTTACCTGACATCCAGCCCCATATCATCAATGACTGTGGAAATTTACATGTTCTCTTCAGGCAGTCATCTTTATAAATCTCATTGGAATGACTCCAAACAAAAGTACCAGCATCATCACCTTGCCCAATGCAGATTCGCAATTCATCACTGAATATGACTTTCATCCAGTCATCCACAGTCCACGATTGCTTTTACTTAGCCCATTGTAACCTTGTTTTTTCTGTTTAGGTTTTAATGATGGCTTTTGTTTAGCTTTTCTGTATGTAAATTCCATTTCCTTTAGGCGGTTTCTTACAGTTTGGTCACAGACATTGACTCTAGTTTCCTCCCATTCGTTTTGTTGTGCATTTCCTGTTTTGGAGACATACTGCTTTAAGTTTCCTGCCTTGACGCTTTGATGTCTTCCTTGGTCTACCAGTATGTTTGCCTTTAACAACCTTCCCATGTTGTTTGTATTTGGTGCAGATTTTAGATACAGCTGACTGTGAACAACCAACATCTGTTGCAACATTGCGTGATTATTTACCCTCTTTTAAGAGTTTGATAATCCTCTCTTTTGTTTCAATTGACATATCTCGTGTTGGAGCCATGATTCATGTCAGTCCACTTGGTGCAATAGCTCTCCAAGGTGTGATCACTCTTTATAGATGCAGACTAACGAGCAGATCTTATTTGATGCAGGTGTTCATTTTGGGAATGAAAATTTACAGGATGATTTTTTCCTCATAATTGAGTGATTCCATAATTTTTCCCCGTTTGGTCTTGCAAAGTAACCATTACTGGCTAGCACATTATGTTTTCATGATTTTTTTTAGTGTTTCTTTAAGGCTACTTTCACACATCAGTTTTTTTCCATCAGACACAATCCGGAAAAAAAACGGATAAAATGGATCCGGCGCCGGATCCGTTTTATCATCATTGATTTGTATTAGCGCCGGATTGTGCCCGATGGTCTTGCGTTGCATCCGGCTTTTGCTGGATCTGTCGTAATTGGCTAATGCGGCGGCCGGATAGAATGTCTCTTGTAATGTTTTTTGTCCATAACAAAAAACCGCATCGCGCCGGATCAGTGATTTACAATGGAAGTCTATAAAGACCGGACTCGGCGTAATGCAGCAAAAAACGGATGCGGCCACCGGATCCGTTTTTGTAAACTGAGCATGCTCCAATTTATTAAAAAAACGGATCCAGCAAAAAAAAAAAAAAAATGGACGAAACGGATGCAAAAACGGATGACCCGGATCTGTTTTTTTTAATGGATCAGGTATACCGGATCCATCAAAAAAAGCATCAGGCGCATCCGTTTTTGCATATTCTGCGCCGGATCCGTTGCATCAGGCACACGCCGGATTGTGCCTGATGCCAAAAATCTGATGTTTGAAAGTTGCCTAAGCCAGAAAGTTGCCATTTGAAATGTCTTTAGTTTGGTGCCATGCCTGTGATCTGCTTTTTTTTTTTTTTTTAAACAAAAGTAAATAACTGAATGAACATCCTCAGAGCCGGGTGATTCCATAAGTTTTGCCAGGGGTTGTATATCTATCTATTTATTTATCTAGCTGCTTCCGTTTTTTTGCAGTCAGCAAAAAAACGGAGCGCACACGGATGACACACGGACCGTATACAGAACAGAACGCATGTCACACGGATGCATCCGTCAAAAAATCTGACCGTTTTTTCCAGACTGCAAAAACGGGACGGTCGTGTGAATGTAGCCTTAACCCTTCTTATTTCCTAACAAGAAAAACTACGTTTCAAAATGAAGCTGATGTAAAGTAGATATGTGGCAAATGTTATTTATTAACGATTTTGGGGAACAACTCTCTAGTTTAAAAGAATAAAAATTAAAGGCTTGAAAATATCGGAAATTTGGCAAAACTTTCACAAATAAATGCAAAAAATGTTGTCATACATTTATCACTAACATGAAATACAATATGTCCCAAAAAATAAAATCTCAGAATCACCGGGATCCATTTAAGCAATCCAGAATTATTAACTCAAAAAGTGACACTGAACTGAAAAAAACTGGCCTGGCCAGAATGGTGCAAATAGGCTGGATGGTGAAAGGGTTAAAAGCATGGGGGGGCGCCACAAAATGTTCAAATCACCCCCCATTTGACTATTAAAAATAGCAATATTTTAGTTTTGTTTTCGGTTGTTTTCGGAGAAGAAAAGTCACCCATACAAGTGAATATAAAAGTGAAAAATAAAACTGACAGCAATCAGATGGCATTTGTGTGCCGACCGATATTCACTGGCTGGTCACTAGAAAAAACTTGGGAAGCCTCCAAAATAAAAACGGATGACACAGAAATAGTAAAAATAGACACAAGGAACAAATATGTATGGAAAACACATCATCAAGTGGTTAAAAATCCACTCTGAGTGAAATCTGCACCAGGTCACTCTTTTCTTTGTACATAAATAATAACAAACAAAAGGAACAAACCTATTTCATCAATGTGTTGAATCCCAGCTTTTACCATCCATGTGTTATCAGTCTTTGGCACGAGTTCACATGGGGCATATTAAAAATCGTCAGAGTTTCATCCAAAAACTCAAAATATTTTTGCTCATTTGTCATCAGTATGCAATCTTTTTTAAAGCAGCTGTTAGAAAACGATAAATGTATAAACTAGTTCTGTTTGCATTTTTTTCTATGGACAGCACTCGAACCAAACATACCCTCAGGTTAATCTACTCTTTCTCAAATATTAAAAAACAACAAAAAAAAAAAAAACGGGCGGAGGTGTTCCAAGTTTCTCCTACCAAGAAGTCAGTGGAAGATGGCCGGCAATCTGAAGCAACCGAGGTACAATAGGTTTTTTTTGTGGTTGACCCACTTGAATGAACGAGTTTGCTCCCCAACTCGGACCAAACCCAGTCATGCTCCATTTTTTTATTTTTATGAACCATCAATCTGCAATAAAAAAAAAAACAGTTATTTGAAAAGGTCACTATTTGAAGGCAAGTAAATTGCCAAGTGAACTACTCCATTCATTACCAAAATTGATAATGAGGAGCTTAAAAAGGAAAACACAAGAACAGTTTTTAAAAGTGACCCAAGTCGGGGGCGTGGCCTGGCAATGGAGGAGTGAGGACGCTGTGTGATCTCTCTCCCACGCTTGGACTGGCTTTAGGCTCCATTCTGCATACCCACCCAGCATTGCAGCCACAAATGCCGGCCAAAAAGAAGGGGACCGGCGGGGGGATAATGGTGGACTCACCAGTGCCTCCCTCAGAAAGTATTACCAGGTTCCTGAGAAGCTCTTCCGGACAGGGCCTGCCACAGATGGAGCTTAACATGGCGGCCGCTGAAGAATCTGCAGGGCCTTCCCTGCACTTTGGTTTCCACACAGAACGTGCCCAGGGGACATCGCTGGGAGACGGAGGCTCCCAGGAGCAGAGTGGAGTGAACCGGGAGGCTGGAGCACGCACGAGACAGCAACATCAGGGGGCCCCCTCCTTACCTGAAATGGCGGCAGGCACACGTGGAGAGCGTGCTCCTTATCACAGCACAGGGATGACAGGCATCGCAGACACAGAGGTTGGTGGTACAGAAAATCAGGCAGAGGGTGAGAGGCATCAGGTTACCTCGCAGCTGCAGCAGGGATTTCTGAACAATGCAACCCCCGTGGAGATCCCTGTGAACAGGCGGGACATTCAAATCCCCAGCCCCACTGACATTCCACTCTCACACGCTGCTGTATGTGAACTCCCTAGCTGCCTGAACACTGCTAAGCACTGTGTGGAAGCTAACGCTGAGACTGCTACACCTGCTCCTGATCATCCCTCAATGTCTCAAAGTAAGCAGCACTACACACAATCAGAGATGGGATCCCCCTCAGTCCATAGGTCACTGTCACCCATACAAAGCAGTGCCCTGACAGTGGAGACACCCTCCTCCCCAGAAAAAGGCTCAGTCCCTGCTGTGTTCAGACCATCACAGTCTGGTCAGGGGGATGGGAGTATACAGGAAGGAATGCAAGAGGACTGTGTGTGGGATGACCTTAAAGCCAGAATAAGGACCATCCCCACTAGAGAGGAAATGGAAAACTACATCTCCAGACTAGAAGCCTCTTACAGAGCAGAATCGGCTTCAATCAGGGGGGAGGTGCAACAACTGTCAGAACGGGTGACGGCGTCTGAATCCTGCACTACATCTATCTCACTGCAACTGAAGGCACAGGCAACAGCATTATCTACACAAGCCCAACAGATAGAACATTTAACAGATCTGCTTGATGAGTTGGAAAACAGAGGAAGGCGAAATAACATTAGGGTAAGGGGCATCCCAGAAACCCTCGCCCCCCAAGATATAGATGAGTCACTGCGGCATCTTTTTAATTCTATATTGGGCCTTCCACGGGACTCCCGTTTGGAATTAGACAGGGCACACAGATCTCTGGGCCCTAAACCAGTTGAAGGTTCTAGTCCACGGGACATAATATGCAAAGTCCATAAATACAAGATAAAAGATGAAATCCTGAGAAAGGCACGGCAGAAGGATCCCATTTTATTCAAGAATACGCCGATTCATTTGCTGCAGGACCTATCTCGGCACACATTACAAAAGCGCAGGGTTCTAAGGCCCGTATTAGATGCCCTGAGACAGAGAAACATCCTCTACTCATGGGGTTTCCCCTTTAAATTGCAAGTCCGGCATGGCGGTTCCTCACATGTGTTACAGTCTCCAAGAGATATCCCGGATTTCTGTGTGGCCCTTGGGATACCCGTGGTGCATATCAATGCTTCCGAATGGCCATACGTCCACGGGATTCCAGGGGTGGAGGCACAGGCTCCTCGGTCGCAGCGGGTCCGTAAGAGAGACCGGGGCCCGCGGCGGCGGAGTGGAGTAAAGACTGGAGCACCATCACCAAGTGGAGACTGAGAGTCCCTGGACTGCCTCAAATGAGATCCACTGAAATGTGGGGAGAGAATGATGGTTTTGCCATTTAGGGCACTTTGGTCTGTGCAGGCGTTGTCACGCACCATTATTCCTAAAGATGGGATTGATAATTTTGATTTCATATCTATATAGAGTTTATAGTGTTTTAGGATCGATGGGTTGGGTACATTAAAGTTCACATATATAACTGAGTTGGGCCGGGGGCCGGTCCGGCGGGGAGCATGCCTCCGTTGAAAGTTCACGTTCCCTTGGGGCTCTACACGCTGCAGGCAGGTGTAGAACACACTGGCCCCCAATTGTTCACGGTTAACCTTTGCTCACTCTAAGAGTAAAATTTCATAGATAGGTTATTTGTATAACTAGTCCTTTGTTTGGTATTGTGCTTTCTCGAATCTTCTACATCTTCCCTTTTTCTCTTATATTCCTGAAGTAACCCCCCCTTTCCCCCCCTTTTTTTTTTTTTTTTCTCCTCTTCTTTCTGTCTTCTTTTTCTCTTCCTCTCCTCCTTCTCTCTCCCCGTTCTCTCCTTCCCCACTTCTTCTCTATCTTTGCCCACTTCTCTCTGTCTCCCTTCCCCTATCTTTCCCGGATCCCTTCACGCTCTCAAGCCCCTGGACCAACATGACCACCCTCAATTTTTGCTCTATTAACATACGGGGTTTTAATACTCCTCAAAAGCGTTCACAGGTCCTGTATTCTATGCACAAAAAAAAGGTTCAGATTCTTCTATTACAGGAGACGCATTTTAAGAAGGATCATGTACCCATACTACGAGATAGATTTTATCCAGTATGGTTTCAGTGTTAACCCAGAGGCCAGATCTAAAGGAGTATCGATAGCACTTCATAAACACTTAGTGCACACCATAGTCGACTCCTGTATAGACGAGCAGGGTCGCTATATATTTCTTAAACTGAAGGTCGCAAATTCGATGTTTACAATCGCAAACTGGTACCTACCTAACACTAATCAGATTTCTACCTGTAGGGCCCTTCTGACGCAGCTATCTGATTTTGCAGAGGGGACATTGGTGGTTGGCGGTGACTTCAATTTTACTCTAGACCCAGCCATGGACTCCTCCTCTGGACGCAGCAGTGTCCGCACTAAGGAACTTCGTGCCCTAAAGCGGACTTTTCACGCCCTCCGACTGATTGATGTATGGAGAATCCTTAACCCCCAAGGTAAGGACTACACATATTATTCCCCACCACACAACTCATACAGCAGGATAGACCTTTTTCTGGTAAGCCACGGAGCGTTGGCTTGGCATCCCATTACAGAGATAGGGGAAATCTTTTGGTCCGACCATGCCCCAGTCTACCTTTCCCTTCAGGTACCCTCCCTCCCCCAGCGCTCATGGACCTGGAGGTTAAACAACAATTTACTCAAAGACAATCTCTGCCTAACGGAGTTGAGAGATTCAATTGACTCCTTTACGCAAGTCCATAGTTCTGACCCAACTTCTCAGCCTACCCAATGGGAGACCTTGAAGTGTGTCTTACGTGGAATACTGATTAAGCACGGCTCTAGGATCAAGAGGGAAAGAGCTGAAGAGATTGATAACTTGTTAACACAGATACATGAGCTGGAAAATACACATAAACTGACACGTACCCCCACAGTTCTGGCTGACCTTGTCCTTAAACGAACTAACCTAAAAACCCTATTGGACCAGAAATTTCTCTACCATAGAGAGAGAGTCAAAAATTTTTATTATAATTCATCTGACAAATGTGGTCGTCCTTTGGCACGACTGCTGCACCCCCGGGCCAACACCTCATACATTCCATGTATCAACACCAAAGGAGACAAAACATATGATCCAACAGAGATCCTGGAGGTCTTTCGGTCCTACTACGAAGACCTATATAATATTAAAGGGCAATATGCGGAGCTCCCACCCACTGACCTGGCAGATAGAATCGGGAGATATATACAGGAGACAGCCTTGCCTTCCCTAGATAGCAATGTTATAGAGATCCTAGAGGAGGATATATCAGAATCCGAAATCTGTAACGCAATTCAAATTACTCCATCAGGTAAATCCCCTGGCCCCGATGGGTTCACCCCAGCTTTTTACAAATTATTTAAGGACCAATTAGCCCCAATAATGGCCAAAACATTTAATTCTATTGATGAAGACACAAGGCTAACCCCTCAGTCTCTGGAAGCACACATTAGCGTGATCCCCAAACCGGGGAAAGACCCATTATTAGCTGCAAGCTATCGCCCTATCTCATTATTAAACGTGGACCTAAAACTCTACTCTAAGATTTTGGCTGATAGATTGTCCCCTTTCCTGCCCTCCGTTATTAACACAGACCAGGTGGGGTTTGTCAAAGGCCGTGAAGCAAGAGACAATACAATTAAAACCTTGTCTCTTATTGCTAAAGCTAAAAACAATTCGGTCCCGCTGGGTCTCCTAGCCATCGATGCTGAGAAAGCCTTTGACAGAGTCCATTGGGGATTTCTGAGGGCAGCATTGGGTCAGTTGGGACTGGGACCCCGATTTATACAGAAAATTGGCGCTTTATATGACAACCCAACCGCTAAGGTCAGGGTTAATGGGGCTTTATCCTCCTCCTTCGCTATACGAAACGGGACCAGACAAGGCTGCCCCTTATCCCCGCTTTTGTATGTAGTCATCATGGAACACTTAGCTAACGCTCTCAGGGGGAATAGTAATATCAAAGGACTCAAGATCGGGGATGCCAATCATAAAATTGCATTATATGCAGATGATCTCCTGTTATACATCTCTCAACCTCATATATCGATCCCGTCTATAATGATGGAATTCGAACGATTCGGCCTCCTTAGTAACTTTAAAGTTAATCTATCAAAATCAGAAGCCTTAAATATCTCTTTGACCCAAACTGAAGTTTCCCGGGCAATGTCTAACTTCCCATTCAAATGGAGACCTTCGGCCATTAAATATTTGGGTATTTCAATCCCAGCGGACCTCTCCAAACTATATACACTTAATCACTTACGACTACTAGAAGGTACAATCAAGAACTTAAAGTCTTACGGGGGACTGAAATTATCTTGGATGGGCAGGATGAATGTCATTAAAATGGATATCCTGCCACGCTTTTTGTACTACTTTCAAACCATCCCCATTTCTCCTCCCAGTAGTTTTTTTCGTACCCTTCAATCTGCTATTATCAGATTCATATGGGGTAAAATTAAACCAAGAATCAACTTACGCACTCTTACCCTTCCAAGGGAGTGTGGAGGAGCAGGCCTTCCTAATTTCAGAGTCTACATGCAGGCTGCAGCCTTGACCCGTATATTAGACTGGCATTTCAACAGTGACTCTAAGCAATGGATACGGGTAGAGCAAGAAGGAATGGAGATTCCTCTCAAACACCTCCCTTGGATACCTCCTTCAGATCTTCCTAGCGTGGGGATGCTTTCAAATTTTATCAAAGAAACGCTCAAAGTTAGTCACATAGTATCCAAAAAAATGTCGCCTCCACAGTCAGTTAGTCCCCTCGCTTCCTTATTCTACACTCCATCATTTCACCCTGGATATAAACAGAGAAGCTACTTCGGCTGGAGGGCGGAGGAAGACATCCGCTTGGGGCACATACTGATTGATGGTAAATTACCCTCATTCCAAACCTTTCGGACACAGCTTCCGTCTAGAGGTTCACAATGGTTGGAGTTTCTCCAACTACGGGCATTTGTCTCTCCAGAGAGAACAGTTGATCGAGTCCGAGGCACTTGTAGTGCCTTTGAGGAACTGTTTACTAAAAATATCCCGCCTGAACACACAATCTCCCTTCTGTACGGTATTCTTATCAGAGTTGGGGTCTCAGGCAAACGAGGCTACCAATTGGCTTGGGAAAAGGAGCTGAAGCAACACTTCTCTCCCGATGAGTGGAAGAAATGTTTCTTATTTACTCATAAATTGTCAGTCACGTGCTCTGCAGAGGAGAAAAATTTCAAGATTTTGACACGTTGGTACCAGTTTCCGTCTAAACTACATATTATATTCCCTTCAGTGTCTGCGATGTGCTGGAGATGTGGGCAAGATGTCGGTACCATGACGCATATCTGGTGGGAGTGTGATGGAATAAAACAGTTTTGGGGAAAGGTTCTTGCTAATTATCAGCTTATAACTGGGAAAGCAGTGAATAACTGCCCCAAGATAGTCCTCCTCTCTATGTTACCACACTCAATCGCTTATCATAAGAGAGACATACTCCGCTTCTGCCTGGCGGCGGCGCGCTCCGTCATACCTAGGTACTGGAAGTCCTCCACGATACCTCCCATCTCGGAGTGGTACTCTGAAATGGCAAACATATGTAGGATGGAGGAGCTCTCTGCCGACATTGCGGGCACTAGAGACAAATTTTGCAGGACCTGGGGAGAATGGATCCTATTTAAAGATTCTCCAGATTTTGTTAAACTGTTTTGACGGAGCCATAACACCTTATTAGATTGGTGGAGTAAAGCATGGTCAGGGTGAACCGGACAAGAATGTAGGATCACCTGATTCTCATACAATAGAGAGTGCCCCTCCCCCACCCTAATAAAATCAAACTACCCACCATTTCCCTTGTGTGTCTGCCTTCGTCTTCCCAGCTTACTCACGCTGCTACCTACCTACCTCCCCCCCACTTCCCCTTCTAATTCCCTCCCTTCTCCCCCCTTTCTTTCCTTTTTTCTTCTCTCTCTTCTCTTCTCCTTCCCTTTTCCTGGGTTCTCGTTGGAATCCAAGTTGAAGAGGTCTATTGAGGACTATAGTTGTAAAGTGTTCACTATTCAGTCAAATTGAGATAGAGACAGATGGAGAAAACATGATTTCTTTACTATGCAATTTATAAAAAGTTTGACATGTCAGTCATTCAGTTTTACATGCTGTATATGTATAATATGATATGTTTACAATAAAAATAGATTGAACATAAAAGTGACCCAAGTCAAATATTCACATATGAATGTTTAAACATTTCAAAACCACATCTCCTGGGAAAGGGAGGAAGCAAAAGAGTATACAGACAGGACAGCTAATTCTTTCTGAAGTAAACATTTTTTTTCTGTGAGGTAAAACATTGTTTTAAACAGGCAGGAAAAAGTTTTACCTCTAAGGAAGAATCAACTGTGATCCTAAGCTGTCCTGTCTATATAATCTCCTTTCCTTCCTCCACTGCCCAGCAGGAACACATTTATAAGATATCTGGTCACTAGAGTTGAGCGAGTACTTAACTATTCGTACTCGCTATACTCATAACGAGTACTGTCTAATACTCGCGCATTCATTCCAAATAGCGTGTGCAATGCAAGTTAATGGGGAAAAACTTGCAATGTAACGAGTAACCTGAATTCCACACTATTCGCTACTCGCACGAACAGTACGGCATTCGGGTTACTCGTTACTTTGTGAGTTTTTCCCTAGTGACTTGCATTGCACATGTTATTTGGAATGAATACGTGAGTATTAGACAGTATTCGTTATGAGTATAGCGAGTACGAATAGTTAGGTACTCGCTCAACTCTACCGATGACAAGAATATTTAATACATTGTGGAACTTATTTTCATTACAAGGTCTATTGATCAAATTGTACTTTATTCATTGAACAAACCGCTTTAAAGAATTGGAGCATTTTTCAGATGCAGTGCATCAGCATAGGAAAGTACTCCAGTTGTCAAATAATATTATAATTTACAACACTTCTGTGGCATTGTCGAGCTGCATGCAACCACGACCGCTCTGCAAAGCTCTGCCTGGTTTCCAAAAAGTTGGTGGCGGGGTCATATAAACGCAAAACGTTGAAATATCACAAATCGCTTGTGGAATTTTGCAAGCAGCTTTATGCTAGAGTTCTGACAAACTAAACTGTTTGAATTAGTCTTTCAGTGTCTTGATTTTTCATGTTACGTTATTGCAGTTATGTGTTTTACTTTGAAACACTGCGACTTCTCAGAAAAACTTACTTTGAAAAGCTGCCAAGGGATTAAGTGCGTCAGACCACGGGAAGGTTTCTGGCAACTTCTCTACTCCTGAAGATTGACAGGGTTCTCACTATACACACAGAGGGATAGTCCTGCCAGCCATGGACAGGAGAGAAGCTGCCAAGGACCTGCCACAGACTAGTCATCTGATACACATAGACCCTTGCCGGATTTTCAGAGTATGTTTTGTCTGAAACATCGCAGTGTTTCAAAGTAAAACATACACGGCTGCAATAATGCAGTCTGTGTCTGGTTCATGCTGTCTATGGTTTGAGCAGCATGAATCGGCTGACAGGTTCCGTTATCTAAACATGTCAGATCAGTAAAAACAAATTGGAGACTGTAGGTGATCTTTCCTCATCCTCTTTCCATTAAAGTCAATAGGAAATAGGAAACTATCACCAATTTGGCTCCACATACCTCCATTACCTAAATTAAAACAAATGGCACTTTTAAATTTAGTTAAAGTAACTACAAGGGATGAGCGAACTCGAACTGTAAAGGACTGTAAAGTTTGAGGTTCGTACCGGACAGGGTGTCCAGGGCTCGAACTTTAAAAAAAAACGTCTATGTCAGAGTTCGAGTGCTGTTCGTATACTCATAAAATTTGTTGAAAGGCTTTATTATATGGGGAAGATGCCCCTACGCTGCTGTGAACAAAATCAACCAACAGCCCTCAGCTGATTGGTTTACTTTGGTTAGTTATTAAAAATAGAGGGCATCCCATGCCATTTTTTTTAAACTATTTAAGCTTGTGAGAAATTCCATTCATGTTCCTGACCACAAGTAAGCTATGGAGCTTCGCTCTCAGAAAGAAGCTCCACATAGGAATTGAAGGGCGTCGTGGGACATTACACCACTGGATTATGTCAAAACATTGAGGATTTATTTTCAATTAATAAATTGGTGAACAAAGGCGTGTCGGGGAGTGTTTATTTAAATAAATATGTTTTTTTACATTTTGTGTTTTTTAACTGTACACTTGCTGGGCTTGTTATAGGGGTGTCTGATGGACGCCTATCTATTACTAACCCTGGGCTTGATGCTAGCTGTTAATTCACAGCTGGCATTAACCCCAAAATTATTAATCCAACTGCCACCACACCAAGGCAATAGGGAAGAGCTGGGCAAAGAGACAGAATTGGCAAATCTAATGGATGCGCCACTTCTGGTGTGGCTGCAGGCTGCTATTTTTTATGATGGGAAGGGCCAAATAACCATGGGCCTTCCCAGCCTTATAATACCAGTCCCAAGCTGTCTGCTTTACCTCGGCTAGTTATCAAAAATAGGAAGACCACAAGTTGTTTGTTTGGGGTTTTTTTTTTAAAGTATTTAAATAAATAACGTAAAAACATGATCTTGGGTCCATTCTAGTTTTTGATAATCAGCCAAAGTAAAGCAGACAGCTGAAGGCTGCAGTCTGCACTTGTCTGCTTTATCTGTGCTGGGTATAAAATTAAGGGGACCCATGTAATTTTTTTAATTTTATTTATTCCCTATCCACATCTTTTGCAGGGCTATTGTCCTGCTCTTACCCCTATTTTGCTTCCTTATACAGCCCCTAATAACTTACAATACAGTTCACATACCATATATAATGTGAATTTCTACAGTTACCTGTCAACTCGACAGTATAGCAACAGTGGCTGGTCGTACAGACAAAAGGCACAGTGCTTAAAAGCTCTTTGTTATATAGCTTGCAAGCTTTGCTATATAGCTGGCCAAATCACTGTATCTGGCCAGCTTCATTTTCCCTAAATGAGCCATGTTTCTCTAAATCAGCAGAGGCAACGTTTCTTCCGCTGGCAGCATCAGAAAACGCACAGTTCTAGCCAGAGGCGCAAGAATATGGCTCCAAACTTTTCATTCAGGAGATCACTGCTACACCGCCAGCTAACCCTGATAAGGAGGAAACATGAGAAAACCCCTTGAAATTTATTTTTTTAGTATTTCCCACACAACATTGTCAAGTAAAGGGCAGTAATATGTGCAAATATGAATTGTGTGATACAATCGCCACATATTGACGGAAAACACGGGCCACCAGCTATTGGTCCAGGTTATTCTTTTAACAAACTTTGCAGCAGATCATATTTAAATCTGTCCACCATATCTATTACATGTACAGTCCGCAATGCAGAGCACAAATTTACAGTGACGTACAACACTATCCACACGACTGGGTATTCCTCGGCGACTCATGCCATGGAAGCCTCTTGTTTCAGATGACAGCTCATTTACTGGCTAAGTTCACAGCATTACAAACTATAGCTTCACTTTCAGCCTCAGGTTTCAGGACCATTTTGCACACAGACCACACTGACAAATGTAACACTAACTACAGTGGTCTCGGGGAATGATCGCTGGTGCGGTCAATGGCTGCAGGTTGCTTTTGGTCATGGAGTGCTCCAGTTCTAAAGTGACCAGTAGGTAATAACCAGAGAGCATACCAAACCCATTTGCAGAGCCAGTTTGTGCTCTATGCATCCCAGTCTTCAAATGCTGAATTTGGCAGCAGTTCTTAGCAGGACTCTCAGACATCATTGTACTACTTAGCCAAAATAGGTAACCTTCGGATTGCTTGGCTCAGTTGCATACTTTACCCAACTGCCATTCACTGCACTTAACCATGGAAGCTCCCTCATTTTATACTCTGGACTTATCTAGAATTGTACTTGTGGGCATCCTGCACAGGTGATCAGTGATCTCAACCAACCTATGTACCAACTACACACTAATCAGTAGCTCAATGATTAAATTATTACACTGAAATGTATGCATTTATGTTTAAGGGTGCTTGCTTTCACATTACATTCTTCTCCACCTTCAATGGTTCCATTGAGAATTAAGTCCAAACCCCCTGCAAAATGGGATTCAGACTTATGCACCGATGAGCCATTGATTATATTGGTGCAGATGAAGTCACTGTGTACGACATTGTGCACCATGTTTGGGCGTAGGCACCTATTGGAGGCTGACACCCAGACGGAATCCATCTCCAGAAAGCGGCTATGCCAAAAACTATGCACAATAGATCACATGCTGACTCCTTCTGCACCACTATAGTCAATGGCCCAGTTGTCACATACGTACGAACCCCATTTTGCGGAGGTTTGGATGCAAGTCCCAACGGGACCACTGAACGTGGGGAAGAACGCAATGTGAAAGCACCCTAAGTGGTTATACAACATACAAACCTTAAAGGGCAGTTTCACTATATATATAAGGATTGTGGTTAGGTATTTCATACAAGGTGCTCAATTACTCAATTTAAAAGGCCGGAGCCCACAATATCCAAAGAGTATAACAACTGGAAAAGCTTGAACATAACAAGGTGTGACATGACTCCAGTTAAATAGTTACATTACTGGTCATACTCAACAATACAGTCCAAGAATGTCTTCTTTAAATTGATTTTCCAATACTTCTTGACTCTACCCCGTTCCGTACAATTTTCCATAAATTAAAAAAAAAATAAAGCCAACAAAACTGTCTAGACGAGTTGACTGAACAATGTTGCCTGACCTCCTGGTCCTCTCTATTCATAAATAATGGCCTCTGAGAAGAGGCTGATGGTGTTTGTACCCATGTAACCTCTTCTCATATCTGTCACTGTGCTGCTAAAAATTCATATGAGGAGCAGGACCATATAGCGGATCATTATACATACACACAGAAACCTATGTTCTCTGTCAGATGCTCTGTAGAAACAGCTGAAGGTGCAATTTCATAGAGCTGAGAAAACATGCTAAATGACATGTAAGGAATAGAAGAAAGTTAGTGGGAGGTTGACAGTATGGAGTGATGCTGTGCTGTCATTACACATAGACAGGACATTCAAAGCGAATATAGACTATAATGGTATATCATCATTGAGTAAACCGTTTGTAACTAATATGCATTAAACCTGGTCACAAATAAGCAACTATGAAGATGAGTGGCACTACAAAATTAGGCTCATTCTTTAATATTTGATGATATCAAGCTACTACAACTAGATTCTAATTAAATAAGATTTTAACATTTTTTTCTATATTGTGATAACAAATTAGGATTCAGAAGTTCTGATGACTAAATAGCATAAAATACAAATGCATAATCCGAAAAAAACCAAACAAATAGAAAATCATAACATTTGGTCATGATCACACACTGCAAAAAAGTTACATGAATTTTATAACCACGGTGAAATGGAAATTCTTCTATTAATAACCAACAGCTTACAAATTCAGCTATATAACACATTTTACACACACATTTTGAGACTAAAAGAACAAGCTGCAGAAAACATGAATATATTACTTAAAAACGCAACAACTTATCAAAAATTCATAAATAAATTAAGAAATTGGTATTGAACTAAAAGTTTAATTGTACTTGTACAAATGCTAAGTAGGTAATGCAAGTTTCAATCCATTACACAAGTAAACACACAATTGAACTTCTACTTAATAGATTTGACTAGTGCTCAATTTCAAGACCGGACAATAGAAGAGCACGGAGCTCTAGAAGAGGTGTACAAGAACCACTAGATCTATTTTTATTATTACCTTAATAAGAAAGGTGTTGGAGAACGTTCTAAGACATGACACAAGAGTAGAAATCCTTGCCCTTCATCTCTTGTCTTTGGCTATTTTCAACAATCATGAGCTTGGCACCTAAAAACAACTTGAATGAGAAGCGTAAACTAAATTCAGTCAGTGTCCAAGGCTAAAAAAAAAAAAAAAGTTTTGCCAAAACAAATCCAAGATCACAGATATCCCCCCCTCATTCTTTCTATACACACTCCACATTAATTAGATCTGGCTGAGACTTCACACTCTTATCATGACTGGTAAAGAGTGCCAAGTCTTTTGGTGTGAAAGTAGTCAACTGCCAGCTCGACTGTGCTAACTACAAGTTAACAGAGAGTCGGAATTTAATGCTTAGGATTATACCTCACAAACTGAAACACACAGATTTATGGCTACACATAAAAAAGCAAGCCAAGTAGACCGAATGTAGAGTTTTATTGACTTCTTCAAGACAAAATAACCTGGCATATTAGTTTGTGCATTCTGCAACAGACATTCAGACCCATTGTACTACTCAGAAGAGTGTAAAAAGAAACCCTACTGTTTGAAATCCAGCGGAACATCCCCACAACAGAGCACAACTGTTCCCTCATGCATGAATGGGAAGGAGATGAAAGGAAAGATGGACTTCTGAGGTATAGCAAAAACAAAGACAACAAAAGTGCTGATCATGAGGGAATGACACAACTCATTGCTGAAAAAGGGATGAGAGAAAGGAGAACAGACAATGGGGTAGACAGCTAAATGACACATAGAAGAATTGAAAAATCTACAGAAGTGTCCTTTCTCCTCGCACTTCATGAGAAACAATTAGATGTTGGTACAGCTGTCATAAAAACATCACTGAAACCTGTTACCATCGTCCAGTGTACATGCCGTAATCCACACCAGCTTTACATTCATTTAATAATACCATCCACCATTTACACCAATTGCCAAAAAATAAAAGGCTTAGACCTCAATTACGTTATTTGACAAATATTTGCATGAAAATGGCTATAATACTGCTTAACCAGGTTTTAGAAAGTTTTCACGGACTTAAAGTGAAAATGTCATCAGTTAAATACTGCCGTACTGTAGAACGGACGGCAATGTGCAGAGCGATGGGTAGACTGAAAGCTGATGGACGGTATTTTAGAGTATAATAAAGTCTAAGGATAGGTCCATCATTTGCCTCGTTTTTTTGCAGACTTTTTTGGTTAGGAAACTGAAACAGATGTTGGCCATTAACCAATTAAAGATTTTTTTATGTGAATTTTTGGGGATATTTATTAGGTTAAATGCTCCAGAATTCTGGCTCAATTTGCAAAACACATTTATTTTTTTATTTAACTTGTTTTTGAGTAGAGCATTTCTTACTGGTGCAAAGAAAGCAGAGGAACAGGTGGAGTAAAGTAAAAGAAAATTGTGTAAAGATGTACCAACTGTATCGTCCAGTATGAACAAGACAATTCTAGTTAGGCCGGAGTCACACTTGTGAGAGACTCGCATGAGTCTCGCATCGCATCACCCAGCACGGCGTGCTGATCTCTGGACACTTGCCTCTCAGCTGCATAGAAATACATGCAGCTGTCTTGCTCCTGTCCGGAGGGTGTGTGGCTGTGCCGGGTGATGCGAGTCTCTCGCAAGTGTGACTCTGGCTAAATCAAACTTAATTCTGTTCTGTTTGTGGTGTTCATTACTAGAAATCATTTGTCATCCATAATGAGCTACAATTTATGGATATTTATGAGGGCTTTGAGTTGTCATATGTTATTAGTATGTAAAAGCAGAAATATAGTTCATATAAAGAATATTATTTTTTTATCTTGTATCTTGAAGGTTTTTAACTTAAAGCATCACTATGACTTGGTGTCCTGCCCAATTTCCATGGATCATGGAGAAACCCTTTATCCATAAAGTTCTTTTATCTGGTGATTTCCAGCTTAAAGGGAATGTCCAAGACTGACCTACTGATGACCTCTTTGTAGGAGAGGTAAACAATATTACATGGATGTGAGGAGCAACACCTGGCATCCCACCACCGTCAGCTGTTTCCCTCTTCAGTGGAGGCTGGATGTAAACTGTGTTAGGAATCAGCACAGCTCCGCACATAGTGTAGTGAGGCTCTCAGGTACTGCAGCTCAGCTCCCACGCAGGAAGGGCACTACATAGTGTATGGAGAGGATCAGCTCCAGCTCTGAACACTGTGTACATGGCCTCAGAGCTGAAAACAGCTGACTGTGGGGGTTTTCAGATGTTGAACCCCCTCCAATTGATATTAATGGCCTATCCAATGGAGTAATTTTCAATAATCCAGTTCTGGACATACTCTTTAGGATACGCTCACACGAGCGTGAAAATCGGACGTGTGCAATGTGAGAAAATCTCGCATTGCACTCGGACCTATGTTAGCCAATGAGGGAGAGCAGTTAGTCAGCTTTTCTCGCATCCAGATTCTGGATGCGAGAAAAGAGGCAGCATGCTGCGATTTTCTGCTAGAGCCGTATCCCTCGCATCCATTCAAGTGAATGGGTGCGAGAGATACATCGGACTGCACTCGGATGTTATCCCAGTGCAGTGCAATATACGCACAGGCTGACAATGGAGGAGATGGGGGGATTAACCCCTCCCTCTCCTCCGCAGCGCCCGTCCTCAGCTTCACAGCTGTGACCTGATTGAAGGATTGAGTCAGAGTTGCATGACACTCGGCTCACACTCGCAGCAGAGCCTGAGGCGGGAGTCATTAGCATATCGTATTGGATGCCATACGCTCGTCTGAGTCCAGCCTAAAGGTCACAATTGGAAGGTTATCAGTAATAATGGGAACGACTTTCCAGTTGGACTATTGCTCCTACTGTTGCATATATTTTATGTTCCATACTGATAGGTATTTTATCCTATATTATCAACTTAATATCTGCAATAATTTCATAACAAAGATAAAACAATTTCTACACATGTCCTGACTTAAGGAACAGATCGTTATTGCTGCACTCATTTTAGTATCGCAGATAAGAATAGTAATCACATTTTACTTCGGCCAGCTTCACTTTACTATCCAGACTAGATGTTTTCAGCCAGGCCTTTAAGAAGATCAGTAGTAGACAAACTTAAAAAAAAAATTGTTTTTAGTCCATATATTCCAAAGCCTGGGAAAAAAATTTCCATTCTCATCAAGTCTATTGACTGTTATTATTTACCGAGTAACAAGGAAGAAGATCACAAAAGTGAAAAGCAGTTATTGACCCTGTCAAAATACCTGATTAATGAATAAACGCTGTAATTGATTAGCAGAGAAGTGTGAATTAAAACAGATCTCAGCATCGATAATGAGCATGGTACAAAGGTAGCTGACATAAAATGCAAAACGATCGCCTGCAGCTATATCTCTTCAAAGACATGCTTCCTTAAGAGGCAAATGGGGAAAACGGTCTCAGTGCCTTGTCCTTAGCAATTCTTTAGGTCTTTTCTTTTGGTAACGATGCAATGTATTAAACCACCAGCAAAGTGTTATGGAAATTACTCATCAATCCACCTTCATATATCAAGTGAGGGTGCTAAATGGCTCTATTATCTTCCCATATCCTTATCACTTGATCAAGACTTTTGTTTTCATGTGACTTTAAAAAGAAAACTTATGCAACTTCCTGAAAACTCAGCAAAGTCTTCCTCAGGCCATTACATTTCGACACAGACACAGTGGGTAATGCACAACGCCTGTTAGTTTCAACTTAGTGCCTTGTGGCAGTTAGTCATTTGTAAAAAATAAAATAGGTAAATAACTAACTAGAAAAGAATAAAACATAAAAATATTTAAAATACTTGGAACATTTTATACGCTACAAAACTATTTTAATAAATTATTGTTACCAACCTATATTTGCTATTTAGTAAAAAAAAAGGTTCATAAACTAGAATGCTTTGCTAGCAAAATCAATGTTCTAAAAGGTTAAAAAACCCATCCACCCATATTACTTGAATTACAAGGACATGTCTCCTAAGACATCTCTCTTGCCATATTTACGCATGTTTTTGCCAAGCTAGGCGTTCATTTGGTGTCCCTGCTCAAGAGGCAGCTGTTGACGGACATAAGAGGCTGTGTTCAGTGGAAAACATACACAGTATTCATTCTGGTGCCTCCACAGCATGCCTACCTGTCTAATTAGCAGCAGTGCTCATGTTGGACCTGCCGCACATGTTCAGCCTCTGGTGGGGTTGTTGGCTCATTTAGTTATTAAAGCTGATGACACTGCTAAACTGATTAACACGAGAACAGTGAGAAAAAGCACAATGCAGGGACAAAAAAAACGTAAAGCCAGATCTTTTGACTGCAATTTAGGTAGGACATCATTAATTTTAATATAGCTTGGTTAAATAGAAATTATTTGGTCCCTACTGAGTAGAAAGATTTATTACAATGCTAGGTATAAAATAAAAAAAAATATAGAAAAATATAGCCGAATAACTTAATATTCACTAAAATGTAAAGCAATATAGTGGAAAAAAGTACTTTTCAGGAATGAATAGGGGTTGGGAAGCCGCATTCTGTTGAAAACTAAGGACTAAAAAAATACTGTGAAGAGACAGCTAAATTGTCCACAGACATGTATTGGAGAAAAGAGAGAAATGCGTCAATTAGTCCATTAATTACAATCCTTTATAATAGATTAAAATTATATACAGACTATAAAACTGTTCTAGACTACCATAAACACTGACATAACCTACTTTAGTGCCCTAGACCACTAGAGCATCATCTCGGTCACAGCCCTAGACAACTACTAATACTGGCAGTATCACCTTTAATGCTTTAGACCACCACTAATACTGACAGTATCACCTTACTGCTTTAGACCACCAATAATACTAACAGTAATACCTTACTGCTTTAGACCACCACTAATACTAACAGTAATACCTAACTGGTTTAGAACACCAATAATACTGACAGTATCACCTTTACTGCTTTAGACCACCACTAATACTGACAGTATCACCTTACTGCTTTAGATCCCTACTAATTCTACTGACAGTATCACCTTTACTGCTTTAGACCACTACTAACAGTAATACCTTACTGCTTTAGACCATCAATAATACTGACAGTATCACCTTTGCTGCTTTAGACCACCAATAATACTGACATTATCTCATTCCCTGCCCTAAATCACTAAACATACTGCTATTAGTGATGAACACTATCATGCTCGGTACTCAAAATGAGAAGGTCGGACGCTTTGATGGGCTTGACTCGAGTAGGTACCAAGTATGTTTGATGTCAATAAAAAAGGAAAAAAAAACAGAATAAGGAATAAAGCAGGACCTTTATACTTACTGACGTGCCCTGCAGCTGTAATACTACTTCCGGGTTTGCTCACTACCTCTCATACATATCCACTGCTTCCCCAGTCTACCATCAGTTCTGGCATCTGTGAATGGTTGCAGTCAGACTGCACCCCCAACCTGTGTGACAGAATCTGTGATGGGTTGGAATCACACATGCTGTCTGCAACCCTAAAGTGGTGTAAAAATAAAAAATAAAAAATTGCCATAGCGTTCCCCGTATATTGTGATAGCCAGCGCAGATAAAGCATATGGCTACAGGTTGCAGTCCAGAGCCGTGTGCTTATCTTAGCTATGTATTAAAATGAGAGGGAACATATGCGGCACTTTTTTTTAAATTATTTCTTTAAAATATATTTAAATAAATAGTTTTAAAAAAACAGCGTTCAATCCCTCCTAATTTTGATACCCAGCCAAGATAAAGCAGACAGCTGGGGGCTGGTATTCTCAGACTGGGTATGCCCATTGTTATTCAGCCCTACAGACTAAAAATAGCAGAATGTAGCTGCTCAGAGTCGTCTTATCCATTAGATTATGTCATGGCTGTGGGCGGGACAGGTCCAAGCAAATGCTGCATGAAGTAAATAGCCTGTGCGACAGGGCCTGATGACTGAATGTGAACAGTCACCATCCGCCAAAATCTAGACAGGTGGAATACATCCCAAATTAGGGTGCATAGCAAGGTGGGGGTCAGCCACCGACCAATTCAATGAAGAAAAAACAAAAAGCCAGCACTAAATGTGCACTTCAGCACTAAAAATTCCAAACTGTACTTATTATAAAAATTTTGAGATTTAATTTATTAACCCCACAAACATACAGGTCTGACATAATCCACACGAGGACCCACGATGATCCCAGCTCTGCTACATCCTGAAGTCACAGCATGTGGGCACATTACAGAACATGACTGCCCCAGACTCTGACTGAGCCATAACTGTGAGCGGTGACATCACTGAGTTTATCTGAGGTCACAGCTGGGGATTCCCACGGCACACCACCTGTGACAGCAAGTAAACTCACCTCAAGTGAACTGATTGAACTCGGCGACCTCATCTCAAGTGAAATTTATACACCATATTTCAGCACCAAATCTTTATCTTTCGGCAAAAATGAAGCACAAAAGTGGTTCTGACGCAGTTTCAGTGCAATTTGTTGCCAGGAGATGCAAATTTGGTGCAGAAATCATGTGCAGATATTTCAGCACCAAATTTGCATCTCCTGGCAGAAAACCACACAGAAACCGCATCAAAACAGTTTTTTTGTGTGGTTTTCTGCCAAGAGATGCAGATTTGGTGCTAGATTTTTTTACACTAAATTCCTGCAACAAATCTGCATCTCCTGGCAAAAAAAAAATAAAAATTGCATTAATGCTGGTTTTGATGCTTTTTTTTGCGAGAAGATGCAGATTTAGTGCACGAATTTGGTGTATAAATTTCAGCACCAAACCTCGATCTCTTGGCAAATAAAAGTGGTTTTATTCAGGCATGATTATGTTGAACCTGCGTGTTTGGTGTGTTAATAAAGGGGTAAAAGTGAGTGGGGTTTATTGTATTGTATTTCAAATAAAAGATTTTTCAGTGTATGTCTTTATTTCTTCTCATTTACAGGATTAGTATTGGGGTTCGCAGACATTACCCATTACTAATCTAGGGCTTAGTGGCAGTTGTTTTTTTTTAAATTATTTATTTAAACAAAAAAAAAATCTGCATAGGGTTCCTCTTATTCTGATACACAGCTAATATAAGCACAAGGCTGGGGACTGCCCTGTAGCCGTATGCTTTAACTATGCTGGGTATGACAATATACAGGGGACCCTAGGCATAATTTATATATTTTGACATCATTCTATAGATGCAGACAACATGTCACATAGGATGGAGGCACGGGCTTACTACAACCAATTACAGATGCCGGGACTTATGGTGGGAGAGGGAAGCAGTGAATATGTGTGAAAGTTAACGAGCGGACCCGGAAGCAGTGTGACACCCGCGCGGGAGATTCTGTTAAGTATAATTGTCCTGCTCTAATTGCTCTTTCTACCACTATTTTACAGCACAGTGTTTGAGTCCCTATAGACTTATATGGGGTTGGGTGTCCCGGCAGATATTCGGGTTAAAGTTCGGCACCGACCCGGATTATTTATTTATTCATTTTTAAAGTCTGACCGAACACTCACATCTGCGGGCTCGCCCATCTCCAATCACAATGTTTATTTAAAAAACAAAATTAGTAATCTTGCAATTTTCACTGTGGCTATCTTAGACTCTGACTCCCTGTCCTTTCAGAAAGAGTTTACAGCAGTTTCTGTTAATTGTGGCTAATGTAGATGTGGATTTTCTGAAACAGTAAAGGCCACTTTACACACACAGAGATAAATCTTTGGCAGATCTGTGGTTGCAGTGAAATCATGGACATATTGTTCCATTTGCACTCAGCCACAAACCTGGCACTGATTGTCCACAATTTCACTGCAACCACAGATCTGCCGCAGATTTATCTCTGTGTGTAAAGTGGCCTTTAGAAGGAATCCAAAAATAACTCCATGGCCATTCAGAAAATAGCAAGAATTCTAATTTTTCTTAAAAAAAAAAGTGGGAAAAACCAAGATTTAAAAAAAAAACAAAACAACAAACATTTATCACAAAAACTTAATTTAAACAAAGGCCATTTTCGGATTACATATTCCTTTTAAAAGTGTATGTTTACTTAAAGGGAACCTGTCATCAGAAATTTAGCTTTAAACCTAAAAGTTTCCCCCTCTGCAGCTCCTGGGCTGCATTCTAGCAAGGTTCCTATAGTTTGTGTGCCCCCTTTGAAACCAAATTAAATACTTTATAAAGTTGTACCTTTTTGTCTGCAATTATTGTAAATTATCCATGGGGGCGGGCTCTCTGGTGTCCGTTGCTGTCCCTCCTGCAGATTGACGCCGTCCCCCAATGCTCCATTTCATATCTCAGGACAACGCCCACTGCGCCCGAGGTGCCGCGCACGCGAGGACCGCTGGTGACGTGGTCGCAGGCACGAGATTATGGGCAGCGCTGTGATTGCATCGCAAGTGCCCGCCCATAATCTCGTGCCCGCCCTTTCCCCTTTGCCTCCAGTGTTCTGCGCAAGCGCTGGCCAGATGACCAGACGTCACCTCCTTCCCATCTTTCCCTGCAGCAGGAAATAGATGGGAGGAGCGGAGCAGGACACCACAGGTTACAAAAAAACCAAAAAACGTTTAGTGCTTTTCACTTTTCAGAAGACAATGTGTGTCTTTGTTTGATTTTACATGTTTTTTTACTGTGTACGTCGCTCAGATCCTCCCCTCATCTCCTCGTAACCTGTGGTGTCCTGCTCCGCTCCTCCCATCTATTTCCTGCTGCAGGGCAGGATGGGAAGGAGGTCACGTCTGGTCATCTGGCCAGCGCTTGCACAGAACACTGGAGGCAGAGGAGAGATCGAGGTCACGAGATTATGGGCGGGCAGTTGCGATGCAATCACAGTGCCGCCCATAATCTCGTGCCTGCGACCACGTCACCAGTGGTCCTCGCGTGCGCGGCACCTCGGGCGCAGTGGGCGGCGTCCTGAGATATGAAATGGAGCATTGGGGACGGCGTCAATCTGCAGGAGGGACAGCAATGGACACCAGAGAGCCCGCCCCCATGGATAATTTACAAGAATTGCAGACAAAAAGGTACAACTTTGTAAAGTATTTAATTTGGTTTAAAACGGGGCACAAAAACTATAGGAACCTTGCTAGATTGCAGCCCAGGAGCTGCAGAAGGAGAAACTTTTAGGTTTAAAGCTAAATTTCTGATGACTGGTTCCCTTTAACATGGCCTTCGTTATAGAGGAAGACATAGGCAGGGCAGATTCCTCAGAATGGGAGCTGTTGATGTAATAGCTTATAAAAAAAAATTAAATAGGAGAACTCCTATCCATGACATCTGTATGCCACAAAAAAGAGATGCTTGATTGCAGTATAGTTGTGTCTATTTAGTGCATTAATTACTGTGTACACAATTTGACCATTTAAATTTGTGCTCTATGGAAGTTCTGCTGCTCACGTTCTGTATCCATCCCTATTAATATGCAGATGTATTTTATTAATTTGCAGATGAAGACACACATGACTGTGATTAAAAAATACCAAAAGGATCCTGTGGTTAAAAATAATTGATTAAAAATACCAATATATAATTTTATGTCATTTTGCATCCAATATTAATAATACTTTATAATATATTATAGTAATAATAGTTTACAGAAGAGCTGGGCAAAGTGCGACCCGTGGGCCACATCTGTTTGGCTGTGCCAGTCTGGCCCGTGGACAGAGACAGCCAAAGGGCTAAAAACAGTCGCCACAGGACAAAATATTCGTCGCCCACTTTCCGATGTCACCGATATCCGCATCCTCAGAATGCAGACAGCGAATAATACAATGGTTTAAGACATAGACACCAACTCATTCTTCAACCAATCAGCGAGTGGGATGGCAGACACGATGAGGTCACAACATCGCATCTGCTGTACAAATTATCAGTGCACCAGAGACAGAAGCAGAGCGCCAGGGGGTGGGATTGAAGTAGGTTTTGTGGGATGTAGGATGTTTGCATGTAGAAGGGCGGCTGTGTTGTCTCAATGTATTTGCGTGGGCTATGTGGTGTATTTAGAAGGCTTTATAAAGTTATAGGAGTCTATATGAGGGCTCAAATGCTCAAACTGTACATAGAGGGGCTAGGTGGGGGCTCATACTATTTAAAGAGAGGCTATGTGGGGGTGCATATTGTATATAAAGAGGCTATGTGGGTACTCACACTGTATATAGAGGCTATGTGGAGGCTAATACCGTATATATGGGGGTATGTGGGGCGCATACTGTATATAGGCTATGTGAGGGATCATACTGTATATACAGTTGAAACCAGAAATTTACATACACTACCTAAAAACACACATACGCATGGTTTTCTCACTATCTCACATGAAAGCATAATAAAACTCTAACATTTTAAGTCAGTTAGGATTACCAAAATTGTTTATATTTGCCAAATGCCAGAATAACATGAGAGAGAATTTTTTAAGGCATTTTTATTACTTTCTGCAAAGTAAAAAGTTTACAAACATTTCATTAGTATTTGGTACTATTGCCCTTAAACTGTATGACTTGGGTCAAACGTTTTAGATATCATTCTACAAGCTTCTCACAATAGTTGGTAGCAATTTGGGCCATTACTCCTGACAGAAGTGGTATAACTGAGCCATGTTTATAGGTCACCTTGCTCACACCTGCCTTTTCAGCTCTGCCCATAAATTGTCAATAGGATTGAAATCAGGACTTTGTGATGGCCACTACAAAAACATTGACTTTGTTATCCTTATTCCAATTTGCAACTAGTTTGACAGTATGCTTTGGGTCATTATTTGAAAGACCCATTTCTATGCAAGCTTTAAGGTCCTGGCTGATGTCTTGAGATGTTACTTCAGTATTGCCTCAATCTTCTTTCCTCATGGTGCCATCTATTTTGTGAAGTGCACCAGTTCTTCCTGCAGCAAAACAACCCCACAACATGATGCTGCCACCCCTATGTTTCACAGTTGGCATGGTGTTCTTAGGCTTCAAAGCTACTCCCATTTTCCTCCAAACGTAACAATGGTCATTATGGACAAACAGTTCAATTTTAGTTTAGTCAGACCACAGGACATGTCTGCAAAAATTAAGGTCTTTGTTCCTGTGTGCATTTGTAAACATTAATCTGCTTTTTTATGTTTCTTTTGGAGTAATGGCTTCATCCTGGCAGAGTGGCCTTTAAGCCCATGTTGATACAGTGCTCTTTTCACTGTGGATAATGACAAAATCTTACCAACTTCCGCCAGCATCTTCACAAGGTGTTTTGCTTTTGTTCTTGGGTTTATATGGACATGTCTGACCAAAGCACGTTCCTCTCTAGTACACAGAACGTGTCTCCTTCCTGAGCGGTATGATAGCTGAACATTTCCATCTTGTTTGTACTTGCGTATAATTGTACAGATGAATGATGCTCCTTCAGGTATGTGGATATTGCACCCAATGATGAATCAGACTTGTCCAAGTCCACAATTCTCTTCCTGAGATCATGGCGGTTTCCTTTGACTTATCCAGGTTGCTACAAAAACAAGCAGTATGTTTCAGGTGTGCATTAAAATACATCCACAGGTATGTCTCTAACTCAGATGTTGCTAATAAACCTGTCAGAAGCTTCCAAAGACATGACATAATCATATGGGCTGTCCAATATTGTTTAAAGGTATAGTACTCTTAGTGTATGTATACTTTTGACTTTGGAGAAAGTAATACAAATGCTTTAAAGCATTCTCTCTCTCCCTCTCATTATTTTGGCATTTGGCAAATAAAAATAATTTTGGTAATCCTAATTGACCTAAAATGGAAAAGATTTATTCTGATTTCATGTCAGATAGTGAAAAAACTTACATACTGTATGTAATTTTTTAGATAGTGTATGTAATCTTCTGGTTTCAACTGTAGCAAGCTATGTGGGAGTTAATACTGTATAAGTAGTCATGTGAGGGCTCATACCATACATAGAAGGGCTATGTGGGAGCTCATGCCATATACAGTCATGGCCAAAAGTGTTGGCACTCTTAAAATTGTTAAGAGTTAACACAGAAGAAAATTCAAATTGGACATAATTTCACACAAAACCCCAAATGGTTAGGGCAAAATTATTAAAACATTTCCAAAATTGTGGGTAAACAACTTTGTTTCGAGCATCTGATGCTCGTTAACAGGTGTGGGCAATATGAAAATCACACCTGAAACCAGACATAAAGATAAGTTGACTAAATCTTTGCATTGTGTGTGTGCACACTAACCATGGGGAAAAATATAGACAATAAAAGAACAGTCTGAGGACTTGAGGACCAAAATTGTTGAAAAATATATTAATAATAATAATTAATTATAAATATAAATTAAATATAAACAAAATCTCAAGGTTACAAGTCCAGGAAATGCAAATGAGAGGAAATTGAAGGGATTACCCAACACAAATAATTTATTTTTAGGCTTGAACATGAATTGAGAGCAGGTCACACTGGGAGTCAGTGACGCCTGCGGATGTGAAGTCTCTTCTTCTGAAAAGTCACAAGAGCAACCGCAGCTGTGAGACGATTAGAACAAAGCAATCAGAGAAACATCCGACAACGCACTTTTCTGGTCACCTGAACGCTGCAGCAAATCATAGACTGGGCCAATCCTGGTTACTGACAGAACATATATTTAAAAAATAAAACCTTTCATGCCTAAAATAAAATGTATTTTAGTGTCAGATATTCTCCCTATATGACAATTGTGTTTAAATGTGCACTACTTAACTACTACTACTACTCTATCCTCCTCCTCCTGGACCTGTCTTCTGCCTTCGACACAGTAGACCATTCCCTCCTACTACAGATTCTCTCATCTCTGGGCATCACAGACTTGGCCCTATCTTGGATCTCCTCATACTTAACCGACCGAACTTTCAGCGTCTCCCATTCTCACACCACTTCCTCATCTCGCCCCCTATCTGTCGGTGTCCCTCAAGGCTCAGTTCTTGGACCCCTGCTGTTCTCCATCTACACCTTCGGCTTGGGACAGCTCATAGAGTCCCACGGCTTCCAGTATCATCTCTATGCCGATGACACACAGATCTACCTCTCTGGACCTGACATTACCTCTCTACTAACCAAAATACCACAATGTTTGTCTGCTATTTCATCCTTCTTCTCTGCACGATTCCTAAAACTTAACATGGACAAAACAGAGTTCATTGTCTTTCCTCCTCCTCACTCATCTCCTCCAACAAGCCTTTCCATCAAACTTGATGGTTGCTCACTCACCCCAGTCTCACAAGCTCGTTGCCTTGGAGTGACCCTCGACTCTGCTCTATCCTTCAAGCCACACATCCAAGCCCTCTTCACCTCATGCCGATTACAACTCAAAAATATCTCCCGGATTCGTGCTTTTCTTAACCAAGAATCTGCAAAAACATTAGTGCATGCCCTCATCATCTCCCGCCTCGACTACTGCAACCTCCTGCTCTCTGGCCTCCCTTCCAACACTCTTGCACCCCTCCAATCTATCCTAAACTCTGCAGCCCGCTTAATCCACCTCTCCCCTCGCTACTCCCCAGCCTCGCCACTCTGCCAATCCCTTCACTGGCTTCCCATCGCCCAACGACTCCAGTTCAAAACATTAACCATGACATACAAAGCCATGCACAACCTGTCTCCTCCCTACATCTGTGACCTAGTCTCCCAGTACCTACCTGCACGCAACCTTAGATCCTCACAAGATCTCCTTCTCTGCTCCTCTCTTATCTCCTCTTCCCACAATCGTGTACAAGATTTCTCCCGTGCATCCCCCATACTCTGGAACGCTCTACCTCAGCACATCAGACTCTCCCCTACCGTGGAAAGCTTCAAGAGGAACCTCAAGACCCACCTCTTCCAACAAGCCTACAACCTACAATAGCCCTCAGCCCAGTAGACCACTGCGCAACCAGCTCTGTCCTCACCTATTGTACCATCACCCATTCCCTGTAGACTGTGAGCCCTCGCGGGCAGGGTCCTCTCTCCTCCTATACCAGTCTGTCTTGTACTGTTAATGATTGTTGTACGTATACCCTCTTTCACTTGTAAAGCGCCATGGAATAAATGGCGCTATAATAATAAATAATAATAATAATAAATACTTAATGTGCATAATCACATAGTATGTTAGCGTGGTACTTAATATATTTGACTGTTTCCAGTAAATGTTACTGTCTCAGCATAGTGATGAATGCAGGTTATAAGTTATAGATTGACTACATATACGGCTATTCCTGATGTACCCTTAGAAAAAACAAAGAAAATGGGTCTACACTACTGCAATATTAATAGTAGAAGGATAATGAACAGTTCAGTGCACCACACAAAGGGCATATAGAGAAAAACACATAAAGGGAATTTTTGTTTCTAAATGATCACTGGAACCACATCAATACTCAATATATCAGAAACAAATCCGCATATATTAAAAAACAATATTTATTAAGTGAAAAAGTTAAAAATCTTTAAAAACATCACACACACAAAAAACAAGGCAGTTCAGACATCCCAAAGGTCTCCCTAATACAAAGCATAATATGCACACAGGGATCAATTTGTCAAAAATAGCCAAGGTGCAAAAGGGGATACTCAGAGTGGCACAAATCTAATAGCTGAATCAGCATAAATCACAGATAACATTTGTTCAAGACACCTAGAGCATGCTCAAATAATATTCATTATCAATATAAATACCTGTACAAGGAAATATAAAGCGATAAATAACCCTAGATCCCTATAAAAGAGGGGAGCATTTGGGAGCCGGCTGCTGGTCCCACGCGTTACGCCAACCAAATGTTAGGCTTCCTCAGGGGTACAGACATTACTGATGTACACGCATGACAGCTTAGTCTGGAAAGTCATGTACAATGATAGGTGTAGAATATGCAATATGAATGAGTATAGGAGCTGTCTGGTCTTTTGGTGAAAGTCTGCACTTAAGGCCAATTTACACGCAGCGACATCGCTAGCGATGTTGCTGCCGTTCGCACCCGCCCCCATCGTTTGTGCGTCATGGGCAAATTGCTGTCTGTGGCGCACAATATCGCTAATACCTGTAACACGTACTTACCTTCCAAGCGACGTCGCTGTGGCCGGCGAACAGCCTTTTTTGTAAGGGGGCGGTTCGTGCGGCGTCACAGCGACGTCACACGGCAGGCGTCCAATAGAAGCGGAGGGGCAGAGAGCAGCCGCATGAAAGACACGCCCACCTCATTACCGGAGGACGCAGGTACGGTGTTGTTCGTCGTTCCTGGGGTGTTACACGTAGCGATGTGTGCTGCCTCAGGAACGACGAACAACCTGCGTCCAAAAGCAGCAACGATATTTGGGATTTTAACACGTGTCAACGATCAACGATTAGGTGAGTAGTTTTGATAGTTAGCGGTCGCTCGTACGTGTCACATGTAATGACGTCACTAACGAGGACGGATGTGCATCACGAATTCCGTGACCACAACGACATCTCGTTAGTGATGTCGTTGCGTGTAAAGCCCCCTTTAAGCTACGTGACTGCAAACTTTTGAAACCTTAGAGTGTGCATACTACGCGCTGCAACGACTCTGCGGTGTTCCCAGTGAGAACAGGCGGTCATGTGTTGACAAATTAGACTTGTGTACATGAGGTCACATGGCGATTAGAAGTGCTCAATTTCGTTCAATACAATTTAATTAAGCAAGGCTGAGCATGTGTATTTGGATGGGGCCTGACGTATGCAAAACATATACTTATTGTCAGTTGATCACCCACTCTTGCTGGCAATACAGGAGAATCCTGACAGTGTGTGTGTACACAATGTCAGGATTCAGAAGCCTGTGATCACAGAGTGATACTATCACCAGAAGACCTGATGTGCCCTGATGAAGAAGGAGCAAAATACTTGTTGGAGTGGTGTGAGGGGCGTTATGTCACGCCTTCTATGGTCAGTATCATGTGGTTACTTTGATATATTATATTCTTTATTCCTTTGGGATTTTTCCTATTTGTCTTTGTGCATGGACATCATACGGGATCTATTGTATTTTTTCCTTGCCCAGTAGACATTTATGTAAATAATCCATATTATTTATTTGCATGATTTTGGTTATTTTCACATTGCAGTTTTATATTTCCATATTTAGTATAATCATGATCCAGTCTTGCTATTTAGTTGTACATAATTTTTAATTATGGTATGTCCCTACCCCTTTTTTTTTTGTTCATTTTTAGTCATATTTTTTGTTTGTTGGTTTTTAGTTTCATTAATGAAAGTACAATTTAATTTACAAAATAATTTATATACCAATAATGCCTGTTTTTTTAAACAATTTTATAGGTTGAAGATCACATGACACTGCTGTATAAAATGTACGAATTACAATGAGCTTAGGTAAACAACGTTGCTGGTGAGCTAGAATTATACTTGCAAAAAAAGAGCTGTAAATGGTCAGGTTTTATTTTACAATTTCTTGCACTGGTAGAATTGTCTTTCTTTTGTCAAATATACATGGAGGACATTGCACGTGATGCATTTTCAGGACATCGCCTTTGAAATGTGGTTCTGGGCAAGGATGTTATCAATACCATGGATGATAAGAAGGACAAACAAATACATTTTGGAACAAATCAAACCAGACATGTCACTTGAAGCAAGGATCACCATACTACAACTTGCATACTTTAAAAGCTATGTGCGCACGTGTGTGCGTTCTGCACCGCAGTGTTTAAGTCACTGCATGTGCGATTCAGAACGCAGCTGTAAATGCAGAATTCGTGCGCTTTGGATACTGCCTCTCCCATAGACAGAGTGGAGAAAGCATCCAGAACGCACAAAAGAAGTGACATGTTGCTTTTTAGAACGCAGCATTTTGGCAGCATGCAAAACGCTGCGTTCTAAAACGCAAAATGTGTATGGAATTTACACAATCTTCATAGATTGTGCTGGGGACGCAGGACACATGCTTTTACGCTGCGGTGCATAATGCAGTGTAAAAGCATGATAACATGCAACGTGCACACATACCCTTAGGGGTACTTTGCACGCTGCGACATCGGTAACAATATGTTACCGACGCTGCAGCGATAGTCCCCGCCCCTGTCGCAGGTGCGATATCTAGTGATAGCTGGCGTAGTGAACATTATCGCTACGCCAGCTTCACATGCACTCACCTGCCCTCCGACGTCGCTCTGGCCGGCGACCCGCCTCCTTATTAAGGGGGCGGGTCGTGCGGCGTAATAGCGACGTCACACGGCAGGCGACCAATAGAAGCGGAGGGGTGGAGCTGAGCAAGACGTAAAAATCCCGCCCACCTCTTTCCTTCCACATAGTCAGCGTGAGCTGCTGGAGGCAGGTAAGGTGATGTTCCTTGCTCCTGCGGCTTTACACACAGCGATGTGTGCTGCCGCAGAAGCGAGGAACAACATCGTACAGTCGCTGCGGCTTAATTATGGTTTTCCCCGACCCTGCACCGATGATACGATTACAACGCTTTTGCGCTCGTTAATCGTATCATCTAGGATTTACACACTACGATGTCGGGAGCGACGCACGGAAGTTCGTCACTTTCGACATGACCCCACCGACATCGCACCTGCGATGTCGCAACATGCAATGTACCCCTAAGACACATCATACAATCACAGAAGAAGGACATGAAGGTCATAAGAATAGAAGGAACAAGGCGAAGAGGAAGACCAGCAACCCAATGACTTGATACTATCAAATTAATGGCGGAGAAGACCCTCGTGGACCTATCTAGGCTTGCACAAGATCGATCTTAAAATAGACTCTTTATCTATCAAGTTGCTATAGCTCAAAATCGAGCCAAAAGGCCATTAAAAAAGAAAAATATCTGCAGGACATAATAAAAATCGTGCAGGATAATAAGGAAATAACCACTAATTATAACTAATTATCTAAATATCCCTCACCCATATTTATCTAGGATTAAAGTATTCTTTTTAGAAATATAGTATATTGAGAAGGTATTTCTGACAAGGGAAAAACAATTATTTACTAATAATCCCAATAGAACGAGCCATTATTGAAGGAAATGATCACCAATCAGTTCTCTTTCCCAGTAATCGCCTTATTAGTCCTTAATGCAAAAATATGTCAGCAACATTGATTCATACTTCAAGGATTCTGACAATTTGATTCATTTGTGAAAGGTACTTAGTACAAAAGTGAGGCACCATATTAGGAATGTTTTTCAACAATTTTGACAATTTATACCGGGCAAATGTGAGGAAAATCAATTTATGATCTCCATACTTGGTATAACAAAAATAAGATATAGAAATGATAAATTAACAACTTGTATTTACATGCGAAGGTTCTGAAATATAATATTTAATACTTGAATGATAAAACATGGGGTTATTTTTTGACACAAAAGTTGTCACTGACGAGATAATAACTATCTTCCTACAATTGCAAAAAAAATGTATACTGTGCACATCAAAAGTTTGCTAAATTTCAAAAAAGTTTAAAAGTTCGATTTACAGGAAATGGTTACTCCAAAAACTATAAAAATCTGTTCTGATTTTACTAAGAAAACAAATTGGAAGCCATTTGTTCCACTAAACATAGCGGAAACAACAGAAAACAGTAATGTCACTATTCAGAATAACGCCACTCTCAATTGTCTACAAACAATACTATGTACAGTAAATTGGCTGCACTACCCAAGCTTTCTGTACTTGGCTCAATATGCACAGAACCAAAGTACATACGGTTAAAGAGAGCGTTTCACGATATGTAGCTATGCCACACATCTGTCATTTCTAAAGTTTTCCTAAATGCCTATTAAAAAAAAAAAAAGAAATCCATATAGTACCAGAGGTAAAATTGGGAGTTAACAAAACAAGCTATATTTTAGATTTTTCACTTTAACACTATAGTTGGGAAGCTTCATGTTTACCTGAGAAAACTTCATGTTGTGATCTAGAACATGCATTGATGTTATATTTCTGATTCTTTCTCATGAAAACACATTGGGCCCATTTCATCAAAGCTTTCAGAGTTCTAGTGGAAAAAGCTTTGAAAAGTAACAAAATGTGGGCGCAATGTGAGCCTGCACTAAAATTTAGCAACTTTTGGCGCTTACACTATTGAAGCCCAGCTTTCATAAAGTTGATAAAGTGAGGGCAAGACAGGGAGCTACAATCCCTACTTTTCAAGCTGACAAGCGGCTGCGTTCCAAGTGCTAAAATCTTACTTCAGTCCATGACTGGAGTAAGGGGTGCTTTACACGCTGCAACATCGCTAGCATTTGCTAGCGATGTCGAGCGCGATAGCAGCTGCCCCCATCGCACGGCCGATATGTGGTGATCGCTGTCGTAGCGAACATTATCACTATGGCAGCGTCACACGTACATACAGTATCTGCTCTATGACGTCGCTGTGACCGGCGAACCGCCTCCTTTCTAAGGGGGCGGTTCATTCAGCGTCACAGCGACGTCACAGCAGTGTCACTGAACCGCCGCCCAATAAAAAAGGAGGGGAACATGCCGCCCACCTCCTTCTTTCCTCCTTTTCCAGTGGACGCAGGTAAGGAGATGGTTGTCGTTCCAGCGGCGTCACACATAGCAATGTGTGCTGCCGGAGGAATGACAAACAACATCGTTACTGCAGCAGCAACGATAATTGGGAATAGGGGGGCATGTGACCGATGAGTGATTTTGAATGTTTTTGCGAGAATTTAAAATCGCTCATAGGTGTCACACACAGCGACATCGCTAAAGCGGCCGGATGTGCGTCACAAATTCCGTGACCCCAACGAGATCGCTTTAGCGATCTCGTAGCGTGTAAAGCAATGCACACGCCACTATTCGAATGCACCAAATTCATTAACAATTATGGCCTTCTTAATGAAACAGGAGCGTATAACGCCAACACGCCACTTCATCAAGACTGGAGAGAAAAATGCAATTTTAATGAACTCAGGACCATTATTATTACTGTATATTAATACTCATCATCTTTGATTATGTACTTTGCATCACTCGCTAGATGTTCTTCTAGGCTTTTTTTGTCCAAAACTCAAAAGCAATTTTTATATATACAGTACATTAGTCTTAGTTATAAGATTTGTAATTTCACTCGGAAACACTGTAAATGTGGAACCGTAACTGCGCTGCTTTGAGATACGACACACATCCAGGAGAGGTACAATTCAAGGTGGTTTAATTCAACGTGTATCGAAGTGTAACCCCACTTCTTCATCAGGAAATCCTCCAGTACTGCTGGATTTCCTGATGAAGAAGTGGTGTACACTTCTAAACGCATTGAATTAAAGCACCTTGTATTATACCTCTCCTGGATGTGTGTCGTATCTCCAGCAGCACAGTAACAGTTCCACATTTACAGTGTTTCCGAGTGATCTTTGGCTTCTTCAGCAGTGGCACGTGGACTCTGCAGCAGCTGGTTACAGGCTTTTCTTCTGGTTGTGTGATACGCAACCCAATAAGATGAGCACATTACCCTATTATTTTTATTCCTTGTTACTGGGTAAGACCCTATTGCACTCTTTTCCCTCCAGCTTTCTACAAAGATTTGTAATTTGGTACATTGGCTTTTAATATTTCTCTTTTTCACCTGACTTCCAATGTAAATCATTACTTGCTATTGATTTTTCATATAGAACTTATATTTACTATTTTACATTTTGGTTAAATCCCTTTGTGGAAAGTTTTGATTTTGTTTTTTACTTACAACTTTTAGATTAAATATTGCAATTTATTTTTAAATTTCATTTTATTGATTGTTACTTGTTACATGTTCTGTAAATCTGAAGAAAAGCTGGTAGTACCACAAAAAGAATTATATAATAAGTTTCAAAATATTCTATTAATATTATATGTCTCCCTATGTGCCTGCACACTTCTCAATCCTCTCATCATACGCACTGTGCACTGTTGTGAGGATTCGCTGGTTTCAGTGTCGGGAATGGAGGTCATGTGGCTGTGAGTTTGCATAATCCCGACCACACTACAACTAGAGGGACGTGGCCTTGCTTAAGGCAAGTCCATGGAGAAACTTTCTTTTGTTGATGCAATTGGTTTAACCTTGCAGTGACTTTTGTGTAGCACAATTACCTGTAGAGATCCACAATTCAAACTAAAAAATCCTGCATCCCTTACACAAGACATAAAGGTATAATAAAATGCAGAAACAGTAGAAGGTCGTAACATTTGGCTAAAAAAAACTGCCTCTTGAGTTTCTATTCTTCCTGCTGTGGTGTAAATGGTATCCTATGTATCTTTTTTGTTTTGAGTTAATCCCTTTCCTTTTAGGACCCTGCGGATATCCTCACCTTTCAGCTGTTAATAACCATCACTTCCCTTTGTGTCCTTAAATACTCACATTTACCCTTGGTGTTTGCTGGTGATAGAGTTATTCCTATACAGGCCTTGGATGCAAGCAGTCGGCTTGTATTCATCTGAAGAAACATTGTTGTTTGTTGCTGCTCCTCTGACTAAGCCTTCTTAGAGATAAATTATTTGTTCATTTCTACATGTTTGTGATCCCTGTGTCTTCTTTAGAGCTTAGTGGGGTTCACTAAGCGCTCATCCAATCCATTCCTTAGTTCAAGGTCAGTCAGGACAAGGTATCCTGCTCAGCGCATAGGTCTCAAACTCAAGGTTTGGTCAGGGGTCACCATCTCTTCCTTCCCTAGACACAGGGTTTCCCTTCCCTCCCCTGTTGCCGTACGTGTGGTACTTTCCCATACCTAGCGTGAAAATAACCTATTTATGTAAGAGTTTTTTGATATAATAATATAATATTTATTCACTAATATAGCGCTATTAATTCCACAGCGCTTTACATACAATGGCAACACTGTCCCCATTGGGGCTCACAATTTAAATTCCCTATCAGTATGTATTTGGAGTGTGGAAGGAAACTGGAGTACCCGGAGGAAACCCACGCAAACAAGGGGAGAACATACAAACCCCTTGCAGATCATATACGATATTATATACTAGACACAAAATTATTAATAGTTTTGTCACTAAAAAGTTAATTTACAAGTCATAGAAGGATCAACAGACTATAATTAAACCAACAGTCAACATGGTATACTCTTATAACATGCATAACAATGACGTAACAATCAATAATAAACAATTACTGGATAAAATAATTTTTATAAGACTACCTAAATAGAATACTGTCAGTGAATAGTAGACCATATTGGTTGCATATCAACATATTTGCATAGTGTAATAGAAAGTTAGGGAGCAACAGAACAGGTCATAAACCAAACAAAAGGCTTTTCGTGCCAACTGCATCCTATGTGCCACCAGCTGGACCATCCTGACCTGTGCCACAGAACCAAGATAAGAAAGTTGGCAGCATGTTGTAGACCAAGTGGCGCAGAACAGCAGCTGTTAAGGCTTTGTAGCGGATTTGAAATTATTAGTATGGTTTTAATTAGTAAGAGGAAGAAATATAACAGGGATAGAACTTTTTTTTAGTTAAATTATTAAGGATATTTCTTCTTTTTTTCAGTATATTTTTACAATTTGAGAAAAAAATTTCAGCATAAATATCCATTAAAATTTTATAGCCACATAGTGAAAATTACCGAAAATCTTCCTTTAATAGAACTTCACCAGTCTTCAATTCCAGTTTCCATAAACTAGTGGAAAACGTTTCTTACTATTTGACCAGACATGAATATATGAATGTAGTGCAAGAGTAACTGCAGGATATTTTATTCTAGTGTGTAATTGCATTTTCTATGCTACAAATTGTCACAATTCTTTCTGAACTTATGGCGCCGTATTTAGATTCTGAAAACGTGCCTCCTTCTCCAATGGAAATTTTAGTTCTAATGAGTTAGTGGCCTGCTCTTACTAAAAAAAAAAAAAAAAAATAGAAAAAGGAATAATAAATACTGCTGAATTCTCCTTCCTATAATACAAAACAACATTATTGGACATTTATTTTTTTTATTTTTTTCAGCATTAATTTTAAAAAGAGAACTAAAGATGGATTAGCAAGAGAATTGAATCACAAAGTTTATTAAAAATAAACTTTACGGGAGGCCTGAGCATGGAACACCTAAAATCACACAAATATTAACATTAAAATGCCCACAGATTAAATTATTACTACATTTTAGCTACAAACCCAATAAGCTCAGAAACATTTCTTTACAGCAGCTCAAAATGGAAACGGATATAATTAAGAAACATTGCCTCCAACAGATTGACTGTCTTTAACAAGTTTCTCTCTTTCTTGCTACTCAAATATGCTATATTTCCTAATTATCACCTTTTAAGGGCCATCTGGTCCCCATTCCTTACCATCAGGGGGCAATTCCATTTGCATTGTTCATGAGCTTAGTCATGATCAAATAGTCTGGTAGTAAAGTTCATTAGAATGGAGAAGTGAAACATTAAAATAGAGCAAAGGCTACAACTTTAAAATATAGAATCATTATCAATTTCAAACAAATATTAGAAAAAAAAACCTGCCAATTAAAATTTGAGATTTGATTAATTCTCAGCCATGTACTAATGGTTTCTTAATTAAATAATTATTGCAACTATATCATATGTTTAAGGTGAAAACCATGTATTAAAACACCATAATTCTATTAAAAATGTATATTTGCTGTTAGCAACAAACTGAAAAAAAGGGGACAACGCTGAAGACATCACTAAACAACATCACTTCATGCAACAGGAACCTTCAGGTATCTAAGGAAGTCACTACCATGTTCGGGGGCTCGTTACGAGCAGCTGGACCCGTCGATGGGTGCAACTCGAGTATTCAAGTAAATTGGAAGTCAAAAAAGGAATCTTCCAGAAAAATGCTTGAGTTCTCCATTGACTTCCATAATACTTTGTAAACGAGTCAAGCCGATCCAAGCATTTGCTCGTTACAAGTATCGAGCACCCGAGTATGGTAGGGCTCGCTTATCACTAGCTACTATCATTTTATTTTTATGGGGAACAAGGCAGCTGTTTGATAGTAATTTATTAACTCTTTATTAATATTTTCAAATTATTGCCAACAGTGAGTGGAAACATTCTTTTAGGCTACATGCGTTTTTTGCTGTGTTTTTGGCTGCAGTTTTGTTGTCAGAACTTACTGACATTTGACTTCCCAGCAAAGTCTATGAGAAGTCAGATTTGCTATGTGCACATTGCAGTTTATTTGTCAGCGTTTTATTTGTCAACAATTTGTGACAAAAAAAATACAGCATGTTCATTCTTCCTGCGTTTCTGTCAACATTTGTCACAAAAATGCAGCAAAAACGCATGTTGTGAAAAACGCACCAAAAACGCACCGAAAACGCAGCAAAAACGCATCTACAATTACAAGCATTTTTTGTGACATTTCCAGGCTCTCTCTGACAAGGTGCAGTTTTGGCTGCAGTTTGTGAATACAAAAAGATGCAGTGTGCGCATGCAGCCTTATACAGTCAGGATTTAAAACTACCCAGGCCTATTAGGTCTTATAGCTCAGCGTTTTACACTTTGCGACTAGTCAAGAAAATTCTCTAAGTTTATTAGTCTGCACTCCAAGTAATTCCACAAATACATTGTAGCAAACTAGCAAAGCATTAAGAAGACATACATTAATGCTTGTATTGGGGTCAGCTAACTGATTTTCTTAAAAAAGGTTGTACAGGTAAAATAAAAATATTATTTGCCCAGGATACTTAAAGATTAAACTCAGTCATAATCACCTACTGGCACCCACATGGATACTACGCAGGCTGCTCTGAGGTCTGTGCAGAGACAGAAAACGATAAAGTGATTGTTCCAACAGTGGTAATACCATTGGGGCCTGTGATTGGGTGACTTGGAGCAACATTTCATCATTAAAACAGTCAATAATGAGCTGGTGGAACAATGCAATTTCGGTCTCCTGTCTCTGCACAGACCATGGAGCGGCCTGCACTGGATGCAGGTGGATGGCGGTAAGTATAAGGCCGGTTTCAGATGTCCGTGTTTAATCAGGGACCAGTCACACGCATGGTTAAGGTCATACATGTGTCACGCGTGCGTCACACATGTTACATCCGTGTTTGCATACGTGTGACAGGTACTGGAGAAAACACGGGTATGTGAAATAAAAAGAATTTCCATATTTACCTGCTGTCTTCGGCTCTGCTGCCTCCCGCTCCTGACCCCCGCTCATTATATTCATCGATTATTCACCGCACTCAGGATCTGGAAGCTGGAGCAGCGCTGGGGACAACACTGAATACAGCACCGCCGAGGAGAGCACCACAGGGACAGGTGAGTATTCTGCAAGCACAGTGACATCCAGGAAGTTATTGGAGTTCCCAATGACATCCTGATGACCCTTGCGACACAGCTTCATGGATTCATGAGAGTTCATTGGGAACTGTGATGAGTCCCCGATGCTGTCCCCGCGATGTTTGGATTCCAGGTTCTCACTACACACACACACACACACACACGTGTACACTGAGTACATGTACACACATATGTATACGCACAAAGCAGACACACATGGATACACCAAGCACATACAGACACATAGCGCACATGCATGTATACACTGAACACACACATACACTCTGCTGTATACTTACCCAGCGATGCGGTCCCCGACATTGAAGTCCCCTGCGCTGTCCCTGCTTCCAGCTCCACAGAGCACTGAATATTCAGTGAGTATAATGAGCAGGGGTCAGGAACGGGAGGCAGCAGAGCCGGCGACAGCACCGCTGGATACAGGTAAATATAGAAAATCTTTTTATCAAAAAGACCCCTGTTTTCTCCAGTATGTGTCGCACTGATGTCACACGGATCACATCAGTGTGCGATCCGTGTGACACCCGTGCTGTCGGAGCAAAAACGGACATGTTTCCGTGTGTGCGTGCGGGGTCATGATAGGTCACACGGTCCGTGTGAAAAATGGACGTGTGAGTAACAGCAAATAATAACATGGGTACATGTGGCATCAGTGTTAAAAACGGATGTCACACGTACCTGAAATATGGATTTCTGAAACACGCCTAATTGATTTTGTTATTTTTTTATATACATAAGGGTAACAATGTTTTGAACTTTTGATTTTCGGGCTCCATATCTCACCATACATTACAGATTCGAATGTGAGACAACCATAATTTTATAGACAAACATAAATTTGACTTGCAAGTACTTAGCATATTATTAGTTATGCAGATTCTTGTCATGTCACTACATTGTTACAGTTTTGAACCTAAACATTTAAGTTTCAATTTTGTTAGTATTTTGTAAATCCACCTTTGGCTTTCAACACGGTCTGAATCCTTCTGGGCATGCTCTCATTCAGATTCAAACATGTTTGAACCAAAATCCGATGCTAGGTCTCTTTTGCACATTCTCAATGTTGATCTATACTGGTCGCCTCATTTGGGTATGTATGCAACTTTTTGTTCAACTCTATTCACAAGTGTTCGATTGGGTTGAGGCCTAGGTACCTCAAATCACTGCTTTCCAATCTTCTACCGTCCACTTGTTGTACTTTTTTGCAAACTTGAGCTGACGCTTCTTATGTTATTCAAGATGAGACTTCACCTTTTTTCGAGCCACGATTCCAGACTTGTGTAATATGTGTCGCAGCATGCTTGCACAGATGTCTGTGATCTCACTATTACAACACTATTACAAAGCATACAAGCCACTTCCACTGCCATGTTTGTTGCACCAAAAATTGATAGATGTTGTAATGAGCCAACTTCTTGACTCTGAACTTTTGCCTGGATGTCCACCTCTTGGCATTAGAATGGATGGACGGACTTAATTTCATATTCTTCCAACTTTGATTGCACTCACATGCTGCAGGTGGGTAATTTTCTTGGCCAAGAAACGGTCATCGATGAGATCCATGATGCGGTTTCTATTTTCTTAGGAAATCTTTTCATGGCTGCTCCCCGATTCGAACCAGTAACTTCTCGCTTGGAATTATTGAATGTGAGAACAGGTTGTATTTTGTAATTTTCAAAAAGAAAAAGGTTTTTCCATGACCAGGAGCAAAACAGTACCAATGCAGTGACATGACATGAATCTACATAACTAATCACATGCTAAAAAGTTGCATGTCAAATTTATGTATGAGATAGCCAAGATGATTGTCTTTAAAATGACGGTACTTTCATGCTCGAAGCTGTAGAAGATGGTGAGATATGGAGCCTGAAGTCAAAAGTGCAAAAACATTGTTACGCCTTTTGCTCGTCAGTGTATCTCAATCCCTGATAATATTATTATTTTCCCTGGACAGGCCCTTTTAGTTTAGTGAAAGTCATATTTACATTCAATATTATTTGTCTGTAAAGTCTGATCCATCAAACTTCTTTTCAAATCAGTCCTTAACTTCTTGTCAACCTACCAATATACATCATCAATTTTAAAGATTACCTATGAGCTACTGAATGCTTTTAAATAAACATATTCATTGCCAGTAAAATAATTATTTTTTTCTAACAACTCTGCATTGTGCAGTTCCTCTGTTATATCTCTTAGAAATATATGAATGCACTCACAATAAGTCCACAGTCTGACACTATCTATATCTATATATATATAATATAAATATATAAAGCTGAGTGTATGTATGTGTGTATGTATGTATATCCTGTATGTATGTCCGCTAAAGGAATCCGCACCGTCGCATTTACAATCACGAAATTTTGCACAGACACCCTATGTGACGCAGGGAACATCATAGATTATGTTTTGATGGGAAAATGTAACCCCGCACTTTACAGTTACTCTCCAAAAAACCTGCCTCCATCAATGGAGCTCCGCGCTATAGTTATTAATAGCAGCTCTGAGCGGTTGCTATAGGAACAAAATAAATTGTTAGTATAAGAAGCTTATGTGTAAGGTGATAAGATGTCAGTGGGGAGACGGATAGAGAGAAAGAGACAGAAAGAGAGACAGACAGTGAAAAAGAGACAGGCAAGGAAAGAGACAGAGAGAGAGACAGTCAGAGAGACAGAGGCAGACAGACACAGACAGATAGGGAAATAGACAGGGAAAGAGACAGACAGGGAAAGAGACAAAATATGAAAAGAGACAGAGAGAAGGAAAGAGACGGGGAAAAAGACAGAGACACACGGGGAAAGAGACAGACGGTGAAAGAGACAGGCAGGGACAGAGACAGGCGGGGAAAGAGACAGGCGGGGAAAGAGACAGGCGGGGAAAGAGACAGGCGGGGAAAGAGACAGGCGGAGAAAGAGACAGGCGGGGAAAGAGACAGGCGGGGAAAGAGACAGGCGGGGAAAGAGACAGACTTGGAAAGAGACAGGCGGGGATAGAGACAGGCGGGGATAGAGACAGGCGGGGATAGAGACAGGCGGGGATAGAGACAGGCGGGGATAGAGACAGGTGGGGAAAGAGACAGGCGGGGAAAGAGACAGGCGGGGAAAGAGACTGACAGACAGACACAGAGATAGAGACACAGAGAGAGACACAGACAGACACAGAGAGAGAGTGAGACAGAGAGAGACAGACATGGATAGAGGCAGACACACACATGGATAGAGACAGACAGAGACAAACTCATAGAGACAAACTCACAGAGACAGACACAGAGAGACAGACACACAGAGAGACAGACACACAGACGCAGACAGACAAAGACAGACAAACAGACAGACAGAGACATAGACAGAGACAAACAGACAGAGACAAACAGAGACAAACAGACAGAGGATTGGGAGAGACAGACAGAGACAACCAGAGACAGACAGAGACTGGGAGAGAGACAGACAGAGACTGGGAGAGAGACAGACACAGTTACTATCCCAGGCAACGCCCGGGTACTACTGCTAGTTCTCTTATAATTAATCTTTTTAAAAATGTAGTGCTAATAGTCACTAATAGTTTTTTTTTATTGGGATTGTAAGTAGTTAATAAAACAGACATGTCAGAAGAGGTGACAGACCTTTCACATTCTTTAGAAGACTTTCAAGTAACAGATGACTCTCACCTTTTCTAAAATTCAAAAAGTGTGAGAATCAAACTCCCCCCCCCTCAGGTTCCAGCATTTGTTGTAGCACTGGGGTCCTGAGTTCAAATCCCACCAATGACAACATCTGCAAGGACTTTGTATGTTCTCCCCGTGTTTGCGTGGGTTTCCACTGTGTTTTCTAGTTTCCTCCCACACTCCAAAGAAATACTGATCAGGGAATTTATGTAAGGTATTTTCGGTGAATACGTTTCCACACATGACAGACCTGTTGACCTATTATTAGTTCCCAGCTGTCGTGCCAAAACATCAACATCCCACAGCTGCATTGCAAAAGGTGCCAATAGGGTTACAGAGGGAGTCATATACCCTCCGAAAATCATATAGCTGCTGTAGTTGCTATTCAATATGGCATATAACGGGCAAATCAGACTGGAAAGAACCTTCCTCTGATATCACTCCTTAGTGCAGGATCATAACTATCATTAGATGGCCCAGAGCTAGCAATAGTTGGCAAGCATGCAACACTTAGACTAGAGCACTGTAAAAAGGCTATTTGATAAAAATGGCTGCAATGGCTGTTAAAAAGCTGCCGGAAAACACAATGACAAAACCCCGAAAAAGTCACGAACAAAAGAGAACAGAAACTCGTACACACAGCAGTCAAAACTCACAGGAGAGACAATATGTGTATCGGGAAGCAGCGAAAAAGAGGAGGAAGTAACACACAACAGGGGAACGTTCACACCACTCAAAAGTGCAATATGAATCATCATAAACAGGATAACCACCAAGACTAAGACCAAGATTACTGTAGCTTATGCCGAAGCCATCATCGGCGCCTACTGGGAAGGAAGCTGTGCATTAAATAGGGAGGAGACAGCTGCATGTGAAAATTAGCAACCTATGCTTTTAGGTCATGCTCACAAGTCTGCAGTGATGAACTCCTGCAGAGCTGAAGACCAGAGAACCTGAACCAGCCGACGCCTGGATCTGGCTGAACAATGCCGAGGCCTCAAATTGCTTGTCAGACTCTGTGGTGTGAACAGTGTCTGACGCCGCCGTGCCAGCAGGTGTGTGAAGAGCCGAACATCACATGACAGCTACATTGTGAGGTATTGTGAGACATTGAGATAATTTTGATATCATACCTAGTGATTTCCTATGGTATTGCATTGTGAAAAGCAAACCTACAGGGGTGTCAAACTCAAGGCCCGCAGGCCAAATCAGGGTCATCACATCATTTTACGTGGCCTGCGAGCTGCGTTGACAGTAAAACCTGCTTCATAGTGTCTGGCAGAAAAAAAGCAACCCTCAGCTGTCAGCTTTACCTTGGATAGTTATTAAAAATAGACGAGATCCCATGCCTTTTTTTTAATTATTTAAATATTTTTTTAAAAATGGTGTGGGGTCCCATCTAATTTTGATAACCAGCCAAGGTAAAGCAGATAGCTGAGAGCTTGTATTATCAGGTTGGTAAGGCCCATGGTTATTTTGAGCTATCCAGCCTAAAAATAGGAGCCTCAAGCCACACCAGAAGCAGCGCATCCATTAGATGCACCAATTCTGGTGCTTCACTCGGCTCTTCCAGATAGCCTTGGTGTGGTGGCAATCAGGGTAACACTGGTGGGGTCCGTGTCAGCTGCAAATTGATAGATAGGCATTTATCCGACACCTCGATTACTAACCCGAGAAGTATAGAGTTGGAAAAACACAGACACCAGAAAAAAGTTTATTTGAATTAAAAAAGAACTGGAAGTTCCTATGTAATCCAACAACGTTGATCGATTCCTATGTGGTGTAGTTCTGAAAAGTTTTTCAGAACGAGGCTACATAGGTCACTTCCGTTCAATGACAGCCTGGGATTTCCAACAAGTAGTAACATGAGTAACTCTGCGACGTCACCGTTAGTGAGAAAGTCCGTGCTGATGCTCACCAGAAGTGACCTATGCAGCTTCGTTCTGGGCCTTCAGCATGAAACCCATCAGCACCCTTTGATTGAATCACAGTGTGCAAATGGAAAGCAGTGTGCTCATGCAGCAGCAAGCCTATCATTTAAATGATGATGTCAGCAATTGGCCTTGACATTTACATGGTTAAACAGCAACTCCAGTCGCAGCTGTTAGGGTATGTGCGCACGTTGTGTTCTCTGCAGTGCAGAAAAGAACGTGCCCTCTGGCAGACTGGACAGTGCGTTTGTAAAAAAAAATGCATCCACAATGCATGCGTTTAACATTTTGCATGCGTTTTGGATGCATTTTTGACAGTGCGTTCCCCCGGCAATTCAGCTCTGCTACATGCCGGCTGACAGCAGACACAGACAGAGTCGCGCGATGAGAATGAACTCGGGTGAACTTCACCCGACTTCATTGTCATACCATGGCTCTGTCTGTGTGTGGCGTCCTGATTAGCGGTCACCCGTGAAGGACTCACCGGTGACCGCTAATCCCCTGAGTGACTGAAGTGAGCAGCGCGATAAGCGCTGTCGTCACTCAGGTTACCCGCGGCCAGCTGGAGTCCTCCACCCGAGACTGCAACTCACCTGTGACTTCATTGCTGATCGCGCAGCTCACTTCAGTTGCTCCGTGGAGCTGACAGAGCGGTTGTAGTCTGTCACCGCTCTTGTCAGCTTCATGTAGCAGAGCTGAGAGCGTCGCGGGACCTCGTGTGCATTAGGCCGGACCTGGAGGAGTATTTGAGGATTTTAATAAAGTGGTGAAAGAGGGTGTTTTTTTTGTCTTTTATTCCAAATAAAGGATTTTTTGAATGTGTGTGTTTATTTTCTTTAATTTACAGGTTAATCATGGAAGGTATCTCGGGGAGACGCCTGCCATGATTAACCTAGGACTTAGTGGCAGCAATGGGCTGCTGCCATTAACTCCTTATTACCCCGTTTGCTTTGCCAGCGCACCAGGGCAATTCGGTATGAGCTGGGTAGAGTCCCGGGACTGTGGCATCTAATAGATGCGGAAATTCCGGGTGGCTGCTGGCTGATATTGTTAGGCTGGGGGGCTCCCCATAACGTGGCGCTCCAGATCCTGAGAATACCAGCCTTCAGCCGTGTGGCTTTACCCTGGCCGGTATCAAAATTGGGGGGGAACGCACGTCGTTTTTTTTAAATTATTTATTTATTTTACTGCACGATATAGACCCGCCCACCTGCGACTGTGATTGGTTGCAGTGAGACAGCTGTTGCTCAGCATGGGGGCGTGTCTGACTGCAACCAATCATAGGCACCGGTGGGCGGGGAAACCAGGGAATACGAGATTGAATAATGAGCGGAGCAGTGTGACAGCCGTTCAGCTCCGCGCCGGTGATCAGGGATCGGTGAGTATGAGAGAGGGAGAGAGACTGACCGACGGACAGAGAGAGGGACAGACAGAGAGAGAGACCGACCGACAGAGAGAGACAGACAGAGCGACCAACTGACAGAGAAAGAGACCGACCGACAGACAGAGGGAGATTCACCAACATCCACAGACAGAGACTGACCGACATTGACAGAGAGACTGAAAAGACCTGCGTTTTGCTTGTCAAATAAGCATGCGGAATGCAACAAAAATGCAGTCCAAGTGCATTTTGGTTGCGTTTTGACCCACATCATTGATTTCAATGGGTGGAGAACGCAGCTACAACGCATAAAAGTGACATGCTGCTTTTTTTTCCGCAGCGATTTTGGGCTTCCAAAACGCTGCGTTTGCAAACGCAGCATGTGCATTGAGTTTTCGGCTTTCTCATAAACTTTGCTGGGGAGGCTGAACGTATTTTGGCACTGAAAATACTGCAGTTCAAAACGCAGCATTTCCACAGAAAAAAACGCAACGTGCGCACATAGCCTTAAAGGAAGATGTTGGTGTATAATACTGCTGGCATGGCCAGGTATGGTTAGGGCTCAGCTCCTGAGCTTACGCTATACATAGGGACTCAATCTAGGATATACTATTTGTACCCTACTTTGGAACGAGATTTATTATATGTTATTATAAATTATAAACTAAAAGTATCAGCAATCATATCAACCATACATGATAAATTATAAAAACTAAGTAGAATAATCTTAGAAATTGAGCAAAAAAAAAAAAAGGCCAAAAATACATTGGAGAAAAGTTACACGTACATTGAAGTAAAAAGAAATATTACCTACAGCAATATACACTTCGGTACAGAAATATTTGAACAGTACAAGTTTTGGCATTTTAGCTGTCTATATAACTGTATCTTCAATATGTTTTGGTAATCAATATGGGCTTAAAGTGCAGGTTCTAAGCTTTAATTTGAGGATACTCATCGTAATTGGCATAAAGATGTTGGAATTAGCAGTCTCTTTTTGAAGAGTCCAAAAGTAATTGGACAATTATTAGGAATAAGCGAATGTATTCACCACTATTCGGTATCTGACGGATAACAGGCTATTCGCACCATTCGGTATCCGACGGATAAAAAAAATCCGCTCCGATACTTTCATTTTCATTTCTGACTTCCTGGCGCCTGTTTTCCAGCCAATGAACACATCTGATGTTGCTTGCCCTCACAGTAACGCAACAGTCATCTTTGTTGTGGTGTTACTGTGATTGGCTTGGCCACACAGCGTCATAGGGGCTATATAAGCCAGCGGCCATTTTGTGAACACGTAGTGATAGGGAGCTGGTGGTGGTGATAGACTGTATTGTGTGTGGGAGAGCGTTCGTAGATCTAAGTAATAAATAGTCATTATAAGGGCTGAAGACAGTGTCTAGTAGCTGCTATCAGCTCCATAAATCGCTTTTTTGACAAACAGAACGCAGGTCTTTTGGTCTCCCTCTCCCCCCCTTTCTCATACTCACCGATCACTGACCGATCACCGGCGCGGCATGGCTGTCACACTGCTCTGGCAGCTTCTCCAGCTTTTGAAAATGCCGGCCGCTCATTATTCCATCTCATATTCCCTGCTTCCCCTGTCCACCGGCGTCTATGATTAGTTGCATTCAGACTCGCCCCCACGCTGAGTGACAGCTGTCTCACTGCAACCAATCACAGCCGCCGGTGGACGTGGACGTGTCTATGTAGTGCAGTAAAATAAATAAATAATTTAAAAAATACGTCCACAACTTAAAAATATCAGCCAGCAGCCGCCCGGAATTGCAGCATCCATTAGATGCGACAGTCCTGGGACTCTACCCGGCTCATCCAGAATTGCCCTGGAGCGGTGGCAATCCGGGTAATAAGGAGTTAATGGCAGCCCATAGCTGCCACTAAGTCCTAGGTTAATCATGGCAGGCGTCTATGAGACACCCCCAATGATTAACCTGTAAGTGAAAGTAAATAAACACATATATCTGAAAAAATCCTTTATTTGGAATAAAAGACAAAAAAACTCCACCCTCTTTCACCACTTAATTAAAATCCCCAAATACCCTTAAAGTCTGGCGTAATCCACACGAGGTCTCACGACGCATCCAGCTCTGCTACATGAAGCTGGAAGGAGCGGCTGTAAAACACAGCCGCTCTCAATAAGCTCCACGCAGCAACTGAAGTGAGCCGTGCGATCAGCGGTGACGTCACTCATTTACCTGCGGCCACAGCTCTCCGGTGGAGGACTGCAGCTGGCCGCAGATAACCTAAGTGACGGCACCGCTGATAGCGCGGCTCACTTCAGTCACTCAGGGGATTTGC